>NW_026693777.1:28800000-29390000 GCF_021218885.2 Marmota monax
TAGGCTTCGTTAATGAAACATCTTAAGATTCTGAAAAATAGGACTGCGAAGGATCTCAAGAAATCGTCTGATGCCTTCCCCAGGCATTAGAAGCAGGTGATGAGCAGACTGAATAATGCATTCCGAAAACACTAAGTTTGTTGGAGCATCTATTACATGAACAAGTCTGCATGAGAAACTGTAATGAAGAATTCCAGCTTGAGGTTGCATACTCTAGGGAACACAGGAAGGTGTGCGTCAGTTATCCGGTGCTTCTCTATTTGTGGGCTGACACCATGAGGCCACAGTGAAGCAGTGTGTCCAGGACACTCTGCGTTCCCATAGGTTCTAGTTTGTGAAGCCACAGGCCTGTGGAACCACCAGCTGAGGCTTGATCCATTATTCTGATTAAGGGTTGTCGTGTTTATTTGTTGGTTGACAATTGCTGCCTAGAGCCAGGCACAGTGGCATACACCTGTAAATCTCTGGGACTCCCAAGGCTGAGGCAGGAAGATTCCAAGTTTGAGGCCAGCCTCAGCAATTTAGTAAGACCCTCAGCAACTTAAACAGAGCCTGTATTAAAAAAAAAAAAAAAAAGACTGGATATGTAGCTCAGTGGTGAAGCATACCCCTAGTTCTATCCCCAATACGAAAACAAATAAACAAAAATAATTGCTGAGTCCCTGCAGAGAGAGGACTATATGGCTCTTTACAGTTCTTCCAAGAGGAAAAAAGAAATGTTCTGTAAAGAAAAATTAAGCAAGCAAACATTTAGAAATGATATTTCTCATATGTAGGATGTTTTACTAAGATGCTGTGATAATGGAGGCAGTTTGATCACTAATATTCCAATTTTAAATGAGTGTCATAAAAGGCCTCTAAATGTCAGCTCTGGTTACTCTCTAACCTTGAAAGGCCTATTTTTTCCTCTTGCCAACTTGTCTATGAAGCTTATCAAGAAGAGAAGATTGCTATTGCTGTCTAGTGCCCATAATTAATCCTGGAGACAGTGAGGATTTAGGACCACTGATTGTGGCTGACTTCAAATTAAAAAGTCACTGTTAGCGTGTGAAGCAGACACCATATGTTATAAACAAATGCTTTGAATGATGTAGAATGTCAAGATAATTCACATGTAAACACAAGTTGCACTTAGGGTATGCGTCTTTACATATGCCCATTCATACTTTTCAAAGATGTTACAGACACACAGACTAGATGATACACCATTCTTCCTTCAGTTGGTCCCCAAGAAAATAAATCTGAATTTAAATGTGAATGTAGTGTGAACCTCAAATTACCAGTTATGAAAGTTGTCTTTCTTTTGACCATCAAGGTGGCACGTACAAACAAAGACAGACACCAGCCTGATTGGTTAGTGTAATCCAATTGCTGAGTTGAGCTTCTTTTCTTGTTCCTGCCATGACTAATTTGTGGTTTCACAAAGTGTTTCTGAATGTCAGACACATCAATTATAAGAGATGGGCAAGATGCGCAGGAGAGCCATAGGGGGAGGGGGGCTTAAAAAAAATGTTTACAAGGAGCTCAAGTCGTCATTGCAGGGGGAAGGTCTTCCTGTGTGTGCAAGAGCAATTCTCCTGTTTAAGAAAGCAGCTGGATTGTTTCCCAAATAAAGAATAAACTCTGTCCACTGCCAATCGGAACTCCAGGCGCCATCACTTCTTACCTGCTGGTGCTCTCCTTTCCTCCGGCCATCTAAGATGAACACCACTACTGGCACCTTCAGTCTTAGACACCGGTGCTTTAAGGGAAAGCTGGGTTAGGTGTTCACAAACAGATTCTCTAACATGTTTATTTTCCACGGCTGTAGTGATTTTTTTTTTCCCTACTGAAACTCTATTATGTAGCCTTTGTTGTCATGGCTGACGCCTGTTGTTTCTGCAAAAACAATAATAGGCCTGAAGATTAGGGCTGCATTTTATGGGCCTAGCAGCCCAGCAGGGCATCGTATTTGTATCAATCCTATAAATTCCTGGCATCAAGCCTCTTTACTCCTAGTAATTAATCTTTTTCATAAATGCTGTCATGTTTAGAGCTGTTTTATTAAGTGTCTGGTTTACTAAATTTTCTCTCTTTCTCTCTCTCTCTCTCTCTCTTTTTTTTTTTTTTTTTTTTTTTGCGATGCTGGGCTGGGGATCGAACTCAGGGCCTCAGACTATGCCAGGCAGACACTGTACTGCTGTGCTGCATCCCCTGCCCTGGTCTCTAAATTTTCTATGGATCACTCTTTCACCTCCTCTGTGACAGAAATGAAAATAGAAAGCCAAAAACAGCAAAGAACACCAAAAACAACAAATCTTTCCAGTTACAGCTTTTTTTTTTTTTTTAACAAAGGGAAATTTGACTGCAATATCTGTCATTTTCATCTTTAGGCATATAGGCCCTTGTCCAAGCTCGGGGCATGGTTTCTTCCAGTGTCCTCTCATTTGTATGGTTGTTCTGAAGGGAGAGAAGCTTAAGAAGGAAGGAAGGGGCTGGGGATGTGGCTCAAGCGGTAGTGCGCTCGCCTGGCATGCTTGCGGCCCGGGTTCGATCCTCAGCATCACATACAAACAAAGATGTTGTGTCCGCCTAGAACTGAAAAGTAAATATTAAAAAAAAAAAAAATTCTCTCTCTTAAAAAAAAAAAAAAAACCGGAGGAAAACTTGCTTCTAAACCTTTCACTCCCTGGTCAAACTGGCAGAGCGAGGGGATGGCCTGTCTGAAAGAAGGTTTCTCACTGCCATTGGACTTGGCCTTCCAGTGCAGCTGACAGAGCTAGCTGCTCCTGTCCCCTCTGCCTCTTTTGGTCTTGCAACTGCATTGGTGTGCGATGGTGTGAGCAGCTTTGTGCTTTGGCCCACTGACCTACTTGCAATAGGGGAGGTAAAATATTTTCATTACCCTCTCCCCCAGAATACAGAAATCTTCAAAGGGAACGCAGGAGGGAGGTTAGCCTTTTAACCCTAATTTCCCTACCACTCCCTCAGCTTGGCTGTGCATCACAAAATTAGTCTTTAGTCTCCAAACATAGTGGCACCGGGATTGTTGTCGGTTTTGCTTTTAAAAATCATTTCATATTGTAAACCCAGCGATTATTTCATGCTGCTTAAACTATATTTGTAGTCTTTGATCATGCATAAGTAGACTCAAGTTAACCGCCGATAGAATGATGATATTGTTCTCTGTGTTTCTTTTGCTTTTTCTTCTCTGTCTGTAAGGACCCTGTTACCTAAGAGCTGGCCTCTAGAAATTTCCATTACTACATTACAATGTGATTTTTTTTTTTTGTCTTTTAATTGGTTCAGGACTACCTATTTGCATGACAAGCAAATAATTCAGTTAGAAAAATCTGTTGTGTCTATGGTATGCATAATCTATATTTATTGCATTTTATAAATTACTGATTATTTTAAAAATTGAAAGACGCCGGATTGGCAAAGAATGCCAAAGAGAAGGAGAGAGTTAGTCGTCACTGCTGATTATTGTTATTTGAACACAGGCTGGTTTCTCCTCTCTTTCCTCCCCTTCCATTTTTCTTCAGGAGTCCCTTCTCTCAGCCTCCCCTTCCTGCACCTCCACTCCCAGCAGGAAGATACTGTACTGCCACAAGTGGGGGCTGAAAATGGGGCAAAATAGGTTTTTGAATAGCAGCGTCAAATAAATTCAAGTGCCTTTCTAAATATATTTCAAGATTAAGTAATTAAGGATTGGAAAGCACTTGGAAAAAAATAAAGTGCCACGTAAGTGCTAAGTAATAAAGAGTAATCATAACAGTAATAAAAGGGTGAACCGCTAAATCTTTCTTCCTTCTTTCCCTCTAAGGATTTTCACCATTTCAGATTTGGCTCCTGATATAGCTCTTTTATTTCTAATCAAGAACTGGGGCTGGAAATAATAATAAGGCTGTGTTTTTGTAAAAAGGCTTGCTTAGTGATGGGGAGATCATGGTGAACTTTGCCTTCTCTCACTGTTGCCAACAGGAAGGATGTAGCATCATCCCAATGGGTGGGCCCAGGAGAACTGGGACGCTCAGCTCCCTGCAAAGGAAACCCTTGACCCTGTTGGCCCTAGCAACACCTAACATAGCCACTTCACTGACCCAGTTATCAGCCTAATGATGTAAATTTATGATTTGTTCAGTATTTTTTTATGATTATTATTATTATTATTTGGTATTGGGGATTTGAACTCAGAGGTGCTTTACCACTGACCCACATCCCCAACCCTTTTTATTTTTTATTTTGAGACAGGGTCTCATTAAGTTGCTTAGGGCCTCTCTAAGTTGCTGAGGCTGGCTTTGAACTTGTGATCCATCTTCCTGCTTCAGCCTCCAGAGTCTCTGGAATCACAGGTCTGTGCCACCTCATCCAGTTTGATTTGTACTATTTTTCAGTAAACTTGAGACCACTTACAGTAATTGCTACTAATTCCTATTATAGGTAGGACATACCATCTCCCAAACTCTGACTTCCGTCCTTTGGATGATTTTTACAACAAAATGACTACCCTTGACATCTGGGTGCTATCTTTGTGTGGTCTATCAAAAATATGTGTATTTTTTTAATAGGACATATATCTTAACTATTATTAGAGCTTATTTTCCGTCTTTAAAAGAAAAGTGTACTTCCTGTGTGCACATTTTTATTGCTGACTGTGTGGGAATCTCGGGCCCTTGTGTCTTTATGAAGACTGTCCTTGTGACTGTTATAAAACAGTCTTTATGGTTTTGTGTTCAGAGGTGCACAGCTACACAGTGGTTTGGAATCTAAGTTGAAAACTCTAAAGAAAGTACATTTTCAGCCTGTTATTTGGATATACAAATTAATAGTTTAGTGATATAGATTCAAAATTGTCATTTGTTTTTTTACTTTCCTTCACATAAGGGCCCCCACCATCTTGTATTAAATCTAGAATGCTGTAGAGTTAGTGTTTTCCATTTCTTGTCTGTATTATGCTGCCATACAACACATGTGACCAATTACATAACTTTCTTAGCAGCCCTACTGGGAATGGATCAGACCATTGGGAATCAGCAGGAATTTTGGCTAAGCCACAGTTAACAACAGCAAAGCAATTGCTTATGAAAGTGATTTTTTTTTTCACTTTTCTTTCTTTTAAAAAAAGTCTCCAGCTGGACATGGTGGCATAGTCCTGTAATGACAGTGACTCAGGAGGCTGAGGCAGGAAGATTACAGGTTTGGGGTCAATCTGGACAACTTAGTGAAAAACCCTGCCTCAAAATAAAAAAAAATTAAAAAGCTGGGAATGTAGCTCAGTGACAGAGTGCCCCTGGATTCAATCCCTAGTACTTGGGGGGAAAAAATGACTTCAGGAACTCTCTTTAATTGAGGCATGAAATAATTTGTGTGCATTCTTAGTAGAACTTGACCTCTAGGAAGGTTCATATCACAAAAATTGAAGAGGCAATGTGCAAAGTTTCTTCATTTGGTCTAGGCATAGTTGCATATGCCCATAATCCCAGCCACTCAGGAGGCTGAGGCAGAAGGATTCTGAGTTTGAGGCCAGTTTCAGGAAAAAGTAAAAACAAAAAAAAGATTCTTCAACTGGAAAATAATTAGGACTTTATCATGACCTCATGAAAACTTGAAATTGTCCAATGAATTGTATATCCAAAACATCATTAGAATTGATAGATAAGATTTTATTGTTAGAATACAATAATTTCAAGATTTTAGAGATGGTCCAAAGCAACCCAGAGTCAGACTTTAGTACCCACTTTAAGTATCTGTGGGCCTTTTCTTTATTCATAGCATATATTTAACTTATTGAGTCTGAGGTTCCCTTCATGTTTAGTAGGATGTGAGACAAAGGTGTTTAAAAGCAGACGGGCAGGGGCTTGGGTTTGATTCCTCGCACTGCAAAATGGTAAAATATGGTGGCAATCCTTATAATCCCAGGGACTCAGGAGGCTGGGGCAGGAGGATCACAAGTTCAAGTCCAGCCTCAACAATTTAGTGAGGCTCTAAGCAATGTAGCCATACCCATTCTCAAAATAAAAAAGTAAAAAGGGCTGGGGATGTGTCTTAGTAATTAAGTGCCTTTGAGTTCAGTTCCTGGTGCCAAAAATAAAATAAAATTAAATTAAAAATTAAAAAAAAGAAATAAAAAAGTCAACAAAGTTAAAAAAAATTAAATTTAATTTAAAAAATTAAAAACAAACTAAAGTAGAGGAGCAGAACCAAAAGGGAAGACAAGAATGTAAAATTAGGCAGAAAGATTTGTATTTTCTAATAAAAGCCAAAAGGCAAATTGGGAAGTTTATATAAATATCAACTATGCAGATGATTTTGTTTTTGTTTTTGTTTTGCATATGACTTGAGTTCTTTGTTACATTGATCTTTCAAAGGGTTAAAGAGGTGCTGTGAGAATTAACAATATTTATAAAAATTTATTTTGATGTAACATTCTAATAATTTAAAATAGTCTTTGAAGAAATTTCTTAAAATAACATCATGAAATATTTTACATATTAAAGTATAAAATTGATTATTTATAAAGTAATTATATAAAGAGTAAATTAATATACATGTTCAAAACTATGGAGTCATGGCTGTTGTATGGATTTCATGAGGTGCAAACAGAATATTTTACAGAGATGTGATAAGCGGCTTAAGAACCAAAACTACTTTCTTCTTTTATCTAACATTTTTTGCTTTGCCAGCACAGACTTTTTACTAACATCTGAGTTGAATCAAAAGCAAGCATTAAATATGGTCACCCCAAATCCTTTTGAAATGGGTTGGGTTAAGGAAAGAGAATAAAATAGAAAAATAAAAGTTCTGAAAATATGTAAGACTTTTATAAGTTTTTGGGGAGAAACATGATTCGGGAAATCCTGTGTCATGATAGATCCTCTAAAATAAATCTGCAGATAAATGAAAGAACATTCATATTCGTAGCCAAGAACTCAGACATTTAAAATTTAATAGAAGTTGATCTCCAACTAGAGTTCTCAGGTATAGACATTATTTTTGTAAAAAGCATGTAAAAATCCACCAATATTAAAATCGGCAGATTAGGGATCGAAAGGGAAAGACAATTAGTGATTTAATCAAGGCCCAATACACTTACTTCCTTGTTGGCCTTCTTTTTCCTCCTTCAAATATGCAAAACCCTCAGTCAATTTTAATTAGGACAACTGGAAACACCATTAAGACTTCACATCTTTGTGGGTGAAACCTGAGCACTTTTTTTTTTTTTTTGTCTTGGAGTCCTTTCAAATTCTCCTTTGCACAAGGCAAGGACTCTTCTAGCAGGACCAACTCCTAGATGCCTTTTGAAAGTGCTTCATCAGTCCCCTGTACAGAAGACCTAGCGGCAGTCTGTGAGGGGTCGCAAACAGATTGTGTAACTGTTGCACTACCAATGTGTACACGTGTGTCACTAATTTAATTTTAATTTTACTGTATGCGTTTGTATAAGATCCTGCAGCTGTCATGTGCTCATCATCTGTCACTGAACTATCACTAAGCCATGCTGGGCTAAGACAGGATTATAAACGATGAACTGCCATGTGCTCTAAATCTTCTTATTTGCCTAGCTTGGAAGGTATGCCCTGTAAAATTTGATTGGCAGGGTGCTCTACACTGGCCATTGACTTTTGAAGGCCTTTTCCATTGGCTCTTTGAGCGGCTCTCTCAGTGTCTGTACCGGCCATCACCTGCTGATTCCTGCACTCGCCTGACCTCAACCTCCACCTCTCCTCTCTTTCCCACTTGTTTGGCTACTAGCTCAGAGGCTGCAAAACAGGCCCTGTCGCTCTGGTGGCACGTGCAGTATATAGGGCATATGGCTGACTGGTTGTATGCAGAAGAGGATAACTGAAGCCAAGCAGACCCAGCACTGTTATTACAGCAGATGGGGGAAGCGTGGCATTCAATATTTAGACAGATGCCACCTCCTTATTCCACCTGTCTGGAAGTTGGACATTGTACAGAACCAATGTCTGTCTAATGATGAAGGAAACAAAGGGCACATTTATGAAGCACAGCAGAGCAGCCTATTTACTGAGCATACACAATATAATTGTTGACCATACAATAAATGTAAACTGCTACTGGTCAGAACGGCTGATACATGCGCACAATTACAGTAGGAGCAAGGAATTGTTACTTTTGCCAGCTGCTCTGGTCTTTAATTTGGATGAAGGGGCAATAGATAGGACTCGTTTTGTGACGAGTGCCTGAAAGAATTCGATTTTCTCAAATGATAGCCCACATCCTTTCCTTGTTTAACCTCCTTAAGACAACTGCCATTTCTTCTCTGTTTTGCACATTTCTTGGAAATTCAGTCCTTTATTTTCTCATCTACGAATAGTTTGTAACCAGGCAGAAAACAAAGAAATGATCTTTGTAACTGCTACTATTTTGATGTGTTTGGCTTCAAAGTGAATACATCTTTTCCCTTTGCATTCAAAATTCCGAAGATGCTGAACAATAGAGATGCAGATTTAGTTAGAAATGAGAAATAGTAGCGTATATTCTTAGAAAGTGTGGATGTCTTTGAGAGATCATTCATTGTGGTCTTTTGTATATTTTAATTTGTGAATTGTTTTATCCCTCCCTTACAGATTAATTTTTGTGTGTGTCAGTTCTAGTCTTTATGTGCAAGGCTGTTTTATCAGTAATCAGCAAGTGGGAATAAGTATGCACAATTTGTGAATTGCCCATGGATTTCTTACAAGACTAGAAGTTGGCTAGCTTTTTAGGAAGAAAAACAATCTTTGATCTAGTGTATCTGGTATTTATTTATTATAACTATAGGCACAAGATGGAAGCCCTCTTTCACAGGGAAATAATAAATGGAATTCTTCCAGCCAAAAAAAGTTGAAGGCAATCATTTACCAAAAGTCACCAAAGGTTAAAATTTTTAGAAGCACAACCTATCATTTATGTTTTAGAATTGGCCTGTGGATAAGATGACACCTTATTTTTTTTTATATTTCTTTTTTAGTTGTAGTTGAACACAATACCTTTATTTTATTTATTTATTTTTAAGTGGTACTGAGGATCAAACCCAGACCCTTGCATGTGCTAGGCGAGCGCTCTACCACTGAGCCATAACTCCAGCCCCAAGACGAAACCTTATTTTAAAAGAGTTCCTGATATCCATTACTGACCATTTCTGATGTGAAAAACCCCAAAATATTGCTTTTAGGACTGCCACCAATTAACAACGCTACCTGCATAAATAACAGAGAAGCACTTAAGTCAGGGAACTTTTTCTTTTTGTTTTATTTTCATCCAGGTCTGATTTTTTGGGGAAGCATTGTTTTTGGTTCATTTTTTCTTCGGTGATTATTTCACATTAAAACCCCATCTGACGAAAGGCATATGGAAGGGAGGTCATTCCTAATTGAACAACCTAGGACTCGTGAGGTTAATTACAGATATTAACACTGCTGTTCTTCAGCTTCTTGCCCTCAAGAAGCCTCTAGCTTCCAAATGACCTGGCTCCAACAAAGAGACTCTCTTTAGCCCATTAACTAATTGATAAAAATGTGCGTGTTTAGAATGAGTCTAATTAAATCACCGAGCCTTACAATTACTAGTCCATTTGGTAGCTGTTGGGAGATGGGTAACCTCAGCTGGCATTGTAGGGGAATAAAAGATAAAAATAAAAGGCAGCTTAACCAAGATCATTTTGAAAGCTGTTCATTTGAAGACAAAGTACACATTTGCCTGAAATGTCTACATTTGCTACTTCAAATGCATTCCCTTTCTAGAGTAGCACAATCTCTGAAAAAGAAAATAATGTCTTTTTTCTTCTTTTTTAAGAGCAGGCATGCTACACTTTGTCTAATAAAGTTACAAGTGTCTGGGGAATTTTTTCTGCACTAGCATTAAGCTAAATTCCTTTAGAGCTTGGAACACTGAAGTTTGTCCAGTGAGCTTTTATTGAAGGGCTGGCAAATGTCTTGCATAAAAGACATTTGCAAACTGGGAGTGGGCTCCCGGGACTTCTCGCTTTGTCCTGGGTCTGTTCTAACTTGATGTGACTCAGTGGCTCTGATTGTGGCTTGGCTAGAAGGCTGCAGCCTTCCTGGGTGGAGGGATGAGACCACTGTCTCCACAGTGGTAGGTCGGTCCAGCAGAGCCTGCACAGAGTCAGCCACCCAGCCCAGCCAGGAGGTGACGTCTTTGTCCCCCGTGGAGAAATGTCTGTGGGCTCCTCAGTAGAGAATAACACAGGGATCATATGATGCTTCCCACTGAAGTTCTAAAAGCCATTTAATAATCAAAAAGCTAAGAAATTTTCTAAGGGAGAAACAAATTCTGAAGATTTCTTGACAATTTTTCTTCATTTATTCAAAAAATACTCTAGAGTAAAAAAGCTAATTATCCTAACTTGGAGAATCTAGGCTATCAGGTGCTATAATGGGTTGGAGAGAAATTGGATGACCGTCTTCTCTTTTTTATAGTATCTTTGTAGTGGGTGGTCATAAAAATAAGATTATGTCTTCCTGAGTAAGAAGGAGTACCTCTGTACTGACTCAAGTGTTAGTGCCTCCACTATCAGCTCTGAGAGATGGGTTCTTGTTACTTGGGAGTATTCAGGTGTGACTAAAGTAGCAGTATTTTTTAAATTTCTGTGATGTTGAAAAGATGGATATAAATATCAGTAGATGTCAATTTTTCCCAGGCACATTTATTGTCGAAGACATTTGTATTGATAAACAATGGGTCTATCTACTTTACATTGATATAAACCCAAGCAAAAACTGTTAAAAGCACATTCCACTTTTTTCATCATTTACTCTTAGTCTCCAAGAGGAGGTATTTTCTTTCTGATTATCCTGTCATTCAACTCATGCTAATTAGCGAGTGTAACAGAACTTTAGCAGACAGTTTGGTTGCAGGTGTATTCAGACCAGGGGAGATTTAATTACTTGCTAATTGCCTGGTGTCCAAGGTAACATAATATTATAGTTGCAAATTCTATGATATTAATCCATCTTAAAGAAGTGCAACGTGGCTCAGCCTCCATATTCAGAGACTCCTGGAGGACCCTGCTGGCATCACGACAAAGTCATCCTGGATGGGGAACTATTTCTTTGGTATTCATGACCGAATACTCAGTGCCTGGACATATAGTGGACACTCAGTAAATATTTACTGACTAAGTGAATGTGAATGAAAAGAAGCCAAATGCAAGTACAGTATGACTTAGCACAGAAAGGAAAGTTGTAACTTAGAGTGGTGGAAAAAGGGAAGAAAACTAACATTTCCTGAGCACCTTCTGAGGATCAAGTATCATAAATTCACCTAAATTATCTTGTCATGGATTTTTAAAAGGGCAATGTAGTAATTGAGATCATGGACTTTGCATGAGAAAGCTCTGGGTTCAAATCACAATTCTATTTTTCATTAGCTCTATATTCTTGAGCAAGTCATCCAGCTCCTATAAGCCTCAGTTTTCTCACCTATAAAAAGGAACCTGTGAAAATAATGCTTAGCTCAAAGAACAGTAGTTAAATAAATGGCTGGGGAAAAACCTTAGTGGTAGAGTATTTGCTAGTATGTGTGAGGCTCTGGGTTCAATCTGTAGCACCACAAAAGGGAGTGGGGGAAGGAGTTAAATAAGATATAAGATATGTGCAATCAGAAGAATGAGAAGTTATACTCCACTTATGTATTATATGTCAAAATTCATTCTACTTTCATATATAATTAGAATAAAAAATTTTAAAAAAATAAGATTTGTAAAATGCCTAGGAGATGGTAGATCGTCAATAAATCAGTTATTACTTTTTATTTTATAGTGGGATATAAAGTAGCATTAGAAAAAACATAGGGCTGAGAGTATAGCTCAGAGGTAGAATACTTCCCTAGCATGTATAAGGCCCTGGATTAAATCTTCAATCTGCAAAAATAAATCATGTTTGCCACTTTACAGAATGGATACTTAAGATTCAGAGGGTTGAATAAAAGTTCACAAGGCTGGTGAGTGGCAAACAGAACAGCCTGACTCCAAATCCCAAGCTTTTTCCATGATGCCAGACTACTCAAAGGATATGTCATTTGAATAGTCTTGGCTTGATGACACTGATTCTGCAATAGTGAAAAACAACCCCTAAAAATAAGCTGGGTAGTCTGGAAGCTACCCAGGGCCAGGACATAGCATGGCAATAATGAATCACTAGACATGTCGTGGTTTATGGTTTGCCAGCAATGAAATGTTGCTTGCTGTCTCACTCTGATCTTGGGGCCGACATGTGGAGAGCATGGTTACAAAGCCATCAGGAAAGTGCTACACAACAACTCAAGTCAAGTAGCCAACAACAGTCTCAACAAGAGAAAAATTTAAGGGCACCCTAAAGGACAGATTGAACCTCCCTGCCTTCTATTAGATGAGCAAGAATGCACCCATTAAGAGATCAATTTCTCATTCATCTACAGGGTGAATTTTTGTGTCAAAAGTTACGTGGTATTTGGGGCCCAACTTCAGGTCAGTCTGTATTTGGTGCATAAAGTAAACAAGTGATTGGCCACACCCAGAATCTTCTGATGCCAACCTTAAAAAAAAATGTTTCATTTGTTCTTTTTAGTTAAACATGATAGTAGAATGTATTTTGATATATCATACATAGTCCCCATTTTTGTGGTTGTACATGATGTAGAGTTAACACTGCTCGTGTGTTCATCTATGAATATCGACTGTCTTTCCAATCCCATCTCCACTCCCCTCCCTTCATTCCCCTTTGTCTAATCCAGTGAACTTCTAGTCCTTCTCCCCATCACTTATTGTGTGTTAGCATCCGCATGTCAGAAAGAATATTGGGCCTTTGCTTTTGGGGAATTGGCTTATTTCACTTAGCATGATAGTTTCCAGTTCCATTTATTTACCAGCAAATGCCATAATTTCATTCTTCTTTATGGCTGAGTAATATTCATTGTGTATATATACCACGTTTTCTTTATCCATTCATCTGTCAAAGGGCATCTAGGTTGGTTCCATAGCTTGGCTATTGTAAATTGAGCTTCTATAAACATTGATGTGGCCAAGTCACTATAGTACACTGATTTCAAGTCCTTTGGGTATATGCCAAGAAGTGGGATAACTGGGTCAAATGGTGGTTCTATTCCAAGTTACCGGTACCATCTTTGATTACAATGACCATGCCTCTTTAAGCATGTGGCATGAATGTTCAAAAGTGAATAAACTTGGGTTTTTCTATATGTCATTACCTATTCTGGATTTGCATAGCTCTATAAACTGAAATTGGCCACATTCATCCTTCCTTTCAAAGGAAGACAATTGCAAGAAAGACAATTTTGTGATCTTTACCATGTCTGTTGCTGAGGCTCAGTTTTCATCCCTCTGTGTGGGCTACTTAGATCTATTCTCTGATCCCACCCCTTCCAGCCATCATATCATTGGCCTCAAGCAGGATCTTTTCAGATCATGTGAATGGCTCAGGGTGACTTCATCCTGCTAGGAAGTCATCTTAAAGGACACGATGGACCATCAACTATAGCACTGTCATCTCACCGCCTCAATTATCTGGAATGCGTTGTTATTTCACCTCCTGACTCATGCTTCTAGTAACCTTGTCCCTTTCTAATGAAATCTGATACCAGGCACTAGCATTAATAACTAATGTTTTACTTGTGCCAGGAATCTGTCTCATAAACTGTGAGGCAGATCCTGCCAACTCTTCACCAAAGATCTGTTTTCTCTTCTTCCTGGATAAGCAGCTGGTCTAATTTCCCCAGTTCCCCTTGCATTCATATGTGACCAAGATCTGAGTTATAGATAGACAAAGTAAATGACTTGGCTCATAATGAGCTGCACCATGGGAGTGCTCAGGGTAACAGTCATGCTTCTCCATGGCTTCCCCCCATTCTGGATGACTGGCTTGGAGAGAATGCTTTGGAAGTAATGTATTGTCAGCCTCGGGTCCTAAATGGCCATGTAGAACAGTGCTGCCTCTCACCTAACACCTGGAGTCTTGTAGAAGAAAGAAGGAAATGTGGTCCTTATTTGTTCAGAAGCCAGTGTTGTCCTAACTAATAAAAGTTGGCTCTCTACTGGAGCATATAAGACATGATCCAGTGACCCAGGAGGCTGAGGCAGGAGATTTGCAAGTTCAAAACCAGCCTTAGCAACTCAATGAGACCCTGGCTCAAAATAAAAGATAAAGAGGGATGGGGATATAGCTCAGTGGTAGAGCACTCCTGGGCTCAATCCCTGGTGGTTGGAGGGGAAAAAAGGCATGATCCAGTGCAAAAGGAATATCAGGAATCACACAAAAAAATATTGGGAACATTGAAGATGAGGACCATCTTCCCTCCTGCTTGTCCCACCATCTAGGTGACTTCCCTTCCTACATAGATTCTTGGGGTTTGATGATATTTTGGCAGCAATTAAAATGAGGCTATACCCCACCCAAGAACCTGGACTTCAGATATCTGTGGTGGGTCCTACCCCACAGAGCGTCTCAGATATGAATTTAAAGCATTGGACCTGAAAGTTTAACCAATGATCCAGACTGGGCACCAGGCTGGCCACAAATAAGCATACTCCTCCATCAAAGTTGAAGAACATAATCTGAAACCAGGAAGAGAATCACCAGGTGAGGAAAGAGATGAAGATAATGAATGACCAGCCCAAACCCTGGGCATCTCCGTCTCTAGACCAAGGTGTGCAGTGTCTACTGTACATTGATTAAGGTAGTGAAGGGCTTTCAAATATGATTGGGCATTTGGTATATTATTCAAATACAACAGATGGCAAATTGGCAGTTCCAGGAAAACAGAAAATTCAACATTAACTCAAGTGGGCTGACAAAATCATCATAAACCATTTTAGAATATCCCTCAACCACAAGGCTCAATGATTACATCAAACACCTCTCATCTGTCCTTCAAGAGTCACTTCATGGTCTGTTAAGTTAAGGGATATTTTACCCCTAAAGATGAGAGGATATGACTTCAACTTATATAGACTGAAGCCTGTGACACTGTGTGGGATTAAGGTAAACTTTGGAATCTCTTCCTAAAAAACATTTAGCCAGGCAATTTGATGACATTGATTTTTTTCAGAGTGGTGTGGCCTGGGGGAGACTTCTCTCTTCCTTCAGGACTGGGTTTTCCCTAGATTGGCCCATTAACAGAGAGCTAGCTAGATGAATGGATGGATAAATGGGTGAAAGATGACAATAGCTACATATTAAGATGGCAACCGTCCAAGAACTGGATGGCAATGGCTGGCCCTTGCTCTTTTGTTACAAAGAGAGAGAAGACTGGATACAAACAGGTCACTTTTGTTTTCTTTGTACTGGGGATTTAACCCAGGGGTGCTTTACCACTGAGCTATACCCCCAACCCTTTTTATTTTTTATCTTGAGCAGGGTCTTGCTAAATTTCTCAGGGTCTTGTTAAGTCACTGGCATTGAACTTGAGATCCTCCTGCCTCAGCCTCCTGAGTTGCTGAGAATACAGAATTGTGCCACCACACCCGGCCAGATGACTTCTTAAAGGTAAGTATAGTAGGTGAATGGATAGGACAATATAAGGGTAGTGAACAAGCCAGCACACCCAAGAGCTGCTGGTGGAATCCCGAGTTTGTTTTTTTATAACCAGACTGTATAATATGCACTGTGAGTCTGAGGGGGCCCATCTGCATCAGGTCAAGGGCATCCCTAGTTGTTTCATTAACTCCGGGGAGTGTTTCTGTGGGGTCCAATGATCTTGAGCATTCACAGTACTGAGTTTGCCTATCAACTGGGAGAAAGAATAAAACAAGACTAGAAACTTGCTGATTAGGTTATGATTTCATATTCCACTCTTGCTTACTCTTTTTTGTGTGTGGTACTGGGGATTGAACACATGGTTGCTCTATCACCAAACTATATTCTCAGTCCTTTCATTTTTAATTTTTTAGACAGGGTCTTGCTAAGTTGTTGAGGCTAGCCTCAGGCTTGTGATCCTCCTGCCTTAGCCTTCCAAGCCGCTGTGATTATAGGCATGTGCCACTGTGCCTGACCCTTGTTTGCTCATATGCCAATCTGCTGATGGGGAGCCATTGATTACAGAGGTTTGTAGAAACATAAAATCTTTTTGCCATTTGGAGTTTCTTTTTCTTTCTTTCTTTTCTTTTCTTTTTTTTTTTTTTTTTTTTTGTGATGCTGGGGATCAAACCCAGGGACAAGGCAAACATTCTCCTTTGGAGCTATACCCCCAGCTCCAGAGTTTAATCTTTCTTAATTAAAGTGAATTAAAAGAATTTTTAGGAATTCTTGAGCTGACCGAAAGCACCACAGACATTATAAAAATCTGACTCTGAGACAATCACTCCAGAGACCTCCTATCTCCAAGCACACTCAGCCCTTCTAAAGACATCCTCTTTCAGGGCATGTTTCTGCCCAGAGAAGAAAAACTTCACAATGAAACACAAAAGCAAAAACAAAACAACAACAACAAAAAACCTCACAGCTGAGAATCATGGTTTTCACTTGTAATGGAAACTCAGAAACTCTGTAGCTCTTTTGAAGTGGGAACACTGTGTGAAAGAGTGTCTGGCCAGGACAGAAGGCAGCGCTATCTCGGACATACAGGCCACTGTCTGTGGTGGTGACCCTCAGGTCTCTAGCCATGGTGAACTGAACAGGCGCACAGTATGCCATACAGATATGTGGATCTCTCAGTGTCAGTTTGTCTTGGACATTGTCCCCAAAGCCCTCCTCCTCCTCTTAACTAGAAATCACTGATCACTAAGAACCCATCTGCGCCATGCACTCTATTAGTACCTCACCACATTATTATTAGTGATGATCCTTATATAAATCCTATGAAATAGTCTTTTGGTACTAGGGATTGAACCCAGGGGTGCTTAACCAATGGACTATATCCCTAGTCCTTTTTATTTTTATTTTTATTTTTTTAATTTCAGGACAGGGTCTTGCTAAGTTTCTGATGCTGGTCTCTTACTAGCAATCCTCCTGCAGCCTCCTAAGTCACAGGGATTATGGGCGCGTGCCACTGGGTCCAGCTGAAATGTTCTTATTTACATTTTCAGAGTGAGGAAATTGAAGCTCAGAGAGGTTACACGAGTTTCTCAAGAACACACAGGGAGTAAGCAGCTCAGGTTGGGTTTGAACCCGTGTCTGTCCACTATCCCATGCTGTATTCCCTCAGCAAGGGATTTATACGTTGCATGTAGATGGTGAGAAGTTTCCTAGATCACCAGAATATTCCATCAAGGTAGAATTAAGTTTTCTCACAGAAGATGTTTTAGAACATTTTTGTTTCCATAAATTCAGCGGGGCCCGTGCCTTTCTCTCACCCCAAATTGCTTCCTGGAGTAACTTGAGCTTTGGGGAGAATAGGAACTAAAAATTATATGCTGTGAACCTCTCCCAGGAGAAAACAGCATGCTGATTTTATACAGACCAAAAGCTCCAGTGTATTTTGTGCGGATTTTCTCAACTGGTGACTTCAACCTTTTTGCATTTGGCACCTATTAGTTGCTCTCCAGGGGCCTCCCACTCCACGAAGCCTCCTCCCTCAAAGATATTGCCATCTAGTCAGGAGGCAAAACAGACTCACAAAGTAAGCAGTTAGAGAAAAGGCAAGTGTCAAATTGTGTGGCTCCACTGCTGGAAGCAAATGCTGTTGTTTCCTGGGAGGGGACTTGGGGGTCATTAGTGGACTCATTTGGGGACATGATGAACTCAAGGAGATGAAGCTTTTTCCAGACTCAGACATTTGGAAATTGCTGATAATCCAGAATCAGAGCCAGGAGGTGGTCAGGATTACAGAAGGAGACTCCCAAGTTCTAGATATGGACAATATTAAGGACACAAGAATAAATAAGCAGTAGAGGGTTTAAATTTAGAAAGAAACAGATGGAGGATTAAGGAACACACATAGTCAGAGGTCTAGGAGAGAAAGACCTTGGGAAGATCATACTGCAGAAACCAAAAGTGTGTTTGACATAGAGAGCAGTCGGGGCCTCACTAGCCACACAATCAGTGAGAAAGAGAAGGATGGAAAAAAAGGCACCTGGTGGTCTCTATTGAGTGGGCTTGGCTATTAATCAGCCATTCTGAATTCATCAGTTAGAAGCCTTTCGGCCTCTGTTGATCCACCCTAGCAAGGACACATCCTCAACACATCCCACATCCTGGTTGTGAGCCAGAGAGGTGTCTGAACTAAGTCATGTGCCCAGATTCCTAGATGTAAGGCATTAAATGGAACAAGGGAGTTGAATTATAAGTGAGTCTATATTGCATGTTTGAATATGCTCTGCATCCTCATTTTGCAAGAATTTGAATGTTCACAGTGGTGCTGGGAGACATGGGGATGCTCAGAAGGGAATGAGATCTGAGGGTCACACTTCAGAGGCTCATCTTCCTCAGTGGGTAAGTTCAGGGCCAGTTGTATAGTCTCATAGCTTCAGGGACATAAATCTGTCTTCTGCAAAGTACTCATGGATAACCATGGCTGGTAAAGGCTCAAATATTGGATGTATTAGAAATAATTAACACCTTAGAAGCCCAAACTTTAAAAATGTTATGCTACTTTATTACATCTTAAATAACAGTGCAGTTTAGTGTAGGATGTATCTTGCATCCAGCCTCCTTGCAGTACACTGCCTTTAAAATTAAATACAAAGTCAGGCATGGTGGCCAATGCCTGTAATCCCAGCAATATGGGAGCCTGAGGCAGGAGGATTGTAAGTTTGAGGACAGCGTCAGCAACTTAGCATGACCCTGTCTCAAAATAAAAAATAAAAGGACTGGGGATGTTGCTCAGTTGTAGAGTGCGTGCCTGTTATGTGCAAGAGCTTGGGTTCATTCCTCAATACTAAAAAGGAGAAAAAAGAAAGACATAAAAAATATGAAAATGGCAAATGGTGCTGAGACCTCCAGAGAGCTCTCTATTTGAGAAAGCTCTGAAAGAGAAAGAAGGAATTTCAATATATTCTTTTCACCAGATCCAGGCCTACCATGTGAATAAATAAAAACTTTTGAGAAATTCCATGAAATTATAATTTCTTAAATGATATAATTTCTTAAATGATATAATTTCTTAAAATTATAATTTCTTAAAATTATAATTTCTTAAAATTACACTTCAAAAAGATCAGTCTAAAAAATAAATGGATTTTAGGATATGCTGTAGGCAAGGAATTTACCAAAAGCTAATGTATTAGATTCTTTAAATTTTTATCCAAATTCTTTCTTATCTACCTTTTGGATCAGTGCAAACAAAACAACATATACACGACATACCTGTGGGCCAGATGTGGCCCAGAGAGGTCTGTACGTCTTTTAAAGTAACACAGCTTGTGTGGGTTGAGGATCTAGCCCATCCCTGTCTACCCCTGGTACACATAGCACCTTAATTACAATCCTGACAAACATACCTCATCCCATGCCTGATCCTTTCACAAATATTTGCTAATATAATGAATAAAAGCCCCAAATTGAAATGGGCCAATCATGGAAATAAATAGAAAACAGCTGTCAGAGCTGCCGGTATAAATTCCAAAAGGTGGTTCATCAGGGAAGGAGTGTTTTGGAAGTGTAAATGTGAAACATTCATATTTTCATGTATTTTCCACTCTGCCAGGGAAGACCAAGAAGAGCCAAGTGGTAGATTTAACTAATTAAAATCCTGTCGGTATCAGCATAGATCTGAAACAGGGTCTTGGCAAATGAGGAGTTGGGCCTGCGCCTCAACCCAGTGTCCACTGAAAACAGCCCCTAAGGCTTAAGATGGAGTGGGTGCTGCTCGAAAGTGGCTCTGCAGATTCTTTCACCAGCAATGAGTTGAAATTCTACCTCCGATAACAGTGAATTTCTACCACTGATAACAGCAGCTCTGCTAGGTGACCCAATGGACATCACTGTCTCCGTTTCCTTATTTGAAAATTATGGGGCTGGGGATGTGGCTCAAGCGGTAGTGCGCTCGCCTGGCATGCACGGGGCGCTGGGTTCGATCCTCAGCACCACATAAAAATAAAATAAAGATGTTGTGTCCACCGAAAACTAAAAAATAAATATTGAAAAATTCTCTCTCTCTTTATAAAAAAAAGAAAGAAAATTATAACAGACTGCTTGTCCCTCTCTCCCTCAACATTATCTATCTCTGAAGATTTTTTGAGGCTTTCTTCAGTATAAGAATTAGTATGCATTAACTGTCACCAGTGAGATATACACATTTTTTTTTAAAGACGTGGATTTTACCCTTCAGGAATGTATACTTTAATTTGGAAGATAAAAGCACACATCCCAAATAATTAATGGATGACTTGCAGTTTGAGATTTGGCGCTGGGCATGATGGTGCACACCTGTAATCCCAGCAGCTCAGGAATCTGAGGCAAGGAGTTCAAGGCCAGTCTCAGCAACTTAGTGAGGCAACTCAGCAAGACCCTGTCTCTAAATAAAATATATTTTTAAAAAAGGGCTGGGGATGTGGCTCAGTGGTTAAACACCCCTATGTTCAATTCCCAGTAACCCCCAAAAATAAAATAAAAAAGAACTAGATTGGTGGGGGGATGTTGGCTACAAATATCAAATACAAAGTCAGGCATGAATATGACACGAATTCAGAAAGCAATAAGACTAACTACCTTTGATAGAGGTTCTATCATCTATAAAGTTGAGTGCTATATGTAGTAGCTCAGGTAACTCTGAAGGCAACTTTATGAGTCAGACACTCTTCTATCAAGGGTAAATGAAATTTCGAAGAGGCTGTGACTGGCTGGTTAACAGCAGAACCTGAACAGAATCTTGAACTTCAGAGTCCCATGTTTTTAAGCAAGGCCCAGTACTGGATCCTCTTTCAGGAATCCAGGATTCAATTATCCCCACCCCGGCCCCTCTTCACTTCTCAGCTGTTTGGTTTCTGGATTAGGGTCAGGAACATTTTCCTCGGTGTGTGATTTGTTCTTGGCAGAAGGCAGCAGCAGGTTGAGAGTGACTTAGAGAAGACTGAAGATGCAGAGGTATGGTCTCACCACCTCCTCTTTTCAAAACCCCCCACAATATTAAGAATCACATGATGCTTATCAGCGACTGTGGCGAGACAGCTTTTATAGGTGAGTGGCTTTCTGCACCCTGATGCATCTGTGCTTCATTACCAGTGCTGAGAAGTACAGGATGCTTCTGAAGCAAGCGGGGAAAGAGAACACAGCAACCTAATTGGTCACTGCCATGAATCTATACTCAGGGGACAGATAGCACAACCAGAGGTAATAGCTTACACACATATTCTTGAGCTGTGCAATAGATGGAAAAGGGTCCCAGATGGATTGGGCAGGGGCTTAGTTCCGGGATTATGATGAGACAGTGGGTAATTATTGAGTGGCAGGGCCTCAGCCCTGATTAGTATCTGCAAGCCTGTTCCCCTCCTTCAGAGGAGAGCATTGATAAAGATAAACCATGCTGCTCCATGTCTTTCATGCAGCACAAAACAACACATTTCAATCTAACAGGATCAGGTCTCCACTTTGATCACATCTGTTACCTAGATGTCTTTGCAAATTAATCAGTCCTGCTTGTTTAGCTCCAGTCAGTTTGTACTGCTAAATTAATAAATGTACCAGGAGCAACAGAACACATAATTAAATTCTACGGTTTAATCTCCACATAATAATTTTGACCTCAGTCTGGGTCCTCTGTCCTAGCCACTAAAATGCAAGACCACAAGCAATCTCCCCCCAGGGTAGTTTGCACTAACCACCCACCCTCCCGATAAGCTCCAAGGCTCTGAAAATGGGAGGAATCCTTACATAGAAATGCTAAAAACAAACAAAAACATCGGTGTGCTGACCGTCAAGGTAGAGAAGTCAGGTGAACCACACAGCTGGTGTCCCGGGCTGTCTTTACAACAGAAAGCACTCTTGGCAGAAGTACAAAAACTTGCTTGTTTCCAAAACAAAGGATATGCGCTTGTCAAAGTCAATGCCCTGGGAGTTGGAAAACCTCATTAAACAGGTTGGGATCTCTTGGAACCCAAGTGTGGACTCCTTCCAAACGCAATGTCTGTTTTACGTGCAGATCCTTAAACAGAATCTACCTCCGTGTGTTTTGACTTCCAGCCAGATATAAACTCATGCAAGGTCTTGAACATAAGTTTTTCTATAGCTCTTAAAAGTTTTTGTTCTTGTTGATTTTGTTTTTAGGTTTATCTATTATGGGGCATCTATTAGGGATGGTGGAAATGTTTGTGTTTCTTTTGTGAAGACTCTTGTTTATTTGTTGATTTATTTACTGTGGTGCTGGGCAAGGAACCCAGTGCCTCACTAGTGCTAGACAAGTGCTCTACCACTGAGCCACAACCCCAGCCCTCCAGCCTTCTTCATTTAAAAAAAAAAAAAATTTATAGTTGTAGATGGACACAATCAATACCTTTATTTTATTTTTACGTGGTGCTGAGGTTCGAACTCAGTGCCTCACACGTGCGTGCTAGGGAAGCACTCTACCAACTGAGCTATAACTACAGCCCCAGCCCCTCCTTAGCCTTTTAAAATTTTTTATTTAAGAAAGGGTCTTGCTAAGTTGCTTAGGACCTCACTAAGTTGCTAAGGTTGGCCTGGAACTTGCAATCCTCTTGCCTTAACCTTCTCGGTTGCTGGGATAACAGGTGTGTGCCACCCCACCTGGCCCCACTCCTAAATATTTTTAAAAGATGTCTATTTTCCTGGTACTATAGTGTTGGTAGAATAGGTACAGAAAGGATTATTTGATATTCAGCCAACGCAAATTGCTGCTTTGGGTTTGGGTGGCATTTGGCTGTCTTTGTTTAGTTTATGATGCTGGCTACAGGCTGGTGCCATACTTTGGGTTTCTAGGGCCAGTGGAGCCAGGACAAGATGGCATCAGTTGGATGTGTGCTGAGCTGGGAGATGCGATCCCGGAACTGGACTCTGCCACCACCATAATGACCTGGGCAGGGCACTTAACTTCTGTGGGGTCTCAGCCTTCTCATCTGAAAAATAAGGAGGGTGGATTAGATAATCGCTAAGAGACTTAATTTCTGTGTCTGTGATTCTACTTATAGAGTCAAGTGGGAATTAAGGCAATCATAGGAATAACACTAACCAAAGTGACACTTTTATTTTTTTCCCCCATGATTGGGGTATTTCAGACATAACTTGGTTATTTAGTTTCTAACCTGAATTTATATAGATAATTACCTCAGTTCCGCCACTTAATTGTGTGTCTGTCAGTGTAGGCTGGATGTTTCCATCAGATAACCAATGATTAAAGTATTTGGTTTAAAAAAAAAAGTATTTGGTTAAATATTCAGCAGTGTGGGATCCTTATTCAGTCCTTCAAAAAGGGATGGGGGTGCAGTTGCAGGGATGTGTGTGTGTGTTGGGCCCAGGGGCCAGGGACGGATTATGCATAATTTGAGAGTGTGTGTGATATTTGGGTCACTAATGTTTTTCTGAGAATGAACTGATTTCATTTAAAAAAGAAGTTGGTCTTGTCACAAAAGAACTTCAATATAAATTAAACATGAGGAATGCAGCTGTGCAGTAAGACGTTAAAATACCGATGATTTCTGGGAAAAAAAATAAGGAAGGCTTAAAAGAAAGGTTTTAACCTGAAATTAATTCAAGTATTACTTATTTAAATATTCTGGTATGCATTTGTAAATATACCATCTATATTTATCAGAATTATTTTATTTTGGGACTCTAGATTACAGAGCAGAAATATATATGTGGAGGGAAAAGGTATAGTTTATTTGTTTTCTGGTTCTCATACAAAAGTTTGAGGGATTTTTAAAAATTAGCTTCATTTTTATTATAACTCAGAGCTACTTACACAAAATTAGCTCGTATAATGGTTCCGCTTTGAATCTTCTCTAAAAGCACCATCAATATCATTTAATATGTGAAATTCCATGAGGAAAATCTATTAAAGGGTCCGTATGTCACCCATGTGAATAACAACTGAATTAATTATGACCAGTGCAATTACAAGGAATAGTTAATGAAGTTGTAATGACCAGACTCTGGTGGTTAATTTTCAAAGCTCAGTAAGAGGAAAATGTGGCATTAGGTCCCCAAAGAAAACAGTAAGCTTTGTGTCCTCACTTTGGAGGCAGGGTCATTGAGGGTATCATGGAATAGGGCTGGTGAAGCACCCCTATTGCTCAGTGGTCAGCTCCCTTGGGGGCCCACCTATCTTCCCCACCAACCCAGCCCCATGGATTACTCAGTTCCCATTGATGGGGTGCTTACAGAGGTGTCTGTTTCTTACTTTAGAGATCAGAGCAAGAGGGAAACTAGTGGAATCCCAAAGTTTCAGTTGGTTTTTATTTAAGCAAAATGGATGAACAGCAAGTGAGTGAAGTTAGGACCAGTAGAAAGTGAGACAGAGTCAGGGAGAGGCTGGTGCACAAAGCAACAGGGCACCTTGGCCTCTCACTTTCTCAGTCCATGTCAGTTTGAAAAACAAGAAGTAAAACAGGCCAGCTACTTGGGAGACAGAGGTAGAAGGATCACGCATTCCCAAGCCAGCCTGGGCAATTTAGCCAGACCTTGTCTCAAAATATATTGTCTCAAAATATAAAATAAAGCATATCTGTAATCTCAGCAACTTGGAAGGCTGAGGCAGAAGGATCGAAAGTTTGAGACAAGCCTCAGCAACTTAGTGAGATTTTGTGTCAAAATGAAAAATAAAAAAGGCTGGAGATGTGGCTTAGTGGTTAAGCACCCCTGGGTTCAATTCCCGGTACCAATATGTGTATAATGGTACCATATATATGTACATATATATCTATATATACACATAGGTATAATCGTATTTTTAAGTTTGGGGACAGAAAACCATATTGCTTTGTTATTACCAAATAAGAGGCCATTTGTCAATGATTTTAAATGTTAGGTCAAGGAGCTTGAGTTCTTACAACAACAAGGAAACTCTTGGCTGGATCCAATGGGTGCTCATGCCAAGCCTCTCTTCCTGAGGTCACACTCTTCCTGATAAGAGCAAGGACTACAGGACAGTCAAGGATTTCGAAAAGGTTAGGACAGCAGGTTCACTGTGGAGGAAACCCAGAGGATCAGGTTCCAATGCCACCGCCCCCTTTCACTTCCGTGAATGTATTTATTCACCTTTGTGGATGGGAATTAGCTAATATCTGTCAAAATAACAACTGGTAGGATCCAAAATACACAGAGGACTAAGTACTTTTCTACCCAGGGTATTTTGATAGTGGTTTATCTGTACAATCTACATTCATATTTTTTCAAATTTTAAATCCATTTCAAGGTCTATCCTAGCTGTTCATCTCCAATGGGCTCAAGAGACTTTCCAATAGGAAGCTCTTTTCAAAGACTTTTGCTGAGTACAGCTTCAAGGGAGAAGATTTTATGCATTCTATCTTAAGCAAATATTTATTGATAGCCTATTCTGTGCCAAGCACTTGACTAGGTACTACAGATGTAATGATGAACTCACTAAATTGCTGTCCTTGTGAAACTTGTATAATGGGGAAGCCAGACAGGCAAACAGATACTTACATTTATAAACATGCATTGCATAATACTTAGCAAGGGACTAGAGAAGCCCTAAGGAAGGGCACCTTGTCTTGGCTTGTCTAAGTAGGTTGTTCAGAGAAAGCTTACTGGAGGAAATTAGCTTTTAAACTGAAATCCAAGGAATGAGTAAAAGGCAAAGGGGCACGTATGGAAAGTGAGAGTGTTCTAGGATTAGAACAGTGAAGGTAAAATTCTGGGTGATGATGATGATGATGATGATGCTGCTGATGATGATGATCATTTTGGTACTGAGGACTAAATCCAAGAGTTCTTTACCACTGAGCTACCTCCCCAGTCCTTTTTATTTTGTGTTTTTGAGACAGGGTCTCACTAAGTTGCTTAGGGCCTTGCTAAATTGCCAAGGCTATCCTTGAATTTCTGATCCTCCTGCCTCAGCCTCCTGAGTTGCTGGGATTACAGGCATGTGCCACCAGACCCGGATTGCTAAAATTCTATACTTTACATGACAGCTAATATATTCTGAGTGCATGGCACTCTTCTAAGTACATATAAACACACTCCCCACCCCAAACTCCATGAAGCACGTACTGTCAGTATTCTTATTTTATAAATGTCTATAACAAAGAAACATTTCTACAACTCATAGAAAGCTATAAGAGTTTAAGAAACTTGCCCAAGGTCCTTGAGCCATAATTGGAGGATCTAAAATTCAAGTGCAGGTGTTCTAGTTCTGACACACCACGTAAACTACTGTATTCTTATGATGATGCTTTGGGTGATTGACATGGATCAGTGTGCTTGGGATGGCTGAAGTGTGTAAGGGTGAAGATAGATAATACTGCAGAAGTAGCAGGGACCCAGCTGTGAAGTGTCCTTTTCTCCTGTGAGCACTTGAAAATTAACCTGTTAGTGAAGGATGGGGAAGTAGTAATATTTGGTTTTGGATCACCCCCCCCCCCCCCACACACACACCTTTTCAATACTAGGAATTGAATTTAGGGCCTCATACATGCTAGGCAAAGGCTCTGCCACTGAGCTATGTCCCCACCCCACCCCAGCCCCTAGCTGTTTTTTTTTTTTGGTGCTGGGGATAGAACCCTGGGCCTGTGCATGCAAGGCAAGCACTCTACCAACTGAGCTAGACCCCCAGCCCCCAATCCTTTTTACTTTTTATTTTGACAGCTTTTTGCTAAGTTGCCCAGGTTGGCCTTGAAATTGTGATCATTCTGCATCAGCCTCCAAAGTAGCTGGGATTATAGGCCTGTGCTCCTATGCCTGGATTGAATACAATCTGAAGCAGCTGAATTGATTTAAAAAAAAAAATTCAAATTTTCAGATTCTCTTCATTAATATAGGAAAGAGTAACTTGATGTAAATGAAGTAAAATATAGCTTATTGGACTTCAATAAATTTCAGCAAAGTGATATAATCATGACAATGATGATAACCATGGCAGTACTAACTAGTTTGCATCCATTGTAGTAACCTTATAACTAATTTTTATCCCAGGTGTTATGATTCAAATCTTAAATGTCCCTTGAAAACTTCTATGTTGAAAACTTGGTCCTCCTCTGATGGCATTCTTGGAAAGTGGTGGAAATCTTAGGAAGTGAGACTTAGATGGAGGAAATACGTTATTGGGTCATGCTCTTGAAGGGTATCAACCTTTCATCTCTCTCTCTGCTTCCCAGTCACCATGAAAAGAGTAGTTTTGTTCCACCACATGTTTCCAGTCATCATGTTCTGCCTTACCACAGACCCCAAAACAATGGAGCCTGATGACCATTGACTAGAATGACTGGAATTGTGAACCCAAATGAACATTTCTTCTTTTTAGTTTTTTATCTTAGGTATTTTGTCATAGCAATGGAAAGCTGGCCAACACACTAGGCTTCTTAAGACATGGAACATTCTTATTCCCACCTGTGGCCCAGCAAATTGGCATCAGTCCAGAATACCTCTCAAAAGTTGTTGACTGCCCGAACCATAGACAGGAAATCCTGTTCTCCTTGCTTCAGGGGAGATCTGGGGCCCAGAGAGGAAGATAAAGATAATGCTCCCTATCCCCAGCAACTCTGAGAACCTCCTTCTGATCACAGTTCATAAAAACAATGAGGATTTTTTTTTATTGTGTCTCAGAAATGAACATGAAAAGGGAGAAAATCTAATTCAAGATAAAACAAGAAATGTAATGGATGGATTTGAATGTCATGTGAAAGAATAAATATGTTCAATTACCTTATATTATTTGTAAAAATGTTTATTTTGAGACAGGGTCTTACTAAGTTGCCCAGACTGACCTCCAACTTTCGATCCTCCTGTCTCAGTCTCCAGAATAACTGGGAAAACAGGCATCCACTACCCTCTCACCTCTCAATTAACTTTTGTACTTTTCTTTTTTGTATTAGGGATTGAATCCAGAGGTGCTCTACCACTGAGCCACATCCCCAGCCCTTTTTATTTTATTTTTTTAATTTTGAGCCTGGGTCTTGCTAAATTACTGAGGCTAGCCTTAAATTTGCAATCCTCCTGGCTTGACCTCCTGAGTTGCTGGGATTGTAGGTGTATGCCACCATATCTCGCTCCATACCTCGCTCGCACTTTTTTACTTTTCTAGGAACAAAAGAATTGTTTTTGAAAAGGAGAAGGTAAAAAACTAAGTTATTTAATCTGATCATGAGCCAATTCTACATTTTATAAAATGGGGCTAAGGTCTTATCGGCACAGGTGCTTGACTTAAATTAAGAGATCTTTTGAGGTCCCTGTGTCTAAGATCTGTGAGCTAGTCAGCCTTTATTTAGTGCTCACCATTTGTACACCACTAATGCTGTGATTAAAGATCTGGTTATAAAAGAGGCTGCCCTGATGTCACTTATGATTAAGTTAAGGAGAAGCCAGGTACATGGCACATGCCTGTAACCCCAGCTACTTGGGAAGCTGAGGCAGAATTGCAAGTTCAAGACAAGTCAAACCAAAATAAGAAGACCCTATCTCAAAAAATAAAAATTTTAAAAATGGTGGAGATGTAGCTCCAGGGGTACAGTGCTTGTCAGGCATGTGTAAGGCCTGGGTTCAATCCCCAGTACCACAGAAGAAACAAAAATAAGAAGATAGACCAAGGAGCTAAAACAATGACAGAGATGGGTATCCCTTTATGGCAAATTCACTCTAATACCAGCCACCACGCTATGCCTTCTGCACGAATGATCTCATTTCATCCCCACGGGACTATTTCATTTCATGAATGAGGGACCAAGAATCAGAGAGATTAAGTGACCTGCTTAATGTCACAGAGCAAGTATATGCAGTTCTGGAATCTGAATGTAATCTGACTCTAAGGCTCATATTATTTAGATTAGACACAGGGAATAAACATTTTGAGGCTATCTAATAAGTATAAACTAAAAGTCAGATGGGAGGATGGAGAGAGTGAGTCATGAAATGGTTTTAAAGGAGAAATGTTGTGAAAGTCAACAATTTCTGTTTTAAATATGTGACACTTTATTGTATGGTTACCGTCTATCGGATCAACTATTAGTGTTTGGTTTTAGAGATGGATTTCTGATTCCAGGCTCCTTAAGTTTATCTTTAAGTCCATCTTATTTTTATTGTTCTTACAAAATTAAGTAATTAAGCTGGGTGCATTTGGCAGGTACCTGTAGTCTTAGCTACTCGGGAAGCTGAGACAGGTGGATCAACTGGGCTCACAAGTTTCAGACCAGCCTGTACAACATAGTGAGACCCTGTCTCAAAAAAAAAAAAAAAAAAAAAATTAGAATGTTGTTTCATTGACAGGTGTTATTAAGTCAATATTAAACTTCTACATGAATTCTGTAACTGAAACCACTTCATAAATGCAATACAGTATCTCTTTGCACTAAAATCATAGAAATTCAGAATAGCCCATTATAGCAAGTAGACCAAGCAAATCTTGGTGCATGGAGTGGAAGCATCTAGAATGCACCAATGACTGTTTAAGACATTTTACTTACTTGCTTATTGAGCATGCAGAGCTCAAAAGATAACAGAAGGGGTAGAGAAACAAGCCTCCTTTCTACCCTTTTTCCCGGACTGCTAGTTCACCTCACTAAGAGCCAACAGGGTTGGTTGTTACCACTTCAGAGATGCTTTATGTATATTTAAACTTATTTGCATGTTTTTCTGCAATCTTTCATCCCACATTTAAAAAACCATGGTAGCAGACTGCATACATTCTCCTTTGTTTTCCTAAAGGAATGATATATTTAGCAGATCATTCCATATAAAACTTTCTACTTTCTTCTTCTCCTTCTCCTTCTTCTTGTTCTTTTTAGTACCAGGAGTGCTGTACCACTGAGCCACATCCTCAGTCCTCTTTATTTTTTTTTATTTTCAGACAGGGTCTCACTAAGTTGCTTGGGCCTTACTAAAGTTGCTGAGGCTGGCCTCAAACTTACGATCCTCTTGCCTCATCCTCCTGAGTCACAGGGATTACAGGCATGCTCCACGTGCCCGACTTAAAACTTTCTCACTTTTTATGGCCATACTAATCATTTATTTAGCTAGTCCTATTGATAGATAGAAAGCATTTTCACACACAAACTAGTGTTTCTGTAGGAAAGTCTCTGGAAATAGAATTGCTGACTCAAAATGGAAGTGATAGCTAAGCCCATATCCTTTCCCCAGAGACCACACTGACACGGCACTGTATGGCGTTACCCATTTCCACACTCTGTCCACAGCACCAGGAGCTTTCTGGTCCGTGCGAGCCTAACAGGTGAACGCAGTTTCTCAGTATAGTTTTAACTTACATTTCTCTTCCCATGAATGATGCTGAGGCTGACAAGACTGTTGACATTGATGTCACTCTTCTTGGTGTCTCTCGCAAAGCAAAACACATAGAAATCATCCATCTCACATTGCGATAAGGATCGTGGAGGGAGTGACAGGCATGCTGACATGTTCTGAATTGTCACGTCTTTAAAAAGAGAAAAAGAAAAACGAAACTCGATCTAGATGGAAGGAAATATGAATATTAACAGCAAAGTCATTCGCAAAAGGTGAAGCCTCCCGTTATCAAAATTATGTTTCTTGGCCTTGCTACTTAGATTTTTCTAGATAGGGAAAAACCCTTCAAAGAGTAGAGGTTCCGTGGGGAAAGGCCTGAGAATTAGTTCCCAGATTGCCACCTTAGAAAAATTTTGACAAATTCCTGCTTGTAGGATTCTGGGAAAAGACCTCACTTTCCTTCAAAAGGGTCTCAGGATCACTTTAAAGTCTGTAGTAAATCCCAAGTGCTCCTAATTAGGCCTTCTGTTTTGTTAATTGCTCTGGGAACTCCCTGGGAGGGGGTTGAAAGCCCTCCACCAGCAGTGGTTTGGCTTCTAATGTGTGCTCTGGATGGATGGCCCCTTGAGAAAGGGGCCCACAGAGCTGGTCCAAGATCCAGAGCTGCCCTGGGACACCGAGAAGTGAAGGTAGGGAGCTGGCTGGGTTTGGGAACAATAAATCTAGGCACAGCATGCCTTATTCCTCTTAAGGAATCTGTAAAAAGTTGTCTTTTAAATACAGTCCTGTAAAATATTCTTTCACAAAGCCTGTGTTAGGGGCCAGGTGTGGTGGTGCATGCATGTAATCCCAGCCAGTAGGGAGGCTGAGGCAGGAGGATCTCAAGTTCAAGGCCAGCCTCAACAATGTAGCAAGGCCCTAAGCAACTCAGTGAGACCCTGTCTCTAAATAACATACAAAAAGGGCTGGGGATGTGGCTTAGGGGTTAAGTGCCACTGGGTTCAACCCCTGGTTAAAACGGAGTGAAACAAAACAACAAACAAAAAGCCCATGTGAGCACGAGTAATTAGAAAGTTGTAAGTTCAATCCTTCAAAAATATCTGAGTATGAGCTTTGTCACCACCATTTTCATCAGTACTTGCCATCTATTTGAAAACAACAACAACAACAACAACAACAACAACAACAAAACCACACTGTTCTAACATGGTCAAGTAAAATCAAATTGCAATTTGGAGAGTACTTAGAGCTTCTAAGGCATTTTCATAGATGTGACTGTACATTAGCACATTTGCTTCTACCCTTGGTGGCAGAGCCGGCATTGCTATTAGCTCCCTTCTATCCAAGAGGAACCTGAAGCTCAGGGAGATTAGGGAACTTGTCCAGGGGACAGGAGACACAAAGAGAGCTCAAGCAAAAGCCCGTTTCATCATGTAGCTCCTTTATGCTATTCTGAGGTCATAAATATCATTAATAAAATATATGAACTGGGCTGGGTGTGTACCTCGTAGTAGTGTGAATGCTGTGGAGTTTTGAGGTCCTGGGTTTGATCCCCACCACCAAATAGCAAATATACAAATGAATAAAGTACATGAAGTAATTCAACAAATATTTATTGAACCCCTACTATGTGTCAGCACCATTCAAAGTACTAAGGAAACAGCACTGAACAAATCACAGAATCTGCTGTCATAGAGTTCACATTACAGTGAAGGCAATAAATAATAAAAGGAAAATAGGTCAGGTGGTGATTTATCATGTAATTTTTACTCTTCAAATCACCTTCCTTTTGAGTGTGAAGGAAGGAGTTATTGATAATTACTCTGGGACAACGGCTGTAACTGAGGACTGTCCATAGCACAAGTGAACATCTGTTTAACATAGATATGAGGAAAAATAAAGGTAATAAGATCATAAAGAGGACGGTGACAGAGAAACAAGAGCCAAGAGACCTGTACTCTTAATCAATAGTTGGAATTCCCATGTTCCCTTTGGGCAGCTACTTCAGTATTTGCGGGCCAGTTTTCTCCAACCAGGAAGTAGTTATCCACAAGCTACCACCTGTATCACCTGTGGGCGTTTGAGGAGTACTTAATGATTTCCTCAAGAAAATATTTGACTGGAAACTGGGCAAGGTGGCGCATGCCTACGATTCCAATGACTCGGGAGGCTGAGGTAGGAGGATCACAAGTTTGAGGTCAACCTCAGCAACTTAGCGAGAACCCATTGCAAAATAAAAAAATAAAACCTGGGTTCAATCCCCAGTACCATGAAAGAAAAAAAATATTCAACTGGGCTCAGTCTTTTTAGCAGGAGGAAAATTAAAATGGTATCCCTTGCATCTTACAAAATGAAGTCACAGAGGCCAGGGGTTATGTAGCTAATGGACAGGAGGGACACACCTCTGGTTGGCAGTGCTGAGCTCTGTGGCCTATTTTGAAGAGCTTCCAAAAGAGGTGCAGTTGGAAGGATGTTTTCTTGAGTGAAGAGCATCTCACAAATGAAGTCCTGTGTAACTAGTCCCTTCCCCCAGGGCTGAGGGTCGCCTTTCCCTTTCCAGGTTGGAACAGACAGCTCACCAATCTTTAAATGCAAAAATCCTTAACAATTGGGGAAGGTGTTTTAGTGTGTTATGTCTGCTGTCTGCCTCTTTCTTTTTTCAGCACTAGAGATCCAACCCAGGGGTGCTCTATCACTGAGCTACATCCCCTGGCTTTTTTAATTGAATTGAATTGAATTGAATTGAGTTGAAGTTTTATAATTTGAGACAGTCTCAATAAATTGCACAGGCTGGCCTTGTATTTGCGATCCTCCTGCCTCAGCCTCCTGAATCACTGGGATGATAGGCATGCACCACGGCTATTTTGTTTGCTTGTTTGTTTTTTTAACTGAAAACCACACAAGTTCCATCTTCTGGTCTATTTCAAACTCCAAAGGCACCTGGATGGCCACAAAGTAAATGCAAAAGCAGAAAGGCTGTTTCACAGCCAAGGGCCACATGCAAATAGACACGGCAAAAGAAGGTGAGACTGAGCCTCTGTGACCTGCTCTAGGAGTTGAAGGTGAACTTGCTGACCCAGCCTTCCCCGAGGTCCTGTTTACCCAACAGGTTATCTTTCTCAGTTATTGGGAGGTGATAATGTGTTCCACATATGAAATTCATATCATTTGTGTTTGGCCTCCTTTGCCATTCGAAGGGCTGCAAGGGGCACCATTTTAAAATTAATTTGCTGGGTGTTCTGTCTATCTGTTAGAAACAGGAGGAAGCAAGCCCGGTCCGAGTATTTATCAGACACATGCCGCCCATCTGCCAGAGCTAGGTCGAGGAGGATTTGCTGTTAATCCTTCAGACCCATCTGTAGGGGGTTCAAAATGCTGACCAGGAAGCTAGACAAGATGAGGTTTATTTAATTAGAAAAACGGCTCTGGAGGTTACTAGAAATCACTCTGTAGAAGGAAGGGCTTTGGACGGCCTTACCCCTGGGCGGTGGGAGTGGGCCGAAAGTGGGGAGAGGGCAGAGATGCTTTTGTGTTGGGCTTGGGTGGTTTGTTTTAATTTTAAAGTGTTGTGGCCTGGAGGAGAGAAGGCTTCTTCCTTGGCCACATGTGAACCAGGACCAGTGCGGTTCCATGGGAGTGTGAGAGGGGATGCCAGGCCATTGCTTTGAGTCTGCAAGTTTGGACACAGACTGAGTTGATAAGGGCAGAGCAGGTGTGCAGGCCGCTGGCCCCCGGCCCTCCAGCTAACCCGCTAGAGGCTCCTACACTTTAGTCCTTAAAATTCACTAGAAGATTCTTGTAACTGGGGCTTATTGCCATTTGAGATCCATTTTTGAGAGAAGGGAAACAACAAAATTGCATTTAAATTTTTCCCCAATAGAAAAAAAAATGACATCTGTTCAAAACAAAATAACCAGCAGTGGCATGTTTCCTTTTTAGTATGAAAATATTATTAGCATAATTGGTTTCTGCAGGGCTGCCATTTGGGACAACTGGGCAGGGGAAATTGTGTGCCTTCTCCCAGCTTCTGATTGTTATTTCATGGCAATATAAAGCATGACAATTTCCATTGAAGTGCGCAGAGATAAATGGTCCCCTCTCTGCCTCAGGCTTTCTGAAATGGTGTTCCTGTTGCTACCCAGATTCCTGGACACTGGTCACCCAGGGATCACATTTTCAAGGCTGAGTCTTTTTAGGGTCATTGTCTAGGGACCAAAAGTTCACTTGGGAACGGGTGTCCACTAAAAGCCACTGTTTTCTAGAAAGAAAATAACACTTACTTTAGGAATTGCCAACCATTCAGAGGAGCATGGGTTCTGAGCTGATGGCCAGGCACCTTCTATTTCTCCCTCACAGTGGGGGACGTGTGGTTTGGAGCCGCAGGCTCTCCCTGTGGCATCCATCTTTCCAGTTCACCTTCTATCTTAGAATTTCCTGGGGATCACTCTCTTTCCACTTTGGGAACTGTAGCTGACAAAGGATGCCAGGAATCCTAGGAAGATTTGGGGCTAACTCCCCTCAGCTGTTCAAACTCAACACAAAGATGAGAGGAAGATAGTGGAGTGGCACAGCATTCCCTAGAGAGGGGCCTCCGAGAGTCTTGCTGTTACAGCCAGGGCTGCACTGGTTTCCATGGAGTGTCAGCATTCTGACAAGGTGGACTAACCAGTCATCCCAGTGGAAGAACCATCAGTGCAGATCTGGGGGTCATGGAGAACACCTGACCCCTTAATTGCCTACATTTTCCATTTCCACCATTCAACTGGTTATGATGGAATGTTAAAAACAAAAACAAAACCAAGAAAAAAAAAAACTAAAAGCTCTTTTAGTTTTTGAAAATAAAATTTAATTTTGTAAAAGAAAAACTTTTTCCTCAGCTGCAGATTTTCTGCTTTCCCTGTGGCAATATTCTTTGTTTCTCTTCAGTCTATAGGAAGGAATCACATTGGTGAACAACAACAACAACAATAACACCAACAAAAATCCCACATGAATGCTTTATTCTTTTTTTAATATTTGTTTTTTAGTTATAGGAGGACACAATATCTTTATTTATTTATTTATTTATATGTTGTGCTGAGAATCGAACCCAATGCCTCACACATACTAGGCAAGCACTCTACCTCTGAGCCACAACCCCAGCCTGAATGCTTTATTCTTAATGAGTGATGATTTGGTTTACATTTTAAAGAAGATTCTAAATGCCTTGGAACAACTGGCTATAAAAAAAGGTGATGTTCAGCATTAGGTGAATACATGTTTGAAAACATTGTGGCTTAAATTTATCTTATTTTATTTTGATTAAGCATTTTGCTGAGGCTGACCTCAAATTTGAGATCCTCCTGCCTCAGCCTCCCCACCTGCTGAGGTTATAGGCATGCATCACTGCAGCCAGCTCATTTATCTTCTTTCATATAAGTTGAACCACACAATGGTTGGGTGTGTGAAATATTTAGTGTGGGTAATTTCTGATAGTAATAAAACAAACAATATAAAACTATATAAACTATGTAAAACAAATTATACTTTTTTTCACCCAGAAGTTTTTACTGAGTTCTCTATATAGATCCCTAGGGAATTCTGGGGCAACCTTATCCTGTCCTATTTTGGGAGGGTTGTTCTAAACTTTCTCTATTATTATATTAAAAGATATCATCAATAAGCTAAGAAAAATCTCCTCATTCACTTCTCTCGGTCCTGACTTTAAAGATCATTAGATGTCACCAGGCGTGGTGTTTATCCTGGAGACTCAGGAGGCCGAAGCAGGAGGATCTCAAATTAGAAGACAGCTTCAAATTTGCAGACTGGATTTGGATCAGAACGGCTTTTAACCTAGGTCTGTGGTGGACTTCAGGAGGCCTTGGAACCTCCCAAACTGTTAATGCTTGTATGTGCAGGCTCATGTGTTGTTTCTAAAGAACAACCTCATTTTCATCAGATTCTCACAACAATTTCCTCAAATTTAAACAGCATGTTTGTTTAGCACCCGCCCCTTCAGGCAAAGGAGCACTTGAGAAATCTACGTGTGGACTTCTGGGCAGTGAGACCTTATTTTATCTTACTTTGAGGCCCCTTATCACTCGGTACCTATATTCCATATTTCCTTCTAAGTAAGTTCTTTGTCTCCACTATCTTGCTCTTTAAGAACCTTTTTTTTTTTAAGTGAGGTAATACCTTTGCATTTCATGTCCAAAGTTATTTCTGATCCCTTGCTGTTGATAATGCTCAAACCTTTGTTAACTGAGGGATCATTCATTCATTCATGTATCCATTTCTTCATTCTGGAAGAGCTCTGGGATCAGGCTGTTTGTGTTTACATTTAGATCTGCCAGATACTGGCCGTGTGCCCTTGTGTAAATTAACTTTCCTAAACCTCCTTGGAAAAGCGAAGGTGATACTGTAACAGTACTTACCTCCCTGGTTTATTGTGAAGATTAAACATAGTCCTGCATGTAGAGTACTGTGTTCAGTGATGAGAATATTGTGCATGGTATCAATAAATGGCAAAAACATCATTTGTTCCACAGGTATTTGTTAAGGACACCCTGTGCCAGGTGCTGTGCTGGGGGAGATTAATGTTGACTGAATAACTGAATGCTTTTTTCTCCTGCAGGTTCGTCTTCCCAGCAAAACCTGTTATATTTAACAGGACATGGAAAATTCCATCTGCAACATTTAACAAATACCTGTTTTCCTACTTATAAAAGCAACAAAAATAACCAACAAAAATAGTGCCAACATATGTGCAGTGTTATTTCATGTCAGGTATTCTTTCTCTTTCATTTGAGACAGGGCCTCACTAGTTTGTCCAGGTTGGCCTTGAACTTGGGATCATCTGGTCTCAGCCTCCTGAGTGGCTGAGATTACAGGTGTGGACCACTGGGCCTGTCTCATGTTGGGAACCATTCCAGGCACTTTACATGTATGAACTTGTTTAATCATCACAGTATCCCTTTGAGTCAGGTACTGTTATTCCCTTTATTTTATGAATGAGGAAACTGAGACACAGGCAAAGTAATTTGTTGAAGATCACACAGGTTTGAATTCAGCAACATGCCACCCCAGATAGTACCCTAGATTGAATCACACTGAATAAGAACAATATTGAATTAGAATACTGAATAAGAATGTGCCCTTCCTCCTTTTCAGCCCTGCTGCTTCCTTTAAAACCGTCTTAAAATTTTCCAACCTTATTAAAAAAAAAAAAACAACTTTATCTGACCTTATTTATACAATTGTTTTGCAATTACTATTCCCTTAATTGTCTTTTTGTATTGCTTGATTTGTCCTGTAACAAGTCATTTTTCACTATTTGGCTGTTTCCCTGCTAACTAGACTCAAGAACCTTAAAAGCAAAGATTGTGCTGAATGCAGTGGCACATGGCTATAATCCCAGTGACTCAGGAGGCTGGGGCAGGAGGATTGCAAATTCAAAGCCAGCCTCAGCAACTTAGTGAGACCTGGTCTCAAAATAAAACATAAAAGGGCCTGGGGATGTGGCTCAGTAGTTAAGTACCCCTGGGTTCCATCCCTGGTATCAAAATTAATAATATTTTTAAAAGGGAGAGACTGTGTCTTTTTTCTTCACAGGAGACCTTCATGGTGCCTATTTGAGGACTGTGCTCTAGGAGACCATTTGAACCTCCTTGGTGACAATTATGTGGGGACTCAGTTGTTCAGTGAGTGTTTATGGGCCATCTACTCCAGGGACCAGGCTGTTCCAAGCGTGGGGTAAAACGTGGTGCCCAGGAAGCTTCCGGCCAAGTGGGAGGGAAGCAGGCAGCCAGTCTCTGGGCACACACATGAAGGAGGGAGCACAGTGCAAGGACGGTCTGACTCAGTCAAGGAGGTTGGGGAAGGTTTCCTGGAGGAAGCCATGCTGCAGCTAAGACCTGAGGATGAGCAGGGCAGCCCAGGTGACAAAGGTGGGGAGGGTCAGCAGCTGAGGCTGTGGAGCTAGAGGGACAAGCTGGGTGTGAGGAGCCTGAGCATCAGGGGCTGACTAAGAATACAGCATGAGCCAAGGTTGCAGCAGTTGGCATGACCCTGTGGGACGTTGTTCACCATATAGAAATTATGTTTAACAAGAGAGCAAAGGAGGGGGCTGGGGATGTGGCTCAAGCGGTAGAGCACTCGCCTGGCATGCGTGCGGCCCGGGTTCGATCCTCAGCACCACATACAGACAAAGATGTTGTGTCCGCCAAATACTAAAAAATAAATATTAAAATTCTCTCTCTTTCTCACTCTCTCTCTCACTCTTTCTTAGAAAAAAAAAAAAAAGAGAGAGCAAAGGAGTCCGACATGGTGGGACACGCCTGTAACTAGTCCCAGCCACTGGGGAGGCTGAGGCAGGAGGATCCCAAGTTCAAGGCCAGCCTTGACAACTTAGTGAGACCCTATCTTATAATTCTAAAAAATTAAAAAGGGCTGGGGATGTAGCTCAGTGGGAGAGTGCCCCTGGGTTCAGTCCCTTGAGCTGGGGGGTGGGGGAAGCAAGGGGAACTATTAGAGGATTTAAGTGAGGGAGAAGGTGGTAGGTTGGAGTGGGTGGATCTGATGGCTAACTAGCAGGTAAACGTAATAGGACTCAGTGATTATTTTATGGGGGGTTGGGAAGAACCAGACTGTAGTGAAGATTTTGTATTCCTGACACTAGTCCAAGTGCTTCAGATAGTGATTCATTCAATGCACATGATAGTGCATTTCGGTAGTGAATTATCTCCTCCAGTTTATAAATGAGAAGACAGAGGTACAGACCAGTACCTGGCAGAACTGGGAGCTGGTCCAGACCAGGGAGTCCATTCAGTTCATTGCTCTCAGGTGACTTCCTTTCCAAATGGCTGCACAGATGAATGGTGACACTGTTCACTGGGCTGGAAGCAGTGACAGAGAGCAGTGGGCAGGACGATTGGGGGTGAGATTTGGACTTGTTGAATTTGAGTTCAGACCTGTTGTGAAACCCAAACTCATCTGTTAGCCCTTACTTGCCACCTCCCTGAGATTCAAGTCTTTCCTCACTCAGATGTGACCTTCTCAACAAGGTGTCCCTGCTCACACTGTTTAACACTGAACCTTGGGGGTGGAGACATAGCAAAGTGTGTGCTGGGCAAGCATAAGGCTCTGGGTTCCATACCCAGCACTGGGCCTTGTCCTGTCCCCTCCTTGTGTCCATCCCCATGTCACTTTCTTCCTGTTTTTACCCCCACAACATGTATCACCTGCTAACACTCTGTACTTTACTTATTTAAGTGTGTTGTCCTTGTCTTTGAGAATGTAAGCTGCTCCAGGGCAGAAATCTTTGTTTTGTTCCCTGAGATACCCCAAGGGCACAGATGTCAACAAATGAGATGTCAATGAAAGTGAAAATTACTTTCTTATCAAAAACTTCTAGATTTGTCCAGAAGATTAGAATCCAGGCCTGCATGTCAAAATTATTGTGATGATTAACTGAAATAGCTCTATGGATAACTTTTACTGATTTATATGTAATCTTAGCAGCTATTATTATATTATTTGGTAGATCCCCTCTCATTGTTTGCTTTTCAGTTTTATAAGGAGTGGTTACTGATTCATGATAAGTCGTTTGTTTTCCCTTACCTGCCTTGTATTGATGTGCTAACATCAGGAATATCAGGAGTATCTTCTGCTTTATGTAGGGTATGGCTGGGTCTGCAGAATTTTTTTTTTGGATCAGGGATGGAACCAGGGGCACTTAACCACTGATCCACATCCCCAATCCTTTTTGCGTGTGTTTTTTTTTTTCTCAGTATTCATCATTTTCTCAATATTCATCATTTTCTCAATATTCATTCATTTTCAATGGACACAGCATCCTTGTTTGTATGTGGTGCTGAGGCTCAAACCCGGGTCGCACGCATGCCAGGCGAGCGCGCTACCGCCTGAGCCACATCCCCAGCCCTTGTGTTTTATTTTGAGACAGGTCTCACTAAGTTGCTTAGGGCCTCCAGAAGTTGCTGCATGAACTTGCGATCTTCCTGCCTCAGCCTCCCCAGCTGCTGAGATTACAGGTGTACACCACCGTGCTGGCTAGGATTTTTGTTTTGTTTTGTTTGTTTTTCTTACTGCTCTCACATCTGATGATTAAAGCAAATAGCTCTCACTTCAACTACAGCATCAAATACTGTCACTGTAAGTACTTCCTGGAGATTTCTATCATGAGTGTAACAGGAATTCAGCATCATGCAGAGGATTTTTGAGGGACAGCTAAAGGACATGTTCATTGTCCATTCTCCTAGATCATTCACATCCCCTCATTTTAACAAGTCAAATCAGGAGAAAGCAAAATATTGACTATTACATTACCTCAACTACTGCTTCCCTCCTCCATGAAGCCATGATTTAGCTGCATGCATCATGATTCATAGTGTATAGGGGTGGTGAACAGTCCTCTTCGAATATTTAAAGCCACAGTAGAAAGCATGGTGTTGCTCAATGTACCATATGCAAGAAACCATATAGTTCCAGGTGTGGTGGTACACACTAGTAGGCCTAGCACTCTGGAGCCTGAGGTGAGAGGCTCACTTGAGCTCAGGAGTTCAAGACCAGCCTGGATAACACAGTGAGATTCTGTCTCCAAATAAATAAATAAATAAAATAAAGGAAAGGAGGAAGGAAGGAGAGAAAGAAATTTCTCCTGGAAATCAATCACTTTTCAGAAAAGAATTTCTCTTTAGTTCTGTGTGTGTGTGTGTGTGTGCACCATGAAACCCAACATACTTCCCTCCTTGCCTTAGTTACCTAGAGATTTTTAAGCCAAAATCAATGCTCAGCAACACTAATTAACTCCTCTCAGTTCCTGGAAGACCAACTTCCTCTGCTGCCCCAGATGGTCTCTGCTCTAAGTTCTATCTATAATGGCTCCATTTGATATTATTTTCCACTTTTTAAGTCAACCTCAAATTCTTTCTGGAATATACGAGGTGTAGTCTGGATTGGTAAATGTGATCAGTTCTTATCTAGGCCCATGTTTTCAAGTGAGCCTTCCACCTCAGGATCCAGAGTGCTGGGCCTATTGGTCTGCACCTCCACGCCTGGAACTATGTGGTTTCTTGCATATGGTACATTGAGCAACACCACGCTTTCTACTATGGCTTTAAATATTCAAAGAGAACTGCTCCGCCACCCCTACACCATGAATCATAATGCATGTAGGCAAATCATGGCTTTGTGGGGAGGAAAGCTGTTGTTGAGATAATGAAATAGAAAATATTTTGCTTTTTGAATGGGAATTTGGGAATCTCTGGAAGTAATACTAATAGCAAAGGGAAGGTTTATTCCTGGTACTGGAGAGAAGATTGCTTAAACCAACTCATCTTCAGTCTTCCACAGTAACCCTAAATTTCCCACAAAGAATTTTATGCTCAGAGCCAATAGATAAAGTCAGGATTCCAAGCCTGTGTACTTTCGGATGAGCCCATGAAGTGGACAGAAGTCACTCATTTTTCTGGCCTCGCTGTCTCGGGGAGAGGGAGTTCCAGGTCTGGGTCCAGCCGGCCTTCCATTGCATTTTCTTCCCTTGTCCTTGGTGACTCTGCCTCACTGGGCCTATTGCCTAAGAAAGGATAGAGTGAGCCGGAATTTGAAGCAAGGGTTCCCCACAGGCGAACATGCTCCACTCCACCGGACACCACTCTCAGCCTCCCTTCACACCTCTAGGAAAGAAAATGAAATAACCCTCTGTCTTCAGGTTAAAGGTAAAACTCCTCCCAGACCTAAATAAATAAATAAAAATTACTGGAGGCTGAGGGCGGCATGGGGATCCTCCCCTCTCTCTCTGCAGCCTTCCTAGGTGCTAGGGAAGATGACTGTCGCTCAAGGGGTGACACTGGGATTTGACATTTTTTTATTTCCAAACACGCTCCTGTCCTTCTTCTTGAATTACAGAAAACAGACTTTCAGTAGAACAGGCCCCCTCATGGCCTCCCCCTCCTGTGCCCACCTTCCCCACGCCCATCCAGCCCACCTCCCTACTGGGCTGGAAGCTTCTCTCTGTTGGATCTTAAATCTCAAGCTCGAGCCTCCCCCACCCCCTTTCTTTCCATTTCCCTGAGTAGTGCAATATGGCATCAGGCCTCCCATCCCAGACTTCAGCTATTAAGTTGTTGGCTACATTACACAGTGGGTTTTGATTCGGATCAGCTAGAACTAATAGCAATTTTCAGGAAAATATTAACCAAACACACACAAAAGTCGCTCGTGTGGCTCCATCCTCTCCTTCAATAGGATTAATCGAGTTAGCTATTTACTCTTTCCACCCCACCAGTGTTTTCCCACCTTCCACTCCAAACAAGAAAATGACACTAAATTCATTTAATACAAATTTATATTATTGTCTGAGGCATTTTAAACAATGCTTAATTTAATTTCCTTGTTTGGAGTGTGGTATTGGAGATCGGGGACCCGCAGTGTAATGTAAAAACAGGATTCGCACATCTACCAGGCGCTGGGATATTCTCCCGTGACTCTCCAGTGCTCTGTTTACCTTTGATTGCAATTCAAATGTGCCAGATCATCTCTGTCCTGCACTAAAAGAAACAGATCATTCCCCCCCCACCAACCCCCAGGCAAACTATGAGGGCTTGACCTTCAGGTTGTGGTACAAGTCCTCTTATTTGATTAGACTTCTGACTCACTAAAGAGACAAGTCAAATATGTTGACTGTTCATGTTCTCTTGGCCTAAGAATCAGTTAGCTAGAATCCCAGTTCTTCCTGCTTGGGGAAATGGAAATAACCCTTAATGAGGGTCCCAAAATCCTCTGGGTAAGTGGGTAGTATCCCCATTTCACATCTAAGAGCAATGAGAAGAAAAGAGGAATGTAATTTGTCCAAAGCCACGTAGCCAATAAGAGGTTGGTGTTCATTAAGAGGTTGGCACTGGGTCACACCTCAAGCCCAGTGGGCAAGGTCACTCTACTGAGGGCAGGTCCTTTGCCTGAGTTATGAATTATGAGCTCCGGCAAGGCCATGATGTCCCAGAGATGGCTTGCAAACACTGTATGTATGTGTACCTTTTTGAGGAAGGGGTTCTCAGTTCTCTTTTGTTTCTGAAAAGGCTCACTGATTTAAACAATATTCTACTGTCCTGGACTTTGCCCAAGAACCAGTGACTGATTTACTTTGGCCTTTTTGTTCATGCAGTTCATCCTGTACTTCGACTTGGCCAGATGCTTGAGTAGCAATAATATAGCAACAACTGCCATTTATTGAGGAGAACCTGTTATGTGCATTTCTGTGGGCACTTGGAACCATTAGAAAGTACAGTGGCTTTTCTTTACTTTTCTTATTTATTTATGTATTTATTTATTCATTCATTCATTCTAATTTGTTATACATGACAGCAGAATGCATTTTAATTCATAATACACATATAGAACCCAATTTTTCTTATTTCTGGTTGTACATAAACTAGAAATCACGTCAGAGTCATACCATTTGTGTCTCCATACATGCACTTAGGGTAATGATGTCCATCTGATTCCACCATCTTTCCTACTCCCCTGCCTCTCCCTTCCCTTCCCTTCCCTTTGCCCTATCTAAATTTTCTTCATTCTTCCCATGTTCCTCCCACCATCCCCATTATGAATCAGCATCCTCATATCAGACGAAACATTTAGCCTTTGGTTTTGGGGGATTAGCTTACTTCACTTAGCATAATATTCTCCAACTCTATCTATTTACCTGCAAATTCCATGATTCTATTCTCTTTTAATGCTGAGTAATATTCCATTGTGTATATATAATACAGTTTATTTTTCCATTCATCTACTGAAGGAGGCTATTGTAAATGGGGTAGTTTTCCTAGTTTCTCTTTCAGAGGATTTGTCACTGATGTACAGAAATGCCTTTGATTTATGAATGTTGATTTTATATCCTGCTACTTTGCTGAATTCATTTATTAGTTCTACCAAAGGACATCTATATTGGTTCCACAATTTTTGGCTATTGTGAATTGTGCTGCTATAAGCATTAATATGGCTATGTCCCCGTAGTATGCTGTTTTAAGTCCTTTGGATATATATCAAGAAATGGGATAGCTGGGTCAAATGGTAGTTCCATTCCAGGTTTTGCAAAGAATTTCCATACTGCTTTCCAGATTGGTTGCACCAATTTGCAGTCAGTCCCACCAGCAATGTATGAATGTGTCTTTCTTCCCACATCCTCGTCAACACTTACTGTTGTCTGTATTCTTAATAGCTGACTTTCTGACTGGAGTGAGATGAAATCTTAGAGAAGTTTTGATTTGTATTTCTTTAATTGCTAGAGATGTTGAACGTTTTTTCATATATTTGTTGATTGATTGTATATCATCTTCCGAGAAGTGTCCGTTCAGTTCCTTGGCCCATTTATTGATTGGGTTATTTGTTTTTTTGGTGTTAAGATTTTTGAGTTCTTTATATAACCTAGAGATTAGTGCTCTATCTGATGTGCATGCTCCCATTCTACAGGCTCTCTATTCACATCACTGAATCTTTTACTGAGAATAAGCTTTTTAGTATGAATCCATCCCATTTATTGATTCTTGATTTTATTTCTTGTTAAGGAAGTTGGGCCTAATATGACATAATGAATATTTGGGCCTACTTTTTCTTCTATTAGGCACAGAATCTCTGCTTTAATTCCTAGGTCCTTGATCCACTTTGAGTTGAGTTTTGTGTATGGTGAGAGATAATGGCTTAACTTCATTTTGTTGTTTCCAGCACCATTTGTTGAAGAGCCTATCTTTTATCCAGTATATGTTTTTGGTGCCTTTGTCTAATATGAGATAATTGTATTTATGTGGGTTTGTCTCTGTGTCCTCTATTCTATACCATTGGTCTATAAGTCTATTTTGTGCCAATACCATGCCATTTTTGTTACTATTGCTCTGTAGTATAGACAAATGAAAGAAATTAAAGGGATACGGATAGGAAAAGAAAGTCAAACTATCACTATTTGCCAACGATATGATTTTATATCTAGAAGATCCAAAAAATTCCACAGGAAACTTTTAGAACTAATAAATGAATTCAGCAAAGTAGCAGGATATAAAATCAACACCCATAAATCAAAGGCATTTCTGTACATCAGTGACAAATCCTCTGAAAGAGAAACTAGGAAAACTACTCCATTTACAATAGCCTCAAAAACAAAACAAAACAAAACAAAAACTTGGGAATCAACTTAATGAAAGAGGTGAAAGACCTTTACAATGAAAACTTCACAAAGCTAAAGAAAGAAATTAAAGAAGACCTTAGAAGATGGAAAGATCTCCCTTGTTCTTGGATACGCAGAATTAATATTGTCAAAATGACCATACTACCAAAAGCACTATACAGACTTAATGCAATCCCAATCAAAATCCCAATGACATTCCTCACAGAAATAGAAAAAGCAGTCACAAAATTCATCTAGAGTGGGGCTGGGGATGTGGCTCAAGCGGTAGCGCGCTCGCCTGGCATGCGTGCGGCCCGGGTTCGATCCTCAGCACCACATACAGACAAAGATGTTGTGTCCGCCAAATACTAAAAAATAAGTATTAAAATTCTCTCTCTCTCTCCCTCTCTCTCTCACTCTTTAAAAAAAAAATTCATCTAGAAAAACAAGAGACCCAAAATAGCCAAAGCAATCTTATACCAGACCTTAAAGTATACAACAGAGCAATAGTAGCAGTGGCTTTTCTTTTAGAGGTCTCATTCCTGTCTTGCTGGTAATAAGAACAGAGTGGCCAATAACTGCTGAGCATAAGAAGTCTCCAGGCAGCTTAGATGTCGGATGCTCAGGACCTCCTTATTGGGATGACCCCATCCAAGGCTGATAGCTCTGCACCTAGTAGGGCAGCAAGAAGAGGGAATGCTGGTATGAGAGTGGCAAGCTGGGCTTCTAGTTCCTTTTCTGCCCTCAACTCCAAAAAAACTATAAGCAGAACACTCGTTACTCTAACAGTTGCATCTCTAAAATGAAATTAATACTTGGCTTGCTTGTCCCCCTTAGTAAATCAACAAAACAAACTTAAAACTAGCAAGGTCACAACCACATAATACAATTCAAAGTTATTCCACTGACATCTTGTTATTCTTGCTTCCAAAGCGTCATACTGGAGGGATAAAATAATGGAGACACTCCCCTGGCCTCAAGGACACAGGTAAGTGCATGAAATAACCACACCAGGAGGCAAGAAACCTTAGGAGAAAGCTATGAATGTGTTGCTGGGGGTGGGGAGCAGAAGAAAGACAGGTATCTTGCTTGGAGGTGGGTTTGGGAAGGCATCACACTGGAGGTGGCATTTGAAGTCTTGAAAGGACTGCAGCAGGTGGGGACATTTCTGAAGGGCATGGGAGATTAGGCTCACATGCAGTTGCTCACCAGGTGGACCCCTGTAGCCAAAGGTGGAAAGCTTATAGCTAAGCTGGGGTAGGGTCAGATGAATTTATATGTCACCTCCAAAGAGTATGATTTGCAGGGCTCTGTTGAAGTTTGAGCATGGCAAGTTTTTTTAATTCCCATGGTGATTTCTATTGTGTGGCTGGGAGGTAGACCATTGGGCAAGATGACCTTCAAGGTTCCCTCTAGACTCTGATAAGAGAATCTGTCCTTTTTGATCAAAGTCACTTGGTTTGATAACATGGGTGGCTTCTTGTAACACATGACAATTGCTGAAAAGCTGATTTGAAGCCCTTTGTCTTCAGGCAGGGGGTCCCTGAATAACCCTGGAAGGCCCTGCCCTAAGAGCAGTGTCCAAGTTGTTATATTAAGTGGGTGGATGGGGACTGGCCACTAGGCTTCTTTCCCCAGCCACAGGGGACAACCTCCACTCAGCACCCACTCACAGCCACTCCATAGGACTGTGGGTTGCCAAATCTTACACTTTACAAGAGAAGCCAGGAGTCTGGCAAACAGTCTTGCTTTGATTGTTAGTAACAAATTCAGATTTTTGATAAAACACTATGCAAACCTAACAAAAAACAATGCATGCCAGATTCAATCAGCAGGTCTCTGGTTTGATACCTCTGGTTTAGAGTTTTGATTAGTAAAAAAGAATCAGCTTTCATTTGTATTAAGCAATTGCTGCCTGACAAATAATTTTAAATAGACAATGGTTGTGTTGACTTTATGAGCTTGTTTTAGATTTTTTTGAACCTATAACATCTAGTTAAGGAGACATAAAAATCCTGATGTACATGTACGGATTAATGGCCAATATTTTATTTATATTCTCACTTACTCCCTCCCATATTATTTTGAAGTGCATTTTAGATATCTCATTCATAAAATATGTAAACAATGCAACAAAACACCTAAAAATTAATAAGCATTTTATACTAAATGTCCAATAAATTCTTAAGTTCCAAGCATCTCATAAGTTTTATAACTGCATATACTTGTTTGCTTTTGATTTTTTTTTGTATGTTGATTTTGCTGAATGGCTATTATTAATTTATTTATATGCAACTTTCCACTAAAAGATTTGTTAAAAATGTAGCTGAAAGTTTGCAAGACTAAGTTCTGTGATTATATTAGGAGTTGGTTTGATATAGTAAGTCTTATAAACAGCTAAACTCTGTCAAAGAAAAATCCATTTTAATGCATGATTGAATATTGATAATTAATGGGAACTATGAGGAAGTCATATGCAAAGATTAATTACCAACTGAGCTCTGAGAACGTTTTTCTTCCTTTGTAATCTTACCTCCTGAGAGAAATAGTCTATATTGGTCCTACAGTGAATTGACAGATATGTCCAGAAAAAAAAAAAAAAAGCCACTGACTTTAATCTTTATTGGTCATGCTCAATTGAATGTACTATTATTTTTTATTTGCAGAGACAATATTTTTCAGTTAATTCTTTCTGTAACACTGGAATCAGAAGGTGAGAAATCTGAGGCCTTCCTTCCTGTACTGGGTGTATACAGCTATGAATATTAGAGTTCTGAATATTTCCCCATAATGAAAGTACTGTAGTACCCCACTTATCTGCAGTTTTGTTTTCTGTGGTTTCAATCATCTATGGTCATTTGTGGTCTGAATATATTAAATGGAAAATTTCAAGAATAAACAATTCATATATTTTAAATTGCCTACTATTCTGAGCAGCATGAGGGACTCTTCAGCCATCTTGCTCTATCCTGCCCAAGGTGTGAATCATCTCTTTATCCAGAGTATCCATGCAGTATATGCTATCACCTGACAGTCACTTAGTAACCGACTAGAAATCAGATTGATTGTGGTGGTATCACAGTGCTTCTGTTCACATAATTCTTATTTTACTTAATAACAACCACAAAATACATTAGAAGTGATGCTGGCAGTTTAGATATGCCAAAGTGAAGCCTGAAAGTGCTTCCTTGAAGAATCATCTAACATTATCACAAGGAAAGGGTAACTATGGTACAATAAGATATTTTGAGAGAAAGACCATATTCACATAATTTTTTTTTTTGGGGGGGGGGTACTGGGGATTGAACTCAGGAGCACTCAACCACTGAGCCATGTCTCCAGGTCTATTTTGTATTTTATTTAGAGAGAGAGTCTCATTGAGTTGTTTAGCACCTCACTTTTGCTGAGGCTGGCTTTGAACTCAAGATCCTCCTGCCTCAGCCTCCCAAGCTGCTGGGATTTCAGAAGGGTATTATTTCACCCAGCCATTTTCACATAACTTTTGTTATAATTGTTATGTTTACTATCTTTTAGCATTAGTTATTGTTGTTAATCTCCTATTGTGCCTAAAGTAAACTTTATCATAGGTATATATGTACAGGAAAATACATATATGGTGTTTGGTACTAGTCTCAGTTTCAGGAATTCACTGGTGGGCTTGGAACATTATCCCTCATAGATAAGGGGGAACTATTGTTCTTGAAATCAACTCCTTATAATGGGAAATCTAATCATCTGAATCAAGGTCATGCTCTATAGGACAAGTGTCTTCATAGCTGTCAATAAACTGACATACGGAGATGCCCTGGGCTTTTAACTTCAAAAAGTAACATGACTGAAACTGACCCCTGACATCCAAGTTCATTAAAATGAGGGAAAATATTGTGACTCCATCAGATAAAAAGCCAGAGAGGCATAGCTGTTTGCCCCCATCAGTGTGCATCAAATTTGCACATCCACCTAACCCTCTGCTCAGAATTGTTTCCAGCCAAGAGGTGTCTGCAGGTTGGTCTGTGACTGGCAGCAGCTCGGGTTGGGTTTGCTAAGGTGGCTGGTGGCCGGTGGCTAATTACACGTTTGATGAGCTGTTGTTAAGACAATGCCGCATGTGTCCTCCCTGGGCTGCAAATTGCCAGGTTACTGGCGGGTTTCCTGTATGGATACTAATTATGCCTAATTTGGTCCTGAGATTTCCGCATTTGTCTTTCTGTCACAAAGTTTGTGATTACAAATCATTCACATTGGCGGGGAGGGAGCTAAATGTCTGATGGCTCACACATGTAATAAAGCCATTCATGAACCCAGCAGTGTTCAGCCGTCCTCACAAAACCCAGAGAGCATCATGGTTATTTGCATCCCTGAGAAAAGTTTGCTTTCTCTTGATATTTGTTTTCACAACGAATTAATTACCTGAAAAACATAGACAAAAGCTTCCAGATATGACACAGTGTGGGAAAGACAGCTTTGTACTACCTGGGAAGCAGCAGCCATTATGTGACTGTGAGGAGTAAAGTTTAACTCTTCAAAGGCAGGTGGGGTGGGCAACCACACTCCCCAAGGGCCAGGGAGCAATTGCAACTCCCCTGTTCTCTTCCAAGTTGCCACTTCCTATGAGGCCCAGGAGAAGAGAGTTTTGCTTGAATACAGGATTGGGGAAACAGTTCTTTGACAGCCAGCTTCATTAACTGGTGGGCTGAGTGGGTCTTCAGGGCTAAGAATCCCATGCCAGTGAGTTCCTGGGAGAGTGTCTATGGCAAGTGAGAGTCCAGGATGCAGCAAAGCTCACTTGCTCCTTTTCACATTGGCTGAAAAGTCTTTGCAAGTTATTTGAGCACTGGTTTTCAAATGTTTTTATTCTAAGACAATCCTAATACTTCCTCTGCCAAGAAGAGCCAGTGGCGGCATCCCTGTGGCCTGGAGTGAGGAGGAAAGGCAGGGGTGCCAGTCCCGGTGGTGTGTGCTGACATAAGGCAGGGGAGGGCAGGAAGGGCAGGGGCAAAGAGGGGTGTCAGGGCTGGTGCGTGCTGGCACAGAGCGGAAGGGAGAACAGCAGGGAAAACTGAGGGGAGACGGCCCTTCCAAACTGTCCGCAGGGAAGGGCAGGAATCAGGCAGGCACAATCCCACCCAGGGAGAAAGATGGAGGATGGAGGACTGCACAAACCCAGGTCGGCAGCTACATCTGTCTCTCAGTCCTTGTCCATGACTCTAAGCTAGGCCTCACGTTGCTACTTTAACTATTTTTAATGATCTCCATCTGAACACTGAGCTAAAAATTGGACCTCTACTTTTGAGAAGAGGCATAGTGTAATTGGGCTGTGAACTGGCATTTTTGAAGACAATTTGAGGCAGTAAAATCCAGCTCTGATTTAATTTGTTCTTACGGGGTGACCTGCTTACTCTGGAAACTGGGGCCACCATTGCTGCTCTATGTCAAAAAAAGTCTTCCACAGGACCACAAAAATAATGGTCCAAAGGGGTAAAAATTCCCAGCTTCCAGTATTAACCAGAAAAAGACTGTTTGCTGAACACAATGGCCTGTCTTCCAGTAGATGGTTATAGATTGAAAAAGAGCAGCTAGAAGCATCCATTATTTCCCACATGGGAAATGAGAAAAATAGTCCTGACCACTAACGTGAGTTCAACATCCCTGGCTGCCAAATGACCTCTCATTGAGGTCCATTGTGGAGAAAAGCTCAGACAGCCTTGTTTTCCCTTAAAAGCAGCAAGAGACAGATGACCTGAAGATATGGAATTGTGTCCCTCGCAGGTCCTTGTCTGACTCCACCGGGGTTAATTCTCAATCATAGTCACATCGTGACATTGAGTGCATTCAGGTTTCTGTGGTAAGATGGTGACACACACCTTCTTCAGGTTGATTTTGGTGAGGATGTCACTCATGTTGGAATTGGACTTGACATGGCCAGGGCAGGAGCGATCGTGCAGGCACTACCTGAATACCTGGCAAGCCCTTTTGTGTTTGAAAACCTTACGATTTTATTTTTTCAGCTGCTGGGTGGGGAGAGAAGACTCTTCTGGCGAGAAGACAGGTGAGGAGCCTCAACTGCACATCACATTTTGAATCCAGAATTGTCTGCTATTTACTAACAATTTGATTTGGAACAAAGTCCTCATGCCTTTGGCCTCCTTATCAACATAAAAGATAATTCTTGCCTCAGAGACTGGTGGTACAGATTGACTCTTCAGATAAAGCTATTAGCACTCTGTGGCCCTCAAATCGTGGCCACCAGAACTTTGCCAGTTCTGAATGACCCTGGCAAGGTGTTCTTCAAGCACTGCTTCATTCCCAGAGAGATGGGCAGATCTATTCTGCCACCGAAAGTCTCCATCTCCACCCTAAGCTCTCCAGGGTGCCTGAGGCCGAAAAGAGAATCAAACCTGCCGTCTGTCAACCCCCGGGTGCTCCTCCAAGACCATATCGTCATTGTTCTACTGCCATCCCTCCCAGCCGGTCCCACTTGAACGCTCCAGTGTCCAGGCCTTTCAGTTCTCCTGAGATGTGGGAGGCAGGGCTGTGGAAGAGACTCTCTGGAAGAACAGGCAACTGCCTTTGGGGGAAGCCTGGCCTGGTGCAGAGCAAACTAGAAAAGGCAAGGGCAGGAGTGTGACTGGGACAGATGGAGGGTGGTGGGGCTGGAACAAGGACAGTCAGGCTGGGCACTCTCTCTGGATGGGCCCTGGCCCAGCCCACTCCCCAGTTAAGCTGCCTCTGTGTCATGGTTCCATAGGCTGCCATTGTCCACGGCATGGCACATGCTCACTGTCTCCCGCCTTTGCCATGAACAGTTGCTGCTGTGACAGAAATCTTACACGGGATGTCTCAAGTCAAGAGGAGATTATTTTTTTACTTTTTACTTTTCTTTCTTTCTTTTTTTTGTCAGTGCTGGGGATCAAATCCAGGGCCCCGCTCATGCTCACTAAGCAAGCACTCTACCGACCACTAAACCACACTCCAAGTCTGTTAGATTCTGAGTTACAGTCATTCAGTTAGTTTTAACAGAGGAAAGTCATGTCAAAGTAGACCTTCCCCTCCCCACCACCAAATCTTCTGGCATGAGTTCTGGCCCCAGCAGCAGCTTCTCCAAATGTCTTCCACCCTTCCTTTTGGGACTGAGCCCAAAGGGGCTTCTGCCACAGCCCAAGCCCTGCACACTGTCACCTCTTATTGATGACAAATACCATGACCTTACTCTTGGCAATTTTTCCTCTTAGTTATTCTGTGCCCAGAAAACCTTCCCTGGGCACCAGTGGGAATTTTGTTGGTGGACAGAAAAATTTTCTGTATACTAGAGAAAGCACCAGAAAAAAAGAGAGGAGAGTGAGGAATGTTTGAGGTGTTTATATTTCATGCATACTTATTTATATGTTAACATTTTTTTTTCTGGAAAAGTTAAAGAGTTTTATGATCAAATATAATTGTTTTCAAGGCAGAATATATAATTTGCATTTTAGCGTTTGCTTAAAGGAAAGCCTGCTGACCAAACAAAAGCTCTTGAAAATACCATGTAGTTTGCTCTGACAAAAATAGAATTTGGCAATAATCAAGGGCAAGCTTTCAGGCTACATTTTAATTTTTTTCCTTGTTTCTTTACTCATTGAATATTGTTGAAAGTCTATCACACTCAAACAAAGTTGTCATTTAGAAAATGTTACATGACTCTTTTCCCAGGTTGTCTTCCAATACCAGGGACTTCTCAGCATTCCCTCTCTCCCTCATCTGCATCCCTGACTATTGCTACATATGGCTAAAGGACTGAACTCTTAGGAGCAAAGTGGAGGACCAGTAATGAAAGGAAAAAGCTTTGTTCTATAAAAACAATTCCATTAAAATTTTAATTCTCAAGACCCAGTTAGATATGATTTCCATTTCCTAGTTCAAATGACTGAGGCTAGGAGGGATGATGAGGCAATTTACAAGTCACAATGCGTTGGCATTGCCGAACCCTCACTGACTTTCAGCACATCATCCGTGAACTGTGATTCATAATTTTATTGAGCACTTATATACGAAGCACTGTTCCAGAGACTGAGGATACAATGGTGTCTAAAAACTAAGTCTCTGGTCTCACAGAGTTCTTCATCTAGTGGTTAAAAAGGCAATAGACCAATATATTGGTGAAGTGTTGGGTAGTGGAGAGGAAATAAATAAGATAAGGCTGGGTGAGGGGTGGAGAGGGAAGGGTTGGGGCAGCTATGGCTCCTGAGCATCTGCCCACTCAGCCTTAAGCATCTCTCCAGCAGATGCAGCAGGTCACCAATCTCTTTCCAGCATGAGAGGGAGGGATGCATGGGAGCCCACACGCGCTGCCTGGGGCTTGGGAGTGAGTCTGTGAAACAGAATGAAGAGGAACAAGGAGCCGGGCATGGTGGCACATGCCTGAAACTCAGTGTGACCCTGTCTCTAAATAAAATACAAAATACAACTGGGGATGTGGCTCAGAGCCCCCGAGTTCAATCCCTAGTAACAACAACAACAAAAAAAAAAGAGGAACAAGGAGACCAAGTCAAATTTTCAAAACAGGTGTTGGTCTTTTTCTTGGACGTGGCTCTGTCCACCTCCCATCCCTATGCTAGGACTGAACCAGGAGCCCTTTACCACTGAGGTACCCTGCTATTTTTATTTTTTAGTATTTTGGATGTTTTTGCTGTTTTTTTTTTTTTTTTTTGCTTATTTTTACTGGTGCATTATGATTAAGGGGTTCATTGTTAGATTTTTTTGTGGGTGTATACCAGGGATTGAACGCTGGGGTGCTTAACCAATGAGCCTTATCCCCAGCCCCTCATCCCTCCGCCCCTTTTTTTTTCTTGAGACAGAACCTTGCTAAGTTGCTGAGGCTGGATTTGAACTTAAGATCCTTCTGCCTCAGTCTCTTGAGCCCCTGGGATTACAGGCATGGGCAACTGTGCCTGGCTAGATATTCTTACATGCACATGATATAACAATAATTTGGCCAGTGTCATTCTCCAGTATTTCCCCTTTCCCTCCCCTTTTTCCTCCCCCACCCCTTTCCTCTAATTTACTGAATTTCCTTCATTTTTCACAAGACTCCCCCTACCTTTCTTTTCCTTTTTCCTCTCTAGCTTTCACATAGGAGAGAAAATATACGATCCTTGACTTTACGAGTTTGTCCCTAATTCTTATAAAAATGTTTTCATTTTGAGACAGGTTCTCACTAGATTGCTCAGGCTGACTTCAAATTTATTATCCTCCTGCCTCAGCCTTCTCAGTCCCTGGGATTACAGGTGTGTGCCACTGTGCCTGGCTATCCTCTCTTTGTGTTGTCCCAATACCAGGGACTTCCCAGCATTCCCTCTCTCCCTCATCTGCATCCCTGCCTATTGCTACATTCTGTGCTTCCAGGAGAAGAGTCAACCTGGGAAAAGAGTCATGTAACATTTTCTAAAAACAGCAAAAACATCCAAAATACTAAAAAATAAAAATAGCAGGGTACCTCAGTGGTAAAGGGCTCCTGGTTCAGTCCTAGCATAGGGATGGGAGGTGGACAGAGCCACGTCCAAGAAAAAGACCAACACCTGTTTTGAAAATTTGACTTGGTCTCCTTGTTCCTCTTTTTTGTTGTTGTTGTTGTTACACACTGACCCTGCTCTGAAGATCACAGTTCACCATCTCCTTTCTCTCCCATCCTTTAGATGCCAGCTGTTTCCTTGTGACCTTGCCTTGTCTCCTGTAGTAGACACACCTTCTGTATTTCAATCCCCCAGGCCCTATTTTTTCTATATAAAATTATTTGGTTTTGCATTATATTTGCATTTTGATAGATTGCAAATGTCTTAATGTTGAAGTGCCTCAGGACTTTTTCTTATCTTTACTTCTCTCTTTGGTGCTTTCATCCAGGTATTTGTTTGTTTTTTACACAGGAGAGTGAACCCATGGGTGCTCTATCGTGGAGCTACATCCCCAGCCTTTAATTGACCGGGCTAGCCTCAAACTTGTCTCCTGAGTAGCTGGCATTACAGGTGTGTGCCACCATGCCCAGCCCTCATCCAGTTTCAAGGCTTTATATACATCATCTCTAAGTAGATGACTCTCAAATTTTATATTCCATTGTGGACCACCCCATCTGAGTTTTTTACTAGGGAGTCTAATATCCATCTCAAAATGAATGTTGCCTGTGCCAATCCTGGTTTCCATCTGACTTCCTGTAAGTAAATGCAGCTTCATTTTTCTGACTGCTCAAGACTCCCAACTTGGGGTGATCTACTCCTCCTTTATTCTCATGCAAAAGAGGATTGGCTCACTGTCAAATAAATCCAGAATTCAATCATTCCTCTCTCTCTCTCTCTCTCTCTCTTTAATATTTACTTTTTAGTTTTAAGTGGACACACTATCTTTGTTTTATTTTTATGCGGTGTTGAGGATTGAACCCAGTGCCCCACGCATGCCAGGCAAGCACGCTACAGCTTGAGCCACATTTCCAGCCACTCTCTCTCTTTTTATGGGGAGGGGAGTATGTGTACTGGAGACTGAACCTGGGAGCACTTTACCACTAAGCTACATCCCCAGCCCTTCTTACTTTCTGAGACAAGTTCTCCCTAATTTGCTGAGGCTGGCCTTGAACTTGTGATCCTCCTGCCTCAGCCTCCTGAATCACTGGGATTATAGCAGTGTTCCACCATGCCTGGCAGAATTCAGCCATTTCTCATCCCTCCTTCAATTGCCACCCTGGTTCCAGCTACCATCATCTCTAAAGCTTTGGTCCTGGGGCATTTCAATATGAAGACATATTTGTAGCTTTCTAACCCTTTCTTTCATTGATCTACTCTTAACTCAGCAGCCAGACTGATCCTGTAAATAAGTAACTCAGATCATCCCACTCCCTCCAGCGGCTCCCCCACTGACTCAGAGGAGTCAAGTTTGAAACTCTGCTCCCTGTCTGGTGGAAAACCCAAATAAACAAAGATCATACCCTTCTTTCTTCAGAACCTCTATTTGCTTTTCTCTCTGATGTTCAGGCCGCGCCCTGGTGCAGCTGGAACTATCTCCACATGTTAATCAGTTAGCAATTTTGAAGTTGGTCAAGGTTAGATTTGCTAAGAAATGTTATTTCCGAGGTCCCAGCTAGCCCTGCAAGATAAGAACTTCCAGTGACTTTATCTAAGGAGAGATTGTCCTGGTTGTCCCCACCTATATGAGAATCACTCTTCTGTCTCCAGATAGCATCTGAGAGCCCACACCTATAGGAAATGCCTGTCAGTTTTAAGTAACATTTAACCTGGTGGTTTTCTTTTCCTGGGCTCTTCAACTACTTTTTCTTTCTTCTTCTTCTCCTTCTCCTTCTCCTTCTTCTTTTTTTCTTCTTTTAAGAAAACTAAGTCCATTTTAATTTTTTGGGCTTGACAGAACTGGGACAATAGGACAATGTTTGCGGGGATCAAAATTTTTTTGTGCAAATGTTTTTGGCAGAATCAGTGTTTGCAAGAAGCAGATAAAACTTGACTGTCGGAGAACCTCGATGCTGCAAGCCGCTGCCTGCCAGCAAATCTCCAGTTAACAACGGAGCTGGAGTCATTGTTAGCCAGGTAGGAGACATGCGGGGAGAGACAGCTCAGAGCTTCCTTGTTGGGCTCTAAATGAATTGGTTGTTTAGCAATTACTGCTAAGACAGCAGATCTGGGTCCATGAGCTCTCTGAAGATAACATCTCAACTTGGTTTGCCCTCCTTACACAGCACGGTTTGTGTACGCATCAAGGAAGCCCCACAGCCCCGAGATATTTTATTCACCTCACACTCGGAGGAGTTCACTGACTGGAATTCAATAGAAACTGTTCTCTGTGTGAAAGTAATTTCAGAAAGTAATCTAGTTTATGGAAATGAAAGGCATCAAAACACAAAAAAAACACTGTTTCTCTACAAGTGCTTTGCCTCAAATATTTGACATGGAAATTTGTATAATCCCTCTGGGGGCACGTGGGTTTCACCAGTGTTAACATCTTTTGAAATGAATTTCACAAATGTTTATTTGCTGTGCCCGGCTGACAAATAATTTAGACTATCAAGCCATCTTCCTGAAATCCAACTTAATGATATGAATCGCAGATGATTGTGGAGGTTAAAAGGTGTGCATTTTAATTGGGGATTGGGTATGACGTCATTTTCAAATACTGTTCCAGGGACCAAAGGTGTCACTTAGCTGTTCTGGTCCCCCAGACCTCCTTGCTACGTAGGTAACGCACCTCAAAAATGACAGGGACCGTCCAGGGCCTCATCTGCTCCCCCCCCCCCCCAGGAAGTTAGTCTGATTGAGCCTGTCCTGAGGGAAGAGGAGGTAATGAAGCCATCTGCGGACTGGGCGAGGAGTAGAGCCAGCTGCAGACTGGAGTCCAGCACCCTCCTTGCCTCAACACAATGCTTCTCAGCCTTGAGCATCACTGAATACGGACAGCTGTGCCCAGCCCCGAGGCACCCACTGGAGCAGGGAGCCACGCACCCTACAAAAGACCCAAGGCAGAGGACACACAGCTCCCTGAGTCTGGGCAGGCCCTGGGGCCGCTCTGCCATTCTGCTTCCTTCCACTGGACCCTTGAGCCACCATGGAAGGAGCTGCACCCCTTATCTGGACCCTTATCTGGACAGAACGCACAGAGAAGCCTGGAGACTGCACAAGTCGAGAGGGGGCACCCATGGACCTGCCAGCTGTTGGTGCCAACCATGAATCACAAAAAAAGATGGTGAAATTCATATTTTTGTTTGACCCAAAGCATGAAAAAATTTCAATGTGTGATGAATAAATAATAAAATTATTATCATCATTATCTAGGTGGCTCTGAGGACTGAACCCAGGGCCTCATGCCTTCTGAGCACATGCTCGACCACGGAGCTATACTCCCAGCCAATAAAATCATTGAGATAGTTTATGTTCCTTTTTTTCATATACTCTTCAAAATCCAGGATGTCTTTTCCACCTATGGTGTGTTTTGATTCAGACCAGCCACATGGCAGCTATTCAACAGCCACGTGTTGGATGGCATAAATCTAAAGCCCTGTGACTGTGATTTGCCTGCACCCCCTTTCATCACCACCAAAATGAACAGTTCCTCCACAAGTGGATTCATATGAAAAGAAACAGGCATCCCTGAAGGGGAGAAGCCACCAGAGGATGTACCAATGAAGGAAACACCCCCTACCCCCCCCCCCCCCGCCACCCCTGCCGCTACCATGATGGTGGTGGGCTAGATCAAGGCTAGTGACACATTTTTCTTTAAACTGTGGACCTGTCACCTTGTTCTGCAGTGGGTGCTTTCCAAGTTGCCCCTCAGTCTATCTCACTCAAGCAAAACACTCTACCCCAAAATGCATATTTGTGGAGGAGCTAAATGGTTATTCAATTTAAAGAGAAGTCTGCTTTACAAGTGGATTTGCTTCAGGATTGGTGAAGCTAAAGCATTTCTCTTGTGTGTTTAAAATAAATTCGTGTATTTTTAAAAGATTTCATCACATTTCCCCATCTCTTGAATGGAATGAATTATCCCTACATGTGAAGGCTTCCTGAAAGTGGGTTTGGTAGGGGGGCATGAACACAGACAGCAAATAGGCAGAGACTTCGAACTTTGGAAGGAAGCGCTGAGCTCACAGAAGCTGGTCCAAGATGGTAAAGCCGGCACCTGGGCCTTGCCTTCTCTAGGCAGCCAGCTGGGTGGCCGCCCCTCTCCACAGTATGCCCTACGCAACTGCCACCAGTAGAACTGTGGCTGTGGTGAGACAGAATCTGCTCTCCCTGTTCTTATAGCAGCCGGACACCTGTGGGATCATCTGCCTGTCTTGCCTCACCCCTGGCCCATCACTACTACCGAATTCCCCCGGGGCCCTCCTGCAGCTGATGGGTCTGGCATGGCACCTGACCCAGTCTGGAGGGAAGCCCTTTCCAAGTGTTTTGCATGGACGACACCTAGGGCATGGCCGTGAGTCACTCGGGGACTGTAGCTGTGGGGCAGAGTGGCTTGGGCTGTCCTGTCATCAGGGTGGGTCTGCAGCTGGAGGAGAGCTGAGACAGAGCAGAGAGGGGGGCTCTGAGTGCCTCCTCCCAGTGGCTCTGATGAACAGGCCAAACCACTCACTGCTCAGCAAGCCTCGGCTGCCACACGCCTCAGACACCATTCAGTAAAGTACCCGTGTGCAGAACAAGTGAGACTGGGCTTGCTCCAATGTAAACCCAGAGTCCTGACAGGCCCAGTTTCACACCCAGCCACCTACAAACTCACAAATGGCCCCATGTTTATAAGAGTCCTGCATCAGGCTTAAGGCCCTGCTGTTGTCTTGAAATTTGTAATCTTTGAAGAAGGGGCCCTGCCCTTTCTTCTCGTACTGGGTCCCACTAATTATGTTTGGTCCTGTGCATACATATTTTATAATAGGACGCCATTGATATTGAGATAAAATTGGTAGTTCATTTATAATCACAGTGGTGGGCCAGACACCTGCCTGTAATACCAGTGACTTGGGAGGCTGAGGAAGGAGGATGGCAAGTTGGAGGCCAGCCTCAGCAATTTAGAGAGACACTGTCTCAAAATTAAAAAAAAAAAAAACTAAAAGGCTGGGGGTGTAGCTCAGTAGTAGAACATCCCTGGGTTCAATTGCCAGAACCAGGGGAGTAGATGAAAGGGAGGTAGGGGGATGGTCACACAGCATTCGTTTTCAGCTGGGCAGAGTGACTGAGGATTGACATAAACAGGTGAAGAGGGACTAGGGAGGGGGAATCATTTTGTTTCTGTTTCTTCTTAGATGCAGAAACTCCTAACCCCTCAATGGCTATTGCTTTGTGTCTCACTTTTCATACAAATAAGCAAAAGAAAGGGTAGGTAGAAAAAGGCCGACTAGTGTCACAGACCAATTGTTCTGAGAGAAGGAAACATGTACCATGTTGCCAAAGCCGACCTCATTTTCCAATTTCCCAAAGACCCAATTTCCCCAGCTGCTTTGTTGACATAGCAACAGTGGATTCTGAAAGGGTTGTTATAATATTAATATGTATTTCATGGCGGGTTTGCCCTGTGTTCTTCCCTCACCTTGTGATCCAGGTCTGAAAAGAGGTGCTTTTGGCTTCTGGCCACTGAAAATAAGGCCCAATTCTCTGAGTGGGATAAGCAAGGAGCAGGTGCATCTGCCAACACATTCCGACAGCCAGGTGGAGTGCACACCCCCTCCACCTTCCCCCAGTGAAGGGGCTGACTAGATAGATATTTTAAGTAATAGCCGCACCTTGGGATACATTTCCACCCAATAACTCAGGGTGTTAAATGTAGCACCTGTGAGCCATTGTGTAGAAAATCAATTATACCTTGGGCCCAGTGATAAGAATTCATCCCCCTGAGCTCAGTTTTCAAAAGGCTTCAAAAGGCCTCCCACCTCTTTTTCTTTTTCCAATGCAAATGAGCAACACTCAGGAAATTTGCATGCCAAATTCCAGCATGGGTTTCCAGCGAGTAAATGGTCATATTTATTAGTAAGAGCGGTAGTAGATGAGTAAGAGGTATTTAATAAATGCATGTTGGATGTGTGTTTCTATAGCATTTAGTTTTCAATGCTTTCCTTTTCCCTGTACATCATTTATTTGATTCGCAAGCGAACAAACAAACAACCCCAAAAGCCACATGATGGGGACAAAGGGGAACTATTATTCTCATTTTACTCAAAGAAAATATGGCTTGAGAAAGACTTTATCTTGCCCAGTGTCACTTCACTGATTCGAAAGTGTCCGAATTCTGGTTAGAACTTGAGTTTGACTCCTAGGTAGAGCCTCCCCTCTGGACCACTTTGCCTCACAGTATTTTAGAAGGGACAGGGACAAACAGGAGTTACATTAAGTGAATGCCAGAAAGTGCAATCAAGTGCATCTGCCTTGAATATTGTCTCCTTTAATTTTTAAATTAAACGTTTTTAGTTTGAGATAACTGTAGATTCACATGCAACTGTAGGAAACAAAAAGAAGAAAGATCCTGAGGTAGGGGGGTAGCTTAGTGGTAAAGTGCCTACCTAGCATGTGCAAGGCCCAGGGCTTGATCTCCAATACAGCCAGGGGAAAAAAGAAATAAAGAAGGAAGGGAGAGGACTGGGGTTGTGGCTCAGCGGTAGAGCACTCGCCTAGCACGTGCAAGGCCCACATAAAAACAAATAAACAAAGTAAAGGTATTGTGTACAACTAAAAAAAAAATAATATATATATATATATATATATATATATATGTTATTTTTTTTTAAAGAAGGAAGAGAGATCCTGTGTATCGTTGACCTGGTTTCAAAATATTTATTTATTTATTTATTTATTTATTTTAGTTGTAGTTGCACACAATACCTTTATTTATATGTAGTGCTGAGGATCAAACCCAGAGCCTCGCACATGCTAGGCGAGCACTCTACCACTGAGCCCTAGCCCCAGCCCCTCAAAGGACATCTTGCACAATTATAGAGAAATGTCGGAACCAGACACAGTCAGGATACACAATATTTCCATCACCACAGGGTCCCTCATATTGTCTTTTTATGGCCACACCTATTTCTCAGCCCAACTTCTGAACTTTGACAACCTCTAATTTGGTCTCCATTTCTATAAATTGGTTACTTTAAGGATGTTGTTTAAATGGAATTAGGCAGCATGAAATGTTTTGTGATCTTCTTTATCCCCATTCAGCATAACTATCTGGGATTTATCAAGGTTGTTGTAGTGACAACATTTAATTCCTCTTTATTGCTGAGTAGTACTCCATGCCATGGATGTTCCACAGTTTTTTAAACCATTTACCTGCTGAAGGACATCTGGGTTGTTTCCAGTTTGGGGCCATTACAAATAAAGTGTCTGTAAATATTTGTACACAGGTTTGTATGTGAACATAAGTCTTTGTTTCTCTAAGGTAAATGTCCATGAATGTAATGATTGAGTTGTAAGATAGTTGCATGTTTGTTTCCTTGAGCAGTCATCAAATTGTTTTGCATTCCCATCAGGAAGGTATGAGCCATCTAGTTTCTCCACATCTTCACCAGAATTGGGTATTGTCATGTACAGAATTTTATCATCATCATCATCATCATCATCATCATCATGTTGTTGTTGTTGTTGTTATTATTATTATTATTATTATTATTATTATTATTATGTGGTACTGGGGATTGAACCCAGCACACTTTACTACTAAGCCACATCCCCAGCCTTTTCATTTTTTTAATTTTGAGACAGGCTCTCGCTAAATTGCTGAGGCTGGCCTCCAACATTTGATCCTCCTTCATCAGCATCCCTTCCCCCAATTGCTGTGATTACAGATGTGTGACACTTTAGAAACACCCTGTCTCAAAAAAAAAAAAACATAAAAATTAAAACTTAATTTTTTTCTATTATGTTTAATTCTAGAAGTTTTATAGTTTTCCACCTTCTGTTTATGTCTGTGACCCATTTTGATTGATTTTTGAATAAGAAATGTGACTTGAATCTAGATGTTTATTTTTGATTTGGCTCCAGTACTATTTGTTTAAAAAAATCCTTTTCTTTTTCCTGAATTTCATTCACACTTTATGAAAATTCAGGTGGGCTGGGAGCTATGGTGCTTGTCTGTGATCCCAGGAATTTGGGAGTCTGCGGCAAAAGGATCACAAATTCAAGTCCAGCCTGGGCAATTTAGCAAGACTGTGTTTCTAAATCAATCAATCAATCAATCAGGCACAGTGGCACACATCTGTAATCCCAGCTGCTTGGGAGGCTGAGGCAGGAGGATTGCAAGTTCAAGGCCAGCCTCAGCAACTTAGTGAGGACCTAAGCAACTTAGTGAGACCCTGTCTCAAAATAATAAACAAAAAGGGCTGAGGCTGTGGCTCAGTGGTTAAGTGCCTCTGGATTCAATCCCTGGTACTAAAAATAAATAAATAAAAAGGGCTGAGGATCTAGCTCAGTACCTGTTTAATCCCCACTACTGAAAAAAAAAATCAGGTGGGAATATACGTATGTGTGTCTACTTTGGTATACTCTGTATTGTCTCATTTTTTTTGGTACTAGGAATCGAACCCAGGGACTTTTAACCACTGAGCCACATCCCCAATCCTTTTTTAATATTTTATTTAGAGACAGGGTCTTGCTGAGTTGCTTAGGGCCTCACTAAGTTGCTGAGGCTGGCTTTGAACTTGTGGTTCTCCTGCCTCAGCCTGCTGAGCCACTGGGACTACAGGTGTGTGCCATTGTGCCCAGCTCCATGCTGTCTCATTTAATTATCACCCTTTTAAGATTGAAGCTATTGTTCTCTACAGATGAGTAAACTCAGTATTGAAACAAGTTTTTTTTTTTTTTAATTACCCAGTTAATATAAGAGGTAAGCAACCACTTCTACTTTTAATAAGAAAAAGCTATACTCAATGTGGGCTCAGTTATATGAAAGTTCATTCTCTGTGGGACCGGGAGCAGAGCTCAGCACCTGCACACTTGCCTAGCATGCACACACCCTTGGGTTTGATCTCTCGTATTGCAAACAAGAAAATAAAATCCATTCTCTGAAGAGTCAAATGAGAAAGAAGGATCTGTGCTTCCTTTAGAACCATTTCTATGTGGCTCATTAGGAAAGTACCAAGAAACACAATTCCTCAGACACAAGAAAGTGACTACAACTTGGCTTTATCATTCTATTAGTCTCAATAAAAATGACTTTGTTGCCCTAACAGCCTAATAAGAACCACTACTTCTTAAATAAACTAACCATCAGGTGAGGAGGCCCTTTAGCTGCTAACAGCTGGGATGGGAAACAGGCAGCACATCAGGACTCCCAGAGGGCCTTTAAAACCTACAGATTCTTAGCCACATACTTGAGTCACTTAAGCACAGTCTCCAGGCTCGAGCTTCTTCTATGTGTCTTCATCAATTGGAGTGTGTGTGTGTGGGGGGGGTGGGGGTGGGGGGGTGTGACAGGAAGGCAGGGTTGAAATTCTCCAGGGATTTTGATACAGTTGGTCACTGGTTGAGCAAGAAGACTAAAAAAAGTATTTAAAAATGTCACAGAGGTTACCTTTTCAAGAAGAAACTAGGTTCCATTTTGAGAAATTGGGAGGACACACTGGGTACAGTGGGGTAAGCTTGTAATTCCAGCAACGCAGGAGGCTGAGGCAGGAGGATTGTAAGTTTGAGCCCAGCCTAGGCAATTTAGTGAGGCCCTGTCTCAAAATAAAAAATTAAAAAAAAAATGAAAAGGGCTGGATGTGTAGCTCATTGGTAAGCATCCCTGGGTTCAAACCCCAGTACTGGAAAAAAGAAAAGGAAAATTTTGTATGGTGTTCTTTTTTTTTTTTTTTTTTTTTTTAGGAAAAATGTTTTCAAAAGTTGCCCCCTTAATTTTTTCCTCATATTTAGGACTAAATATGAGGAATATGGTTGCTAGAGGTTTAATGACATTTTATTGCTGGATGTGGTGGCACGCACCTGTAATCCCAGCAACTCAGGAGGCTGAGGCAGGAGAATTGCAAATATAAGGACAGCCTGGGCATCTTAGAGAGAGACACTGTCTCAAAATAAAAAAAGTAAAGCTGGGGATGTAGCTCAGTAGTAAAGTAACCCTGTGTTCAATCCCCAGTACTTCCCTCCAAAAGACATTTATTGTGGTTTTAATTTAATAGATTGCTGTGTAGTGTCAAAAGCATTTTATGAACCCCCAAATATTCAGATAGACTATCGGCAAATGCACCCTGATGTACAAAATAGCTGTATCTCCAAGTTCAAATTGTTTAGGCAGGAGGGACTTCTCAGGTAGTGGTGTCTAGCACAGGTATCAATTTATCATCCTCCCCCTTTTTTGCTGATGATCAAAGATTAGGTAATGGGTACATGAGTAATACAGCACGAACTTCTGTTTGATTTCTGTGTCGTTTTTCAATATCTAATAAGTTTATTGATTGATTGATCTATTTTGTACCAGGGATTGAACCCAGGGGCTCTTCACCACTGAACTTCATCCCCAGCCCTTTTTATTTTTTATTTTGAGACAGGGTCTCATTAAGTGGCTGAGGCTGGTTTCGAGCCTTCTACCTCAGCCTCCCGTCGCTGGCATTACAGGCTTGTGCCACCACACACAACCTTCATTTGTTGTCTTCTTAATTGTTTAACTACCTGGATGGATTCATGGTTCACCCCCAACTTGATCTCACATTGGAAGATAAAGTTAGGCTCACCCCATTGCCCTTCCACCACCTCCTCAAGTGACGGGTCAGGGCTGTGCACCACAGTGAGACTTCCCAGTGCCTTCCGTACCCAGCTCAGTGGTCCTTCCTTAGGACGTGGGAAAATCATCCTTCCCCATCTAAATTGCAGTCGGATGAGGTCATGTGAGAGTGACCACTGTCAGCTGAGGATTCAGTACTGACTGTGGCATCAGGCCCTCTGCTACAGTGGTCCTGCGACAATGATTGAAGATGCCAGTGCTCCCGAGGCATCATGGCCAACTCACGATACCTGCCCTGGAAGTCTCTGGATCCACGACAACTTTGTATGGAGCAAGAAGTAGACCTTTGCTGTGCCAATTCACTGAAATCTGGGGATTATTTCTTACTAGAGAATAATTTAGTTTAAATTATTAACCCCATTGTAGATGAACATGAGAACATGAGTTTAAGTCTGATGGGGGCTTTTTTTATTTTTTGTACCAGGGATTGAACCTGGGGGTGCTTAACCACTGAGCAATATCCCCAGCCTTTTATATATATATATATGTGTGTGTGTGTGTGTGTGTGTGTGTATATTAATTTTTTTTTGTAGTTGAAGATGGAAAGCATGCCTTTATTTTGTTTGTTTCGTTTTTATGTGGTGCTAAGAATTGAACACAGTGCTGCAACACAGGCTAGGCATGTAGGTGCTCTGTCACTGAGCTACAGCCCCAGTCCTCCTTTTTTATATTTTACTTAGAGATAGGGCCTCACTGAGTTGCTTAGGCCTTGCTAAATTGTTGAGGCTGGCTTTAAATTTGTAATCCCCCTGCCTCAGCCTCCCAAGCCACTGGGATTACAGGAGTGCACCACCATGCCCAGCTGATGGGGCTTTTGAGAAAATTTTCTTTTGTCCTAAAAGAAACCACAAGAGGAGGTTATTTCTCTTTTTCCTCTGGATTTTGGATCTGGTGTGGGGCTGAGACTGCCGATACCTTCTCACCTCTGGCCCTAGTGTCAGGCAAACAGGCAAGAGGGCAGAGTGGAGAGAATATTTGGGTCCTTGATGACATCTTTGAGCTATTGAATCAACTCACCCTAGAACTCGCTTTGTATCTTTTGTCCCTGTTATATGAAATAATAAATTTACTCATTGTTCAATCCTGCTTGGGCTGAGGGTGTGGTTCAGCAGTAGAGTTTGTGCTTAGCACGTGTGAGGTTCTGGGTTCAATTCCCAGCACCAAAAATAAAACAAAAATAATCATCTTACCAGGTAAGGTAGCACATAACTGTAATCCCAGCAACTTAGGAGGCTGAGGCAGGAGGATCCCAAGTTCAAGGCCAGTTACAGGAACTTAGCAAAAGCCTGCCTCAACATAAAAATAAAGAAGGGTTGCTGGGGGTATAGCTCAGTGGTAGAGTGCCCCTGCGTTATATCTCCAGTACCATAACAAGGGGAAAAAAAGTCATCTTAAGAAATAACGGCTTTTGCAAAAAAAATTAAAACTTCACACTGCAAATTTTACTCTTGAGCCAGAGATGTTGCTAAAAGCTTAATTTTTTCATCTGATTAAGTGGGAAACTAAAAATGATGTCCAAATCTTGCAGTTGTTCCAAATGCTTTGCAATAATTAACTGCACTGAAGCCAATGAAAGAATCCACATCCCACAAAGGTATGACTCCTTCTGGGCTCCACAGGGGTGGGTGCTCAGTCCCAGAAGCTACATTCTGCCTTAGAGATCCTGCCTCTGCTGCCTGCTTGTCTCAGCATCAGGCTGCAAAAAAAAAAAAAAAAAAAAAAAAAAAAAAATCATCACAGTTGCATGAGCTATTTCAGAAAAGAGGGTGAACAAACCCAAACAGAATTCGTTGGCAGACTAGGACCCAGGACACCCTCTTTCCTCCAGCTTTTTTTTTTTTTTAACTGTGGTATTGGGAACTGAACCCAGGGAAGTTTACTTCTGAGCTACATCCCCAACCCTTTTTATCTGGAGACAGGGTCTCACTAAGTTGCTGAGGCTGGCCTTGAATTTGTAATCTTCCTGCCTCAACCTCCTGAGTAGTTAGGATTATAGACCCTGAGCCCCTTTTTAAAGATACGTCTCTTTTTGGTGCCACTTCCTCAAAATGACTTGGTCTCCTATGAGGAGCCAGGGTAAATATGGGGACTATTGACCTGTCCACTCCAGGTATGAGAGGCCCTAAATCTTCCTTTTAGAAAAAAACCTGATTGCCTTGATATAAGGCTCCCTTTCTTCTTCTCTACAGGAATCTCTGAAAGTCTATGCATGTCTGAATCAGAGCTAATGGGTCACCTGGTGCTATAGTTTGGATATGGTTCATATGTTGAATTTCAGCATATGAACAAGGATTCGTATGTTGAAATTTAATCTCCATTATAAGGTTTTAAGAGGGTGAAAACAATCTAACTATAATGTTTAGAAGCAGGACTTTAGGAAGTGATAAGGATTAGAAAAGGTCATCAGGGTGGGGCCTGGTTGAATATTGGTGGATTTATGAGAAAAGGGACAACCAGGACATGTACATGTGCTCCCAATCTTACCATGTAACTCCCTCTGCCAGCAAGGAGGTCATCACAGATGCAGGCCCTTGGACCTCTAGAGCTGAAAGTTAAATACTTCTTCTTTCCTTTCTTCCTCCCTTCTTCCTTTCCTTTTTTACTCCTGGTACTGGGGATCAAATCCCGGGGTTCCCAAACCATTTTATTTTTTATTCTGAGACAAGTTGTCCAAGCTGGCCTTGAATTTAATAATCCTCCTCCTTTAGTCTCTCAAATTGTTGGGATTTCAGGTGTGTACCACCATTGCGGCTTACCTTTTTTCTTTAGTAGTCTGCCTCAGGTATTTTGTTATGGTAATGAACAATGGACTAATATACCTGGGAAACAGAAGAATATGTCCAAGATGGGAGCAACTACTCAGTAGCCGAAGCAAAAGCCCTGTTGGCTTTTTTTTTTTTTTTAATTTTTTTTAAAGAAAGAGTGAGTGAGAGAGAGAGAGAGAAATTTTTAGTGTTTATTTTTTAGTTTTCGGCAAACACAACATCTTTGTTTGTATGTGGTGCTGAGGATCGAACCCGAGCCGCACGCATGCCAGGCGAGCGCGCTACCGCTTGAGCCACATCCCCAGCCCCCTGTTGGCTTTTTAAATTTTGAAACTGGGTCTCGCTAAATTGCTCAGGGCCTTGTTAAATTGCTGCAACTGGCTTCAAACTCATGACACTTCTGCCTTGGCCTCCTGAGTTGCTGGAATTACAGGCATGAGCCACCATGCCCAGCTGTTGTATTACGTTTTATTACTTTTTATTACTTTTATGTTGTATTATGTTTGTGTTATTTGGGGTGCTAAGGGGGGCTTAAGTAAATAGTAAGCTATGATAATCTGATATGAGCGCTGCTGTGGTTTGCTTGGACTCACCTTATTTACTCATCCCTTTATCAAAACTACACCTCTTGAGTATCTACTCTGTGCTGAGTAAGTTAGTAAGAACTGCCTCAAAGAAAAAAAAAGAAAAGAAAAAGAAAAATAGCCAGGCATGGTGGCCCATGCCTCTAATTCCAGCAACTTGGGGAGCTGAAGCAGGAGGATCGAAAGTTCCAGGTCACTTGGGTAAATTAGCAAGACCCTGTCTCAAAATAAAAAATGGACAGGGCTGGGGATGTAGCTTAGTGGTAGAATGCCATTGGGTTAAATCCCCTGTACCTCTCTCTCTCTCTCTCTCTCTGTGACACACACACACACACATACACCACAGGGTCTAGTGCAAAGGAAAAGTGCTCTGAGGGAGAGTAAGTCACCGTGACATTAGGCTTGTGCCCTTCATTGAGTGTATATATTCCATGCTGACCCAGCTTCCTCCCAGAGTGCTCCTGTTCAGGGTCTTCCTGAGGAATGGACCAGAGGACAGGTCAATTCTGATACATTAGTTTGGGAGCAGCAAGTAGTGAGAGAGAGGAGGGACCCACCTGTGCACTGCCTGAGGAGAGCCTGAAAAGAGGCAGGGGATCCTCCACGGGAAGGAGGAAGACAGTGCCAGTTCCGCTTAGGAGGACCCCCTCCAGGAGGAGCTCAATGGAGGTTGCTTAGAGAGGGCATCCAGGGCTTCAAGGAGGGGGAAGCTGATAAGCTTCAGGGAGGTCTGCGAAACCAGCATCCTTAGCATATGCCCTACTGCCAAGCAAGGCCACTACACATGTTTGAAACATAAGACTTGTTTCCCCAGAAGGCGAGGCCAGTTTCTATACAGACTGGTCACAATGAATAAATAGCCTTCTCATTGCTCCACCAAACTTGGGTTTCATTGGAGTTGAGTTACACCATTGCTGCTTTGATCACACAATACTCCTCAACCAGAGCTCAGTCGCCACCTCTGGGGCCGTAACTCTGCACTATAATAGAATAACTGTCAGAACCACTAGGCATCAATTTGGACTCCTCTTTCCTTGTTGGTGTTGGAAAATAACTTAGATGTCTTTAAAACAAAATGCCCATGTGCTTTATCCCAGCAGATCTGGAATTCTTCAAGCAACCTGGGTCCCCAGATACCTGACTTGGTTTAGTTTTTGAATGTACAAATTTATAGTTACAAAAACACACATACGTGGGTGGCAATTCCCAAACCAGAAGAGGATGATATAGAGAAAACTATCCACAAATTAAAAAAAAAAAAAAAAACAGAGTTCCAAACCTCCAAAATCAGAGGTATGTTACTAATTAGAGATACAAGTTCTTGCAGGCTTACTTTATGCCAGGCCCTATACAAGATGCATTTACTCTTCACAACAGCATGAACTAGGTGTTAGTTTTCTCATTTTATAACCAAGGAAACTTGGTCAAATAACTAGCTCAAGATCACTTAGTGTGAAGGAGAAGAGCCAGGACTAAGAATCTGAAGTCCAGATTTGGGGTATTGAATGGGGCGGGGGGGAGGGTATTTATAAGAAGGACTAAAAATGGCGCCCATGAAAACCAATACCTTTACTCCCAAAGTATAAGAGTTATGGTGTTCCTAATAATTCGTCAAAACTACTTCAGTTCTTGGCTTCATGAGCAAAGACATTACTCTTTCCCCTCATTGGCTATTTAATTATAAAACCAGAAGCCAGGGCTAACTATTCCTATACACTCCTGAAAATCGCCCTTGTGGAGGTTGAGGAACTGGTGGAACCGGGCAGCCATAACACATCTTCCACAGATGTTCTTCTCTGAGGCTGAAGACTACTCTTAGCTACCCACAGCTAAGGACACAGCAAGGTCCCTGAGCTGGGAAGAGAGCACGTTCCTCTTTTTCTTTTTTGCCTCCAAAGGATGTTTGATCACATCCCAGGGCACTGAACGGAGAGGGGCTGAGTAGATTAAGGTGAGTTGGACTCTCCTCTCTGGTTAGATATGGCATAACTGATTCACCTCTCTTTCTTATGGAGAGTCCTCTTTTGCACATGTGAGCCCTTCCAAGGTGCTTGAAAACAACCTAATGAACAACTTCCCTCTTTAAAAAAATTTAGTTGATTCTTTCATTTTGCCATTGCTCTTGGTGGCTGACTTAACATTTTAAATGCACACCTTTTCTCCATTATGCCCTCTCACCTGCATATGGTATTTTTACCTCCTTCTTGGGGAGTACAATCAATATTCTGTTATTCTGTCATTTGGATGTTACTTTGTGCAAACAGTAGTTAAAAAAAAAATAACATCAGGAGCTCTGCTGTCTACACAAATCAACAACAACGAGAAACAAGAAGTGGATTACTACTGAAATCCTTTTTGTTCTAAATTGTAATCAACTATATTGGATGCGTGGTTTGTCCATTTTAAAAATTTAATAATGGGTTTTGGTCCTCTTGGTTCTATAAAAAGGGCATTTATAAATATTAATATGGAATGCCAGAGAAAGAACAATACATAACAATAATGAGAATCACAAAATCCCATCACATTTGACACTGTCATGTCACCAGCTTAAGGATTAGCAGGTTAACCTTAGAGTTAAAAATATTGCTTTATGATTAAAATAAAAAACTCAAAATAAAAAAAAACTCCCTGTTGCATTATATATTCCTTTTGGCTTCCTTATTTTTCTTCAGGTTATGGGATCATTGCTTTGATTAACATTTTTTTTTTGGGTCGGGGGGAGCAGGCTTAGAGGAAGGTGGTGGGTTGACTTATCTGCATTCTTTCTGGCCCAAGTCGTGCTGAGCTTGGCTTTTGTCTAATTCTAACCCCTGACACTGCCTGAGTCAAAGGCCTGGCAACTAATACCCCCATTTTAGCTGGGGTTTTTATCCACACGAAGCTCCATTTTAAATGATAAAGTTACCCAAGGTGTCAGTTTTCACCAGTATTTCTAAATACATGTAGTAAAAATGCAGCAATTTCATAGAAAATCCAAGCTATTGAGATCTAATCACTGCTTAAGCTGTGGCTTTATTCAAATCTGGATCACCAATATGGCTTAAGATGTAAATGAAGTGCAGAGAGAAATAAAGCAAGAAAATCTCCGATGGCCTTTCTCTCTGCTATTTGATGCCCAGGCCCTTATCAGTCAATTAATGCAGCTCAACTTCAGTAGCGGCATCACTGTAACAGCACCAATAGCTGCTGTCCTCCCACAGCCGCCCCCAAACAAAACACACTTTCAGTACCCTTAATATGAAACGGAAAAAAGGTCAAAATAGACAGGCTTTGCCACATAAATCCCGAAGATCCATTCTAATTTCCACCCAAGGATCTTTTAAGTCGTCCTGGATGCTCTTTATGATACGTTGATCCACACTTACTTTCATTAAAACTTTGTGACTTGGTATTTTTCAACCTGATAGCTTCGCAAAACTAGTTCTCAAAGTGTTTGCTAAGCCGCTATGCATAAAACTACTTTGCTGTCATGGTGGCTTCTAAAATCACCCAAATGCAGGCGGCCGCCGTTCTGGAAATGAACCTGATCTACATGCATTCCACCCCAGCTTGGGAATTACTCTGCTTTTGCTCTAACTGGCTGCTTAGGAGGAAGAGGTGCTGTCCTCTGCAGCCCCAACCCTAAACCCTCCTGAAACCAAATGCTGAATTATCTGCAACCCTCTATTTGTTCTTGAAGCAATCTACATGGAACAAGACTTTATCTGCTGAGGTTTCCAACTGGGATTAACAGATGCTAAAACATTTAGGGAGATGGGAGGAACCACAGAAGAGAAAAGAATGAAAACTAAGGTCTCTTCCAACAATGGCACAAGCAGAGAGAAGATCAGAGTAAGCTTCAAAAGCAATAGATTTCTCAGAAGGGACACTTGAGGAACTTAGTTTTATTGATATGAATTTTGAAACAGTGAAAGAATGAGAGAGAAGGGGTGGGTGGCGGGGAAGAAACAGGATTGGGGGAAGGAAAGGAAAAGAAAAGAAATCATCTGGGCTCTTGGCTGTCCTGAAAATCACTTTTGAGCTGGTGAGTTCTCTCCGGATGGTTGGTGCCCCTTTGGCTTCCCTCCATCCTGAGATCTGACAGAAGCCTTTATTTCTTTATCAATTGCTGTGGTCAGTATACATTACTGCAGTCAACAGAACTATTGGCAAAGAGTTTTAAAAGAATTGTGATTATTTTTCCAAGGGGCAATGGGGATTAAACTCAAAATAAATAAATCACCAAGGCAGAATAGCAGATTCTTACACCCAGCTGAGACTGTGTTGTCATGTGCTCAGTTAACATGGTGTTCCCCCAAAGTTCTGCCCAACACAACAGGTGGACAGCCTTGCTGGGCATCCACTTGCTGGCAGGCACAGTAGGAAACCTGTCTTACTTTACTTTAGCTGATCTTGCCTTGTGCTGTAAGCTTTGCCTTTACATATGGAGAATATGGTCTCTGATTTGACACCAGGTCTGTACTTACATTTGTAAACTCTCAGCCCTTGCAACTAAATCAACCTGGATTGGAAGTTTGATTGTTTGTAGCTAGCCCTGTGACCTTGGGTGACTCCTGAGAGTCTCATTTTTCATCTATAAAATGGGGGAGGATGATAACACACTGTGCTAAAGTAGATTTAGTCATTTATGTGAGGCATAAATGAGATAGTTAATATCATGGTGATTATTATTGTTAGATTCCTTAAGGGTGGAGAACAGGGCTGAGTGTGACTCTGACTGGTCAGTTGTACAAAATGAATCACCACCCGAAACTTCAAACCACCGTCATTGGCAGTGCTGTAGGAAGCTCCCCACCCCCATCGCCACTGTGACCAAACTGCTCCTGGATCCCCCTCCATTGCTTGGGAATCAGGATATTTAATTTTATAACTCTATACCCACTCCCAACACATTCATCAGATTGTAAGATCTAAAAAGATGGGACCATCGTGGGTAGGCACAAGTTCTCCAGGAATGTTGGGGGGAAAAATGCAAAGGCTTCTAGAAGATGGCTCAGAATAGCACAGTGGGCTCCGCCGGGGCTGCACCTGGGCCTGCCTTAGCCTCTAGGCTCTTCCGCGGGCAGTTTCCAAGATGGCTGCCATTGCTCTGCTTGTGGGCCCCAGCAGTTAGGGAGTATTCTTCATTGAGAATCTGTAACCTTTGGGGACTTGGTTCAGAAAAGTGAAGGGAAATGGATGGGTATAAAGGCCAGAGGCTTGGAGGAGGAATCTGTCACAGGGTGTGTTGCCTATAATCTGGAAGAATCTGGTTTTGAGGTGTGGCTTCCTGTTCCCAGGGCAGTGTGCTGATCACCTTTGCTGATGCCTGACAGATGGATTTGTCATTAATTTGATGATGCAACAAAAAGTTCCTGGGCTTCTGGGAGAGGTCACTTGCAAAGAGGAGAGTATAGAACCAGGCCTGATAAAAGGGGTCAGAAATCCCTGCCCTTGTTCTGTCACAGAGTCACTATTTGAGCTCACCTCTCTCAACCCTTGCATCCACATCTTTCAAATTGAGGTAGTTGACACCATTAACAGGGATTATCTCTGAAGGCCAAGATTATAGGGAGAACTTCATTCCCCACTTTAAACACATCTATTTGTATGTGTGTGTGTGTGTGTGTGTGTGGTGCTGGAGACTGAACCCAGGGGTACTCTACAACTGAGATACACCCCCAGCCCTTTTCATTTTTGGAGGGCTGGATCTCACTAAATTGCCTAGGCTAGCCAGGAATTTGCAATCCTCCTGTCTCAGTCTCCTGAGTTGCTATGCCACCAGGCCCAACTACACCTCTATTTGTTTAAAAAATCTTTTTTAAAAAAGCATACTTATGTAACTTTTCTAATAAAAGCTTTCCATGGCAAAGAAAATCAAAGTGCTAGGACTAGGTTTCCTATAAGATGCAGAAAAAAATGGTGGGTGAGGATTGCACAGGATTGCACAATGCGGGGCAACTGAGGCAGAATTCTCTGAGCTCTTGTCATGACCAAGACAAGACAGGAGCCAAATTATTAGCCCCAAGATAATCAGATGAGTGGGGCACAGTTGTGCACACCTGTAATCTCAGCCACTCAGGAGGCTGAGGCAGGAGGATTGCAAATTTTTTGTTTTTGGTACCAGGAATTGAACTCTGGGGTACTTGACCACTGAGCCACATCCCCAGCCTTATTTTGTATTTTATTTAGAGACAGGGTCTCACTGAGTTGCTCAGCACCTCACTTTTGCTGAGGCTGGCTTTGAACTTGTGATCCTCCTGTCTCAGCTTCCTGAGCTGCTGAGATTGAGCCACCATGTCGAGTTGAGGATTGCAAATTTGAAGCCAGCCTCAGAAATTTAGTGACTCTATCTCAAAGCAAAATAAAAAGGGCTGGGAATGTAGCTCAATGGTAGAGTACCCCTGGTTTAATCTCCAGTTTGGGTGGGGGAAAAAACATTTTAAAAAAAGAGATAATCCAATGGCCTGGTGCAGTGGTGTATACCTATAACCCCAGCAGTTGGGAGGCTGAAGCAGGAGGATCGTGAGTTCAAAGCCAGCCTCAGCAACTTAGTGAAGCCATAAGTAATTCAGTGAAACCTTGTCTATATATAAAATGTAAAAAAGGGCTGGGGATGTGGCTCTCTGGGGTCCAATCCCTGGTACAAAAAAAAAAGAAAGAAAATGGATTTGGGTTTATTACACGCAAACCCTACCAAGACCTAGTTCTCACAATTTGGATAATGCTACCATAACTAGGACACTGCCCTGAGTTGGCTGGTCCTTTGGAACATTTCCCAGCACCATGAATGGAATCCCTGGGGGAAGAGGAGCTGTGGGGCTTGCAGCTGCCCTGCAGCCTCTCTTGGCCTGGAGAATGGCCCTTATTGCTCAGACTAGGTGTGTGGCATTGTCCTTCAAGTGAGGGTTTGCTGGACAGAGTGGCTTTGCCTCCAGCAGCTTTAGTCTGTAGTCAGAGGCCGTAGGTCTCATATGGTGCGACTGGACTTTTTGTATCTCCCCGGACGCCCTTCCCTTTCCAATTTATGCTCATGTTCTCTCACTAAAAGGTCAACAAACTGTAGGACCAGTGGTTCCCAAGTGTGGCTGCATATCAGAAGCATCTGAGCAGAGTTAACACAGATTCTAGAGTCTGATCCCAGGAGGTTCTGGCCTGGGTGCATTTATTATGAAGCATCCAGATATTTCTGATGCCACCAGGCTGGTACAATGACATCGGCTGTGACCCACTGCCAGGTGATTTCTTTAGGACATTATGGGTGCTGCGGTCCAGAACTGAAAACACAGTCTAACATGGACAAACCATTGAGACAGGTGAACCTGTGCACACACCCACTGTGCCAATGTATTACACGCAGGTGGGAACCCAGCAGGGGCCCCAGGGTGTTTTGACAACTGAGGGTGCCTTTTCCCTTACCCCACCCTTGAAACATGGCTCCCTCACTGTCCCCCACCTCCATCAGATGGCAAGTTAATGGTTAATGCACAGGTAGAAAAACCTCAGAAAACAAGAAAAGCTCTGCATGAAGCAATCTTAGCTTCAGGAGAATTCAGTCCAATTTGCACCAATATCAAGGCTTGCTTTTGATTATGTTGATGATAAAGACTGTAAACAAAACAGCCTTTCTCTACTAATTAATTCCCTTCGAAGAACTCCAAAGATCTTTAATTACACAGTTTGAAAAGCAGCAGTTACCCGATCGGGCTGGTCGGCCCGTGCTCTCCTCTCGGTGCCCACCTGAACCAAATATGTTCTTGTTGTCCCCGCTTCACACACCTAGGATGGGCTTGCAGTAAATCCTGTCAACTAAATGCCTGACAAAAGTGCTCTGATGTCAGGTATAAAGAATGCCACCTACAGCTTAATGTCTGAAAAAAAATTCCAAGGGCTGCAAACAATGAAGGTTTTTGTCTTCTTAATGCCCAGTATGCAATCGAGTGGAAATGCTACTTCCATCCGTAATCTACAAATGAAATTAAAGTTGTTGAAAGACACAGGGTAAACCAGAAGGCTTTGTTTCTTTGCAGAACAGGAAAAATTTAAACCACTAAATGTTTTAGCAGATTTACTAAATTTCCAATTAAATCATGAAATCTATTATTGCAGAGCTCTGAGAAAGCAATGTCTGTCCTTTCTTTCTCTTTCCACCCCTGTTTTCCTCTCTCTGCCTCCCCCTAACTGTCTGTGAACACACATGTACCATATGATAGCAGCAAACCAAACCTGTAAGTCCCCAGCACATATAGAGCCTCTTCTGTTTAACTCAGGGAAATTTGAGTGCAGACGGGTGTACCAGCTTGAAGCTGAGTGAAGCCAGCTCAGCAGTGGTTTGGGGGAGGCCTTAGGCCAGGCTTTGGGTGGGGGGACAGCAATATGCCCACCGCCCCCCCACCATCCCCCATGCACAGAAGTTTCCAGAGCCCCAGCAGGTCCAGGTCGCTGGCTGGAGCAGAGAGGCATCAGGAGCTGGTGTGGGGAGGGAGTCAGATCTGCTATACAAGAGCACCCTCTGCCAGTTGGCACAGAGGGCTGGCTGGAGAGGCCTGTGGCCCAGAGTCTGGGGAAAGGGCACAGGATCCTACACACAAAGCCCGTGGGGCCAGGGGCCAGGCAGGAGAGAGAGTCTACCTCCAAAACTAGACGGAACACTCACCTCTGAACAATAGCCGGTACAGGCAGGGGCGATACTGATTTTCCAAGGGCTCTCCACGTTAATCCTCCCCCAAAATCCAGCCACTAGGAGCCTGAATGGTCCTCCAGACACCCATTCAGTAGAAAATGACGGGTGATTTTTGCCCTTGTCTCCTGAGATCTCCGGTGAGCGCTGCTGCACTGGCTGACATGTGTTTGTAAAGATAAAGCACCAGGCTACTTCGGGGCCCTCCCAGGCTATTACAAAGAGCAAGTGGTGCCAGCTCGGGCTCTGTGTGGCTTTTTAGAATTGAGCTGTTAATTTTTTTTATATGCACCTCTTTCTGAAAAGGATTTGAAGCAACTTACAATAAAGCCAAACACAATAAGGTCATTCAACTAAAATTAGAAAAGCAAAGCCATGGAAAGGAAGAAGAAGCAAGCATTGATTCTGAAGTGTAATAGAGTTACTGGGAGCTCGCATCAGATCAGGACCTGAGCTTCCTGGCAGCCAGGGCAAAAAAAGGTTATCAAATTAGATGGTCCTTACAGCCCACTAGAAAGAAGCAGGACAATTCTTTAAAAGAGGTAGGTCCCCCATTAAGTTTCTTTTAGGAGACTTTGTATAGGGAACCTTAAAAACATCATATGCTTTACTAATCTTTGTATATAGCAAATGCACACGCTATTCTGATACACTTATTTCTTGCTATAATTTTTGCATTTGTCAAGGGCATACATCAATCAAAACTCACTAGTGCAAATTTTTTTTTTTTTTTTTGGCGGTGCTGGGGATTGAACCCAGGGTCTTATGCATGCAAGGCAAGAACTCTAATAACTGAGCTATATCCCCAGCCCCATTAGTGGTAAATCTTAATAAGAGGAAAAAAAGAAGAGGGTAGAAAAATAGCTAGACTGTTTGTTATTCAAATTTTAGCCCTTGGGTTTTTCATTTATTGATTGATTCACTAGCTATTTATTAAGTGCCTACTAAATGTCAGATTCTAGGCAAGGTGATAGAGCAGTGAAGAAGGCAAAGTCCTACCTTAGGGGTATGATGTAACGAAATACTAAGAAAGAATTTAGCAACCCCAGAGGGGGGGGCGTGGATAGCAGGCAAGCTCCCTATAGTTCAGCTACTAGGTAAGAGCAAGTATAACAGTTAGGGTACTTTCAGATTTAAGTTTTAGAAATCCCCCTCAAGCTTAGAGTGGAAACTCCCTGCCTATAATTCCAGCTACATGGGAGACTGAGGCAGGAGGATTGCAAATTTGAGGCAAGCCTGGGCAACTTGGAACTGTCTCAAAATAAAAGGATCTGGAGATGTAGTTCAGTGTAGAGCACTTGTCTAGCACACACATGGTCCTGGGTTCAAGTCCCAGTGACAAAAATAAAATAAAGAAATAAAAGAAATCCACCTAGAATAACCAAGACACTTGGATTTTTTGATTCAGCAACTCAACAACACCATCCCCATGCTAAACCATCTTTACAGTTGGCTTCATTCATGGGATGATAGGAATATGGCTACAGCAGTTGTAGGAGTCACAAAGATACAGGACAACTTCAGAACAAGGCAGGAGACCAGTTCTTCCTGTGCCTTTTTCCATTTTGACAGAGAAAAAAAATTCTAGGTCATGTCTCCATCCTATCCCTTTGGTCTCATTGATGAGAATTGGCTCATATACCTGTTCCTGAGCTAGTCCTAGCTGGAGGCTGGGGTTTCCCGAAGACCAGTTGGGCCACGGCTGGAGTTAGCTTCCCTTATAATACTTGGCCAGGAGGGAAAGGAGGACACTTGTACAAAATCGGGGTTATGATGGGTTGGAAGAAGGGGCAAGGATAAACGGATGGGTCAGCTAGTTGACATGGACATTAGTCATTAAATGCCCACTCCATGGGATGTAAGATTAGAGTAGTTGAAATCTCTTCAAGGCTGTTGGGAAGTCTGTCAATGCTTGGCTTCTTAGGGAAAAAAAATCTTTATTATTGCTTTATTTCTAAAATTGGACTTAACTCTTTTCCATATCTTTCACCACTTCCTTAGTGTAGACCTTTGCTTCTGCTTGTACACATTTAAAAAAAAAATATCTAATGGGTTATCTACCCAAATCTTGCACATTTTTCACATTGGTAGTAGAATACTCTTCTTTAAAACAAATGTATTATACTAGTTTCCAGCTTAGCAACTTCTCTAACATATAAGCACTTATAAAGCTAAACATCTTTGCATTAGTATAAAAAATAAAATATCTAGGTATTCATCTAATAAAATGTGCAAAATAAATCGATATTAGAAAACTAAAAATATTCTGATGAAAAGCAGTCAAAGAAGAGCTAATAAATGGAGATGTGTTCTTTACTCATGGGTAGGAAGATTCACTATTAAGATGTCAGGGGTTTCTGTGTGTTTTTGTTTTTGTTTTTTGTTTTTTTTTGGACTGGAATCAGGGGCACTTTATCACTGAGCTACATCCCCAGCCTTTTTTATTTTTTATTTTGATTTTGAAAGGGTATCTTGCTAGGTTGCTTAGGGCTTTGATAAATTGCTGAGGCTGGTCTCAAACTTGTGACTCTTCTGCCTCAGCCTCTGGGATTAACAGGTGTGCACCACTGTGCCCAACAAGATGTCAGTTCTTGCCAGGTATGATGGCACACACCTATAATTCCAGAGACCTGACATGGGAGGCTGAGGCAGGGGGATTGCAGTTTGCGACCAGCCTGGGCAACTTAGGGAGACCCTGCCCCCAAAATAAAAAGAATAGAAAGGGCAGAGCTGTAGCTTAGTGCTTGCCTGGCTTGTGTGAGAGCTTGGGTTCAATCCCCAGCACCATGAAAAAAAAATGAGTTCTTTTTAACGTAATCCATAGACTTAATGCAGTCCCCCAAAAATCCCAGCAAGGTATTTTGGGAATATCAACAAACTGATTAGAAAGTTTATATAGAAAAGAGAGAGAGAGAGAGAGAGAGAGAGAGAGAGAGAGAGAGAGAGAGAGAGAGAGAGAGAGATATTCCAGAATAGTCAATACTGAAGAACAAAGTCAGAGGACTGATGTTACCCCATTTTAAGACTCACCATAAGCTGTATTAATCAAAACCACATGGTAATGGCAGAAGAATAGATTAATGGAACACAATGTACTCACAGTAAGAGACTCATGAAATACAGTCAACTGATCTTTGACAAGAAAGCGCAGGCCATTCAATGGAGAAAGGACAGTCTTTTCAACAAATGGGGTTGGAATAACTGGACATCCACATACAAAGAAATGAATCAAGACATAAACCTTATAAAAGTAAACTCAGAGATATAAATATAAAATGCAAAACTATACAACTTCTAGAGGATAACATAGGAGAAAATTGAGATGACTTTGTGTTGAGTAGTGATGTTTTTTAGATACAATAACAAAAGCTTAGTCTGTGAAAGAAAAAATTATTAAGCTGAACTTTATTAAAATAAAAAAAAGTACGCTCTTCAAACAAAACAAAACAAAAACTTCTGCTCTGCAAAGACATTATTAAGAGAATAAAAAGACAAGTCTAGATTGGTGAAAAAATATTTATAAAACACTTATCTGATAAAGGGTGTTTGTGTACAAAATACTTGAAGAACCCTCAAAATTCAATAATAAGAAAACAGAAAACTTAATTTAAAAACGGGCAAAAGATCTGGCAAGACCATATCTCTAATATTAGCAACTTCAGAGACAGAGGCAGAAGGATCACAAGTTCAAGGTCAGCCTTGCCAACTGAGTGAGACCCTACCTCAAAATAAAAATTAAAAAAGGACTAGGATGTAGGCTTAGGGGTAGAACACCTGTGTTAATTCCCCAATACAATAAATTAAAATTTATAAAATATCTTAATAGAAACCTCACCAAAGACATAAAGATGTCAAATAAGTATATGAAAAGATGCTCAACATCATGTCCTGCAGGAGTGACAAATTAAAACAATGAGGTACTCTTATACTAGCATTAGAATGGCTGAAATCCAAAACACCAACAGTATCTAATGCTGGTGAATATATGGAGCAACAGAACTCTTATTCATTGCTGGTGGGAATGCAAAATGGCACAGCCACTTTGGAAGACAGTTTTGCAATTTCTTTCTTTCTTTCTTTCTTTCTTTCTTTCTTTCTTTCTTTCTTTCTTTCTTTCTTTCTTTCTTTCTTTTTCTTCTTCTTCTTCTTCTTCTTCTTCTTCTTCTTCTTCTTCTTCTTCTTCTTCTTTCTTCTTTCTTCTTCTTCTTCTTCCTCCTCCTCCTCCTCCTCCTCCCAGGGATTTAACCTAGGGGTACTTAACTAATGAGCCACATCCCCAGCTCTTTTTATTTTTTATTTTGAGATGGGGTCTTGCTAAGTTGCTTAGAGCCTCACTAAGTTGCTGAGGCTGGCTTTGAACTTGCAATCCTCCGGACTCAGCCTTTGGAGCTGCTGAGATTACAGGTGTGTGCCACTACACCTGGTCAGTTTGGCAATTTCTTTCAAAGCTAAATATAGTTTTACAATATGATCCTGTTCCAGCCCTTGGTATTTTACCCAAACGAATTGAAAATTTGCCCACACAAACCTAAATTATGAATAATTGCCAAAACCAATATATCCTTCAACAGAGGAAAGTATAAATAAACAGAAGTACATTCATACAATGAAATATTATTCTGCAATAAAAAGCAGGGAGCTTTCAATCCACAAAAAGAGGAAATGTAAATGCATATTGCTAGGTAAAAGAAGTCAATCTGGGGGCTGCAGTTGTGGCTCAGCAGTAGAGTGCTCATCTAGCATGTGTGAGGCCCTGAGTTCGATCCTCAGCACCACATAAAAATAAAATAAAGGTATTGTGTCCAACTACAACTAAAAAAGTAAAATATTTAAAAAAAAAGAAGTCAGTCTGGAAAGAGCCTACACTGTGTGATTTCAACTATATGACATTCTGGAATAGGCAAAAATACAATGATAGTGAAAAGATCAGGAATTCCAGGGGAGGTGGCAAGAGATGAAAAGACAGAGCACAGGGGATATTTAAGGCAACAAAGCTTTTCTGTGTGCTCTGTAATTGCAGATACACAACATTATGAATTTGACAAAACCCACAGAACCATAGTACACAAAGGGTGGACTCTAAGGTGAACTATGGACTTTAGTTGTTAATGGTGTATCAGCATTTGTTCATCACCTGTCACATATGAATACACTAAAGCATGATTTAACAGGGGTAACTATGTGGGGAGGGGATGCAATAAGAGAGGGTCTATGTAGTAACATGGTACTTTCTGCCCCGTTTTTCTGTAAGTCTAAAATTGCTCCACGGATAGATAGATAGATAGACAGGTAGGTAGGTAGGTAGGTAGGTAGATAGATAGATAGATAGATAGATAAATGACCACAAAAGATCCTCATCATCAGGGCAGTACTATTCTTCTTTGCAAATTCTCACTATACAGTTCTTTTGTTTTTAAATTTCTTATTGTCCCTGAACATGCTATACCAATTTTTTGGATATATACCATTGCACTTTGCTTAGAATATTGTTTTCTTCATTCATTGATGGACAAACTCCTATTTGTTGATGTGACTGCTGCTTGCATAGCTGATATGTGCCACTTATCCATATCCTTACCTAGGAGAAGCTCACATTCTCTTGGAGAGAGATTACAACTCCAAGAATCATTATGAACATTTTATTAAAGGATTCGGGTTCATCCGGTCTTGCTGTTTGTAGTCCACAGTGTCTGAATTACCCCCAGGATGGCTTCTGGAAGCTTCCCTAGTCCTTTAGATGGTGAGGTTGCCACCCCACAATGGTGGAGAGATGAAATGGTTGTTGTATCAGGTACAAGAAATACTACCACTATATGTTCCTATGGGCTCAGGGGAGTTCAGGAATTTGGGTAAGGTTGCTCAACTAAAGAGCTAGTACTCATTCTTGAGGCTCTAGAGGAACAAAATTCTTACCATCTGCTGGGTGGCTTCATCCCAGATAGTCCAGAAAGTAGCCTTGGAAGAAAGCTTATAACAGAAGGGAGTCAAGCTAAAATTAGCTGGGTCTGCCCATGAGGAGAAGGTTTTCAAAGAACCTCTCACCCTCTGAAAAAATGGAGGCTCTGGCCCCAGCCTCCTCAAAACACGATGTGGCAGAGGGGTGGCTGTTAGTTTATACCCTACAGCATTCTCCCTGCCTAGCACATAGCCTGATGCACTGTGTTATGGTTAGATATGAGGTGTCCCCCAAAAGCTCCTGTGTGAGACAATGCAAGGTTTAGAGGTGAAATGAGGGGGATAGGACAGCTTTCACCTAGGCAGTGCATTAATTCCTTGGTAGGGATTAACCGAGTGATGACTGTAGGCACGTAGGGTGTGGCTAGAGGAGGAATGCCCTGAGGGTTTATATTTTGTCCATGAGGGGAGACTTTTCTCTTTTTCTCTGCTCCCCGGTGCCATGCTCCCAGCTGCTTCTTTTAGTCACTTCATCCGCCATGTTGTTCAGCCTCACCTCAAGCTCTGAGGAATAGAGCTGGCTGTCCATGGACTGAGACCTCTGATACTATGAGCCCCCAAAGAAACCTTTTCTCCTTAAAACTGTTCCTGTTAGGCTTTTTGTTGCAGTAGCCGAAAAGCTGACTAAAACACAATGCAAAGGCGCCTCAAATACCTGCTAAGTAAAAATAAAAATTTTTTTTAAAGGTCAGGTACTCCTTTTTTAAGAGACTTCCACCAGTACTGTCTCTTTTATGTGCACATTAGCCCAAAAGACCATGGAGAACAGAATTCATATCTCTCATGCTATGATGAAGAAAGGGAGCCAGGGATAGCCTCCATGTCTGTTCATGTCCAGTCCAGAGCACTTTCTTTGTGTCTCGGAGCTGCCCCTAGGAAGCACAGGCTTGGTGATTAGGGGTCAAGGGAAGAAGCCAACCTTATTGAGCACTACTATTGTATGATCCAATCTAATGCGCACGATAATTTTGTGGGGAAGACATCAGTATTTCCAGTTTAGATAAAACAAGCTCACCAAAGTTGTCACTTGTTTGTGTCACAAAGTTAACAGGTACCAGAGCTTGGTTTCAAGTCCAATTTCATGGGACTCCAGAGCTCATTAATTTTCTTTTTATGATGCCATAGTACCACCAGTTTTCTGGATTAGGAAACTTTGGAAGGGCTTTATAAAATTAATCTGTAAGTTTTTGAATGAAAATTGGCTTCCAGCTTTTTTTTTTTTTTTTTTGTCTGTGGATTGTATTGAACCTGGGTGCTTTACCAACCACTAAGATACATCCCCAGCATTTTTTTTTTTTTTAACCAGGGATTGAGTCCAGGGCCACTTAACCACTGAGCCACACCCCCAGCACTTTTTAATATTTTATTAGAGACAGGGTCTTGCTAAATTGATTCACTAAGTTGCTAAGGTTGGGTTTTAACTCACAATCCTCCCGCCTCAGCCTCCCAATCTGCTGGGATTACAGGTGTGTGCTATCATGCTTGGACCCGGCCCTTTTTAAATTTTTTAAAAATTTGAGACAAGGTTTCACTAAGTTGATGAGGAATATCTCAAACTTGTGATCTTCCTGCCTTAGCCCCCTGAGTCACTAGGATCACAGGTGTGTGCCACCATGCCTGGTGTGGAAATTCTGTTTTCAAAATGAAGAAAGTTGTGTCTGACTTGGAGAAGTTGAGGAAGATCATAGTTTTGGATAAAACATGAAAACCACCATTTGTCGAGGAGTCGTGAACTCAAGTAAAACCATGACCAAGGTATAAGAAAGCAAATCAGTTCACAGAGAAAAGAGTGCTCAAACCCAAATTGCACTGCCATGTTGGAGAGGCTGGCCACAGCATGGGGACTTCCTTGTGCTCTACTCATCACTGTCGTCATATGACTTTGCTTCAAGTTCATGCCAACCTGCCAGGTCTGCTGGGAAAAGAATGCCTTCCTGTCTTGACCCAAGCTTTCTAAAAGGCAGTGTCAAGGCAGAAGATTGCAAGTAGCATGCAATCCCAGAGAGGCAGAAGTTTGAGGGGAAAGTGGAGGGAGGCAGAGAAGCAGGGAGATAAATTATGGGAGTATGTTATTGGAGTCACAGCTTGAAACAGGTGCCACCAATTGCTCAATCTTGTGGGATGTCTTCAGAGAGTATGTGTGAACTACTGTGTCTTGGAAGAGTCTATCCAGGAAGAGAAAGGGAATAGAATGAACCCAAGAATCCCCTCCCATCCTCATCTCCCTCTGGCCTGAGTCTGCCCCTTGATGGTGGTTAGCTTTCTTGCACTGTGAATTGCACTATCCAGTCTCTTTGCAGCCACTGGAGCAGCCGGAACCTGAAGGAACAACATGGCCAGTGGACTTCTCCATGTTGCAATGGTAGCAGCAGCAGTGACCTGGCTCCATGACCTGGGAAGGGTTGAGCTGTCACTTGGGCTACTCTGGCTAGAAAGTGAGGTGAGCACACAGGCTCTGTCCATTTTTGCTCTGAATCAAAGTTTGAGACAGAGGAGGAAATTACGTATCTAAGAATAAGGGAAGGAAGGTGAATGTGCTATAGACTGACTGCTTGTTTGCTTAAATAACTATTATGTTAAGATTCTAATCCTCAAGTTGATAGAATTTGGAGATGGGGTCTTCAGGAGGCATTTCAATCAGCTTTTTTTGTCACTGTCATTAAAAGACCTGACCAGAACAATTTAGAGGAGGAAAAGTTTATTTGGGGCTCATGGTTTCAGAGGTCTCAGTCCATAGCCAGCCAGCTCCATTCCTTGGAGCTCAAGGTGAGGCTGAACATCATGGCAGAAGAGTGTGGTTGAGGGAAGTGGCTCACATGATGATCAGAAAGCACAGACAGACTCCACTCACCAGATACAACATATACACCCCAAAGCTACCTAATGACCCACCTCCTCCAGCCACATTCTACCCATATTCAGTTACCACTCGGGTTAATCCCCTGGTTGGGTTAAGGCTCTCATAACTCAATCATCTCTCCTCTAAACCTTCTTGCATTGTCTCACACATGAGTTTTTTTGGGGGACATCTCACATCCAAACCATAACAGGATGTGATTAGGTCATGAGGGGAGCCCTCATAAATGCTATATGTAGACACAGCAAGATGATTGTTCCACTACAGAAATCAGTATGGAAGTTCCTCAAAAGACTAGGCACAGAATCCCCATATGATCCAGCTACACCACTCCTTGGTATTTATCCTGAAGAATTCAAGTCATCATACTACAGTGACACATGCATACCCATGTTTATAGCAGCACAATGCACAATAACCAAACTATAGAACCAACCTCCAGGCCCATCAATGGATGAATGGATATATGGTCTACTCTATGTGGTGTGTATACACAACAGAGTTTTATTCAATCATACAGAAAAGATGAAATTATGTTAATTGCGTGAAAATGGATGGAACTTCAGAGAATTATGTTAAGCAAAATAAGCCAAACTCAGAAGATTAAGGGCCATATGTTTTCTCCCATATGTGGAAGTTAGAGAGGAAAAAAGAAAAGAAAAGTGGGGGGAGGGGTGGCAGGGATCTTATGAAAGTCAAAGGGAGATCAGTAGAGGAAAGGGACCAGGGTGTGGGAAGAAGAGAGGGAGAAGGGAAGTGCTGGGGAATGATATTAGCCAAATTATATTGTTATATTGTGTGCATGTATGAATATGTAACAACAAATCCCGTAATTATGTCCAACTATAGTGCACCAATAAAAATGTATAAATATACTGTCATGTGTAAATAAAAATTAAAATTAAAAAAAGAAAAAAAAGAAGACAATGATGTTGATTGTCTATGAACTAGGAAGTGGGTCCTTGCTAGACAACGAGCCTGAAGCCATCTTGACCTTGGACTTCAGCCTCCAGAGAAATAAATTTCCATTTTTCGTAAGTCCCCAGACTGTGGTCCTCTGTTCTAGCAGGAGTTGGAGGAACCCCACTCCCAGTCCTGGGATGTGGTCTAATAACAGCAGTGGGGTCTCGGCGAGCACTCGGTATGGGTGTGTTGCTTACATTCCATCATGATCCCTCTCAAGCTCTGTAGAATAACTACTACTGTCCACATTTGACAGATGGAGAAGCTGAGGCTCAGAGAAATTAAATTATGTAACTGATCTAAGATCCCCAAGTGGAAAAATGAGGAAGAAGAATGGGATTACAAATCCCCTGCCTCAGAGCTCATGTTCCTAAGCATGTGGCATACCCCAGCTCTTCACCCAGGGCTGGAGCTCCTGGAAGGGGTTGCCTTGAGATAAAAAAAGAGCAGGTGCTGGGCTGGGGATGTGGCTCAAGAGGTAGAGCGCTCGCCTGGCATGTGTGCGGCACGGGTTCGATTCTCAGCACCACATACAAACAAAGATGTTGTGTCTGCTGATAACTAAAAAATAAATATTAAAATTCATTCTTTCTCTCTCTCTCTCTCTCTTTAAAAAAAAAAAAGAGCAGGTGCTGTGAAAATCCATAAGGTTGGAGGGGACAAGGCCAAGCCTCATCTTGAAAACCAGGGAAATGTGCCACCATCTCAAGAGACCAATTGGCTTATGTCACTAAAAGGCAAAGGTGTGCCGGACCACAGACTTAGTGGGGGATGTTTGAAGGTAATGGGGGATGTTTGAAGGCTTGGTATGGTTCACTGATCTCCCCTAGAAACACCTTAATTTATAATAAAAATTGCACATTTTATTCTGAATGGGAAGCCTTCTGCCAATCTCCAAAGACAGGAAAAGAAAACTATCACCAAAAAAACCATACTAGTGCTTGATGGAGTATTCATAATGGAGACTTACAGAACTTTGGGGTGCTGGGAGTCCTGCTGGGTTGGCAGATGAGAGGAAGAGAGACATGGGGCAACATTCTGAGCCATAGGCACCCTGCACTGACTTTGTCTGAGCTATGAAGGGGGCAACAGCGTAGCAATAATTTAGCAAAGAAACGGCATCAGGATGCTGAAGTCTCCTTCTCTTTCTAATGTTTATCAAATATCACCCAGAAAACACACAAGTCATGTTGAGATGTGACCCTGTGATGGGGACTGCCATTATTGCTAGCCTCTGAAGGCACCAATCATTTCAAAGGGATCACCTAAACCTCTGTGCCAAGCTAAGTCAGATTCCTGTGGATGGTGACTACAAACACTTTGGAAAGATGAAGGAAGATGAAGTCCTCCCCACCTACTGCACCCCCAAGTGGAGACCAGGTTGAAGATGGAGCTTTGGTTAGCAGGAGTGAAGGGAGCCTTGCAGATGTTAACGCTGCCCTGCGCCAACATAGGGAGGTCACTTTCAATGTCCTGGGGAGTGGTTAGGAGAGAAAACCCCAGGGCTGCCTGGGACCGGGACCTCTGTGCCATCTCAAAGCGGACTCTTTCAGGATTGGGCTGAGACACCCAAATAGGAGAAGTGGGTGCAAGATGTTTAGCATTTGGCTGCTGTTTGAAGGCCAAATACCACCTTGAGTAACACCAAGTACAAACATAAAGGAGAGGCCTCACCCCTCCCTGCATGTTCTCTGGCTGGCCTCCTCTCATACAGTTCAAATTCCAAGTGTGGCACACAAGGTCCTTCTGCAGATGGCCACAGCCCGCCAGCCCACACTCGTTACCACAGCCTTTGCTCCTGTGTATCGGCCACCAGCCTACAGCTGCTCCCCAGGGACACCACCTTCCTTCCTGTCTCCGCGCCTGGCATCTTTGATCATGGAGTTCTCTCTGCACTGATTAGCTTGCAGGTGCCACCTTCCCAGGAAGTCCTCTATTCCATCTAAATCTGCCACTGCCACCGTGCTCTCCTTCGGACTCTGATGGTATCACATGCTTGGCCCCAGGGTAGCCTACAAAAGTCTGCATTGTGACTTTGCGTTGATCCACCGGGTTCCAGCATTAAACTGGAAACTCCCCAAGGACGGGATGCTGCCAGATTCCCACTAAGCGTCTGCTGCTTCTGATCTAGGGCCTCATCACTGAAGTCACTAAAGTTCAAGTTACTATATAGCTAAGTTTTAAAGGTGGTATAAACCACTCCATTGATATTTCATTATAGGAGCTAGAGGGGTTTGGGATGAATTCACGAAAGCCTAAGAAACTTTAGGGAAGTCATGGAGTAGTTACGGCAGGGACAATAGAAGGTCCAGGAAAGAGTTTTGGGGGAGGGTGAGTAGAAGAATACACTGACCAGAATGGACAGCACATCTTGGAGAGAGATGGGAAGGTACTGGAGAGGTTGGGTTTGGAGGCCTTGGATACCTGGCCAAGGACTCTGGGCTTCATCTCACAGGCAGCGCTTGGCAAGAGGAGAAACGTCATGATAATGGCTTTCCTCTTCCCTTCCTCCTCCTGGCCTTTGATCCCCCCACCTTGACTCTGGGCAGATGTCCTGGATAACCCTCTACGTTGCCCTTGTTACAATGTATTTGCTTCTTCACTTGTCTGAGGCCTTCATAAAACTATAACCCCCTAAAGAACCAGAGCTATGTCATTGTGTTACCTAACACGTAGGAGATGCTTAATAAGAAGTGAGTAAAAAGATTAGAACAGTGCACATCTGTGCTACAGGTCATAGACAACTCGAAGCTCTGCTCCCCGTCAAGGCACAAAGGGACGGAGCTCTGCAGGAGCTCCTGGTTCAAGTTTTGGTTCTCAGGTGGACTTCAGAATCTTCTTCACAGTTGTGTGAGGCTTTGTGAGGAGTCCCTCTTCATCATCTCTGCTGTCTTTCTGCTCCTGAGCACCTTCTGTCCCTTCTGCCATCTGTGGTTTCTGGAATCCTGTTTTCTCTCTCTTTTTCTTTTTGGGGTACTGGGGATTAAACTCAGGGGCACTTAACCACTGAGCCACATCTTCAGTCCTTTATTTTTTATTTTGAGACAGGGTCTTGCTAAGTTACCTGGGGCCTTGCTAAGTTGCTGAGGCTGGCCTTGAACTTGCAATCCTCCTGTCTCAGCCTCCCAAAGAAGGCTTGCCCAGGAAGGAATGCTGTTCTCCATGAGCAGCCTTCCAGCTTTGGAAAGCCTCAGAGGAGTGTGCCTTATGGTCTTTTGGGTCATTTGATGTTTTGAGTTCCCAGAGATTCTTTTTTAAGGCTTTTCTTTTCCTGTGCATACACAGTTTTTCCCCAGTGTCAACAATTCCTACTCTGTCTTAGCAGCGTCCTAAGGATGTGCTCGCCCTCACATCCAGGTGTCCCAGGATGGCCTCTCAAATGATGGAAGAGGCAGAAGATGCTCTGGTTTCCCTTTTGTGTTTCTTCCCTGGATGAAAGCCTTCATATTTTTTCAGAAGCATGTTGGTTCCATCTGTTCCTGGATGCAGATCCAATTTTCCCAACTGGCCATGAACACTCTACATCCACCGCCCTCCCTTCTTTCCTCCCTCTTTCCCTCCCTTCCTTCTTTTCTTGTTTTTAGTCCCCTTATAAGTAGGAATTGAATCTAGAGACACTTTAGCAATGAGTTGCATCCCCAGCTCCTATTATTATTATTACAAGACACTGTCTCACTAAATTGCTTAGTATCTTGCTAAGTTGCTGAGGCTGGAATCAAACTTTGTGATTCTCCTTTCTCAGCCTCCCAAGCCACTGAGATTACATGTGTGCCACCATGTCCAGCTTTTATTTATGTATTTATTTAGATACTGGGGATTGAACCCAGGGCTACTTTACCACTGAGCTACAACCTCAGTCTTGTTTGTTTGATTGTTTGAGACAGGATCTTGCTAAGTTGATGAGGCTGGCCTCAAACTTGCAATCCCCCTGCCTTAGCTTCCCGAGTCACTGGGATTACTGGCGTGCACCACCCCTCATAACTTTGCTCACATCTCTGACCCAGTCCATGGACGATATATGAGAGTTTCCCTTCTCAGTTCTACTCTTCAGAGCAGGGCAGTCCCTCAGCTTTTGGGCCATTAGTGGGTGAAATGGGCTGTCTTGCTCTTCTCCATGTCCTAATTGATATATGGATGAACATGCTCTGGACATCACATAAATAGATACAATTGTGTTGAAAATATATGAAATATTGAATTCTCATCTCCCTTTATTTTGTGCTGATCTTAGTACCTATAAACCCTTGTTGGAACAATCCTGCATTATTAATTTATCTATTTTTGAATGCACATTTGTTTGGGTTCCAAAAGAAACAATTTTTTGCTCTTGCATACAGTTTGTAAATATGCCTTTTCAAGACAAGTGCATTTTCATATCCATAATTGTTTGCAGAGCATTTAATCCAATCACCTTTTAGAATGCTCTCTGTATTGCAGAGGTTGGAAACTTAAAATTGTTCATCCCAGACACCCTTGCAGTGAGGGTTCGGATGTCAGCATGGCTCAGCCTTCAGCCGCACCCCTGAGGGATGTGGAAGGCAGCAGGGGACACAGCTCGTGTGCCTGTTCTCTTTGCTGGCAAGCATGGCTGGAGCCATTTGGTTTCCCTGTCTCTGATCACCAGCTGCATAATGTTGAAAGGCAAGCATGGATCAGCCATCTTGGTGGTATGAATTCTAGAGGGCAGTGGGTTGTAGCAGTGGCAGCAATTTCCTGACGGAGGTAACTTCCCAGGGGTGGCAGTGGTGTCATGGTTCTGGTGTTGGGGCAGGAGAAGTAGCTTCCCATTTTATGAGGGAATTCCCTGACTGTAGAAGGCCACAGCTCCACTGGGACTGGGCTCTGCAGAGCTGAGTTGAGAGTCATCCTTGGAAGGCCAAACCTAGCTCCCTTATCTTCAGCCCTCCTGGCAATTCTGTCAGCCAGTTAGTTAATGTCTCACAATACATCACTTTCTGCTTCAACTAGCTGGAATGCAATGAAATTATGATCTACAAACTATAAATGTAATGAATAATAATAACGAATAATAAAAACTGGAATAATTTTAAAACAAGAATCAACTCTCTAAGAAGAGAGGCATGATTTAGATTTTTTTCTTGGCAGCTACAAATTTTTGGAGCCCAAGCATGGCTTTTGCCATTCAGAGGGCACATATAGCTTTCTGTGATAGTAACAGCAACAGGATTTTGAGGGGTGATTGGAAAGCAGAGCTCTGGAGGCCCTAACTTTCACATTAAACTTGCACTCATCCTAAGACCTGTGCTGATAATCCTGCAGGCTGAATTCTCCTGCTACAACCTTTATGATGACAAGTGACCTCTCCCCATTCTCTCTCGTTCTCTTTTTCCTTCACCATCACCACCTATTTCTCCTAACTCCAACCCAAACACACACATGAGCACACGGAAGTCCATTCATAAAGACATGGTATAAAATAAACAGCAAACTCAAGTCTCAAAGGGAAAACGATAACAGATCAACAGTAGCACATAGCCCTGGGAGAAAGGATAATTATTTCTACATGGAAAGCGTAAGAAGGAGAAAGTAATCCAAATGGCAAGGAGCAAGGTGAACAATCAGAGCAGGTCTGGGAATGGACAATTCCTTATCTACTAGCTCAGGTTCTGCTTCTCTATAATTTGCTTTGTTTAAAAAGAAAGAAAAAAAAAACTACGTATCTTTATAGACACCTATCTGCGGTTCTGTTAGATAACTGTCTGTACAATTCTATTTATTTTAAGATTGGGCAGAACTTGTTTATGGCAAAAAAGGGCAGCATGAAAAGTGAGTCTCCTATCACCCAGGATGGGTGGTCCTAGTTCCCCTCCTGGGAGCGGGCTCTGTGGCAAGCTCCTTTACCTGCTCATGCCCCACGGGGCTCCTCTGACTGGGGGATCCTGCAGAGGCATCCAAAGTTGTGGGGAAAAGCTCCAGAAGAAGAGGAGGAAACTATGGGGGTGTCAACAACCGGGAACCTGGGCCCACCAGGCTGGAGCCTACCCAGGGTTTCATCAGACAGCTTGGACGAGAGAGCCTGTGGTCGCCCACCCCAGCCATTTGATACTCAGGAAACAGGATCCCTGGCAGGAGGAGGCCTATATCTTTTTCTCTAGTATTATTGTTAGGTTTATTAGTATTATTCTTAGGTTTACTATGTTGCCCCCCCCCCCCCACCGCTGCTTCCAGGTTTCCCTGAAGCAATTACAGTGCTTATGGATGAATGTTTGTTTATATATGTCATGTTGCTGTCTCTTCAGGGACAAATATGTGCATCTGATACTGGAAACTGTGTTTATCTTTTAAACTAAGCAGAACGGCCAAACACCCTCTCCCAGGTTGAGCAAAGTTGCCCTACTAGGAGTGTAGTCAAGAAAAATCTGTGCCAATTGTAAAAGGGTGGTGGGGGGCAGGGGGGGGAGAGAGAGAGAGAGAGAGAGAGAGCGAGCACGTACATGCACCAAATAATCCTTTGGCAATTTTGAGTGTGACACAAGATTCACTCCCTTCTTAGAAATTCTGTGCCTCATTCCTGATCATTTTAGGGTCTGCTATGTCTTTTGCTACGAGAATTAGCATCAGCAGCTTTCAAAATGACTTACCAGTTAGCCCCTCCAGAAATCTTAAGACATTATTCTTTTCTTCTCCAAATTTTCCATCTCTAAGCCTTCTAATTCTCCTTCAAATTTCCATCTGTAAAGTTAATACAATCCAATAAGAAAATAATGTGCTCTTGAGACACTGACATGCTCAGAGCCATTTTATCCTGCCCTAAAGCCTGGAAAGTTTGAATTTTCCTTAGGATAAAAAAAGTAAGAAATAATAGAATAATTCACTGTACTGTAACAATTAAATCCAGCAATTTAACATTGCACATTGGTAAATATAATACTTGCAACAACCGAAAGTCTCCCATGTATTGACAGACAAAAACAAAGTTATAAATCTAAACCTTCTATTCCTAACCACATTCCTAAATGTAAATAAGCATCCAAGCATGCTGCTACATATCTTTACAGAAGCAATTACAAACAAGTCTTATCAGTGGCTGCTAAGTCGCCAACGAACACAATGCTTATCTGCTATGCCCTCTACTGGATAGAGTACACAAGGCAAGTCGTATTATTTCCAATTAATTTTTGGCATCATCACCCTGCATCTGCTTCAGGAATGCAAGGCGTGAAATTTATAGTAGCAGGTTTAATATTTCATCCAGCCAAAATCATTTTGCTACAAGGACTTACCTTTGGTGGAATATTTGGGGTTGGCTTTTTTTTTTTAAGTACATTGATGGTGTCTCCCTGTTTTGCAATGCACCACCCAAACTCTCAAGCTGTCACCCAACTCGGTACATGGCAGGAATAATTTCATGCTGAGTAAAATGTGTTTAATTTCACATCTTGTAAGAATAATTACTTAGCATAATACCACTCAAAATGTATTTTTATCGGCAAATGCTAATGAGGCTACAAAAACCTGAATCATCTTTTGAAAGAATTAGGGTATTAAGGATGCTTCGCCTCAATTTCCTCTTCTCCCGTGGTGGCTGCCTGAACAAGAAACCAGGACCAGAGGAATAATTCAAGACTGGATCCTGCTCTCTGCAAGCTGGGTGCAAGTCCAGTGGCTTTGAGGGGAATTTAACGGGCACTGGCCTCTCCTGAGCCTTCCCAGGTGCTGGGAACAGAACTTCAGGCTCTGGGGAGATACTCGCTCCTCACCCAGGTCCTCCTGGATGGCCGCTGAGAGGGGGGCTCAGGCCCAGGGCTAATGTTGGTTGGCCCACTCATCTAAAAGCCAGACTAGTGACAGGCCAGTGGCCTTTGGCTCTCAGAATCTTGTCTCTTTGATCACTGGTGCACCCTAGTACTATAGACCACTGTCCTATCTATTGTTCATCTTGAGGCCTAAAGCAGTCAATAAAGAGTGACAGGGAGAAAGAAGGGAACAAGAAGTGCTTTGCTTTGATTTTTTAGAAAACCCTTTTATTATGGAGTCAAGTTAGAATTACACAATAAATTGCAAAAACAAATCAGAAAGTTTCTGCCTAGTCTTCACCCAACCTTACCTAATTTAATATCTTACATAAAGAGCACAAAGATCAAAACCAAGAGGCTAATATTAGCATGATACTATTAACACGATACTACAGACTTTGAATCAGGTTCCACCCACGTTTCTCTTTATCTGTTCTCAGATCCAACCCAGGATTCCACGTTGCATTTTGTCGTCTGTCTCTTAAGTTTTCCTAAATCTGTGACTTTTTCTCAGTTTTTTCCTTGTCTTTCATGACCTTGATATATTTGAAATATCAAATACTTGTAAATATTTTGGTCAAATATTTCACAAGTTTCTTTATTTGGGTCTGTGAGATGTTTTCTTGGAATTAAACTTGAGATTGTACATTTTGGGAAAGAATCCTATTGAGCAGTGATTCCTCCCTGTGGTTTGTACTGCTTTCTAGCAAGAAACTAGGCAGGGTGAGTGCTGAGGGCCCTCATGCAACCAGCACCCCTCTAAGAACTGAGTGGCGGCTCTAAGGGGAGGTAGGTGCCAGCCTGTGTAGGTGACACATCGCTCTTCCTGTCGCCTCCTTTCTGTTATTATGGTGGCAGAAGCAGAAGTGGGCTATTTCTTTGCCATAGACAGGGTTAGTGACTTTTGAATCTAGCACAACTGCAGAAAGATAAGGGTGGCCAAGGAAGGCAAAGGAACGGATGTTGGTGTGGGAGGGAAAGTGGTGCATTTTACACCAAAATGGTCCCGCACAGCCCTTTGTAAATTCAGCAGGGCTCCAGATAACCTAAGAACGAGATGCAGACATCTCAGTGAGTGGGCAACTTGGGGATATGTTCTGAGGGGTGGGGTAACCATTTCTCAAGCATCATTCATGATAACAAGAAAGGTTTGATTTTCTTTTTGTGTCAAGTCTAGTAAGGCATTTAGACTTATTTTTATTTTCTCCAACCTTAGTAAGGAAGCTCTGTGGGGACAGGGCCCTTATGTGTCTGCTTCTTCTCTGAATACCTAATACCCAGGTCTAGCACATTATAGGGGCTCAAAAAATGTTTATTGATTAAATGAATAAAAAAGGAAGCAGCCTCATGAATACTCTGCTCATCCCCTCTCAGAAATATGATTGCAGTCCCCTGGATGGTATTTGTTTGGTTTTTGGTTTTGGCACTGGGGATTGAACCTAGGGGTGCTTTACTACTGAGCTACATCCCCAGTCCTTTTTATTTTGAAACAGAGTCAAAGTTGCTTAGGATCTTGCTAACTTGTTGAGGCTGGCTTCCAATTTATGATCTTCCTGCCTCAGCCTCCTGAGTTGCTGGGATTACAGGTGGGTGCCACCACGTCCAGCCTCCAGGATGGTTTTAAAAGCCCAGCAATGGCCCTGTGCCCAGGACTCCAATCTTCCTGAGGCTGTTTTAGGAAGAGACTGTTCTTTGGGAGGTCTCTAGCCCCAAAAGAATCTTCAATATTTGGGGGAAGGTTGAAGGAGAGCCAATGCATAAATGTCAAAATCTAAGATTGGAAAGAAGAGACAGAGAATAATAATGTTGAAGTCTTTGCCTAAATGGGCCCTGGTTCAGGGAAACCAGTAAAAGGAGGACCATCATAGTAAGGGGGTCATGTGGAATGCATTGTGAATACACGGCCATTACCTGTGTATGAGTGCAGTAAGTGGAGACATGTCTGCATTACTGATGAAATTGATTTCATTTCTTCATTGACTCAGTGCTTTTTGATTACTCTCTTATATTTGCCAGTTACCCACATAATTTAAATAACACATTGTTTATCAATATCATTGTAATTAATTTTTTTTTTAAATTTCCAGATGCACATTTAGCGAGGACATTTTTAAACATGAGATGCAAAGGATGAGAAAACTTTGAGGATTTATTTTACTAAGAAGTGCAAAGTAAATAAGAACCTTTTAAACTGACATATTAATGAAAAGAGCCAATACTGAACAATTGTTGTATACTAGAACTGTTCGAAGCACTTTATAAATATCAGTGTTTCACCTTTATAGCCCCACCATGAAACAAGCCTATTTATCATATCCCCATTCTACAGAGAAGGGGCCAGAGTGACTGAATGTGGCTATGGGAGCCTGAAGGGGTGAGAGCAGTTGCTTGCGGAGGTACTTATTCAATCCAGGTGCACTCTAATACAAAGACATGTGGAATCTCTATTTTGCCAAAATTTTAAGCAGATCACGTTTCACATGACAATATAACACCATTATTATGAGATCTCAGAAGATTGCTTTGATAAAGAGCTCTTTATTTATTGCATAGATTCACACCTTTATACAGTACAAATTAACTCATAGCATTCAACAGGTTTAGAGTCTTTATTTTTATTTATTTATTCATTTTTTCAGTACTGGGCTTTCTACCACTGAGCTACATCCTCAGCCCTTTTTATTCTTTATTTTGAAATGGTATTGCTAAGTTGCTAAGGCTGACCTCAAACTTGTGATCCTCCTGCCTAAACTTCCTGAGTTGCTGGGATTACAGGTGAGCACCACCACACCTGGCTGGTTGAAGCTCTTTAAATCAACTATTTATGTGTTCGACAGGGAACATGTAAAGAAGTCCTCTTACATGCTAACTATTAAATGCTAACACAGTGAAGTAGCCATCTGTATATCTTTACCAAATGTGCAAAAGGCCTAGTTTGGGTGGGGAGAGGTGTTTGTTTCAATGAGACACCAAATTTTCTTGCCTCACAAAGATAGTAAATGAAACAAAATAAAATACGTCATTTCAAACAACTAAAGCAATTCAACGGATGACAAATGTCACTAAGATTGTTATCATAGTGATTATTATTACTAGTATTATATCTTTTTAGAAATCATACATAGGACTCAAGAGGCGAACTGGGAAGGAATTATTATTACCTACACACAGAATTGGTTCATAATTAGGAAACCAAACACTTAGGTCTTCAAAGAGATCTCTGCCACTGGATCCTTTGTGTTTTAAATAAAGTAGCTAAACCGAATGGAACAGTGGTGAGCACCAACTTGAGGCGTTCTAATCTTCTGGAGGGCAGAAATTTCCAACTCAAAAACATTCCAATGGAGTGGCACATGTTCTTCTGCAAAACGGAAATAGGACTGTGTTTTGAACTGGATTAGGAAGGGAAAGAAATAACATAAACTGGCATAACCTTTCTCAGAAGGAGCTTCCAACAGCTGATTCAGCTGGAATGTGCTTAGGTTAATAAGTTCCTGGATTTCAAAGTGACTGTTTTCTTATCACACTAAAGTCCTTTAATTTGAGTATATACTCCTAAATCCAGAATGGGAGTGGAAATTCTCAGTCAAAAGCCAGGGGAACAATTGGCCCTATCTAAAACGGAAAGAGGAAAAAATTCTATTCTGGAAGATTGGAAGAGGGGGAGAAAGAAGTTCAGCATATAACATTTTAAACAACTTCCTGTGACAGAGTTCTTGTTGTTACACACCATTTACCTCTAGAAAAGTTTATCATAATTTAAAAGTGGCTGGATTATTTGAGGACTTCAGTGTTCCACAGAGTTGATGATGGGATGCCGCTGGTTTCATCAAACTGTGATGGACATGGGAAAGTACACCAGGCTAACCCTAGAAGCTCAAATACTAGTTCCAGTTCCACCACTACCTTGGTGTAGAACATAAGCCACTTATTTACTATAGCTTTCATTTTCATTTATTAAATTAGATTAGTTGTGATAGCTAATACTAGATGATCTCTTACTCCTTTGAAATTGTTTTCCTAAGCCAATGGCTTTCAAATTTATTTTTATTTATTTATTTTTATTTTTTTCTCTTTAAAAAATATGTTTTAGTTGTAGTTGGACACAATATCTTTATTTTTATTTATTTATTTTTATGTGGTGCTGAGGATCGAACCCAGGGCCTTGCACATGCTAGGCAAGTGCTCTACCGCTGAGCCACAATCCAATCCCTCAAATTTATTTTTTACTGTCCCAAAATGAGTACATTGTGATTCAGTACATACACTTTAAATGTATATGTAAAGTTACATACATACACACACATATATAGCATATTTGCTGTAAATACATGTACATACACCTACATGAAATGAAACAGTTTCATGAAATGATGCTTAACCCTTGTTTTAGCTCAGATGCTTTATAATATTTTAAATTCTGTTTCATTAAGAAAAAGCTGGTCAGGCCAGGTACCACCACTTGACCAGGTACTGGAGTGGTTAGTAGCCTGTAATCCCAGCTACTTGAAAGGATATGAAGCAGGAGGATCGCAAATTGAAGGCCAGCCTCAGCAACTTAGTGAGGCCCTTAGCAATTTAGTGTCTCAAAATTAAAAACCAAAGGGCTAGGGTGTGGCTCAGTGGTATAGTGCCCTTGGGTTCAATCCCACGTACAAGAAGAAGTGGCAGGGAGGGAAAGTTGATCAATTCTTGTTAAATGAACTTTGTGACCCACAGTTTGACATTCACTCCAGTGGGCACAATTCTGCATAATTAGGAACTGCGTCCTGGTGAACACAGGTAAATGTATATGTTAATGGATATGTTAATTTTGATCACTGGAAGAATAATAGCTGTATAAATACCAGTCCATTGATTGAATAAACACCCTATAAATGTGGCAAAACAATATGACATATTAAATAAATATGATGCTAAATACAAGTACTCTCCAGTGAACTGACCAATTTTAAGCTCTGCACAATTGAACTTAAGCTTTTCATTATTCTGTAAGCAAACTTTTTTTTTTTTTTAATTCCTTTTACCTGCTTGTCTGGCTTTCAACTCTTTACTCAAAGTACTCTTAGTTTTTTGATGAATTGATCACTTCTGCTTTTAAACAATTCCTTTGAAATTTTCTGTAGTTTTTGCTAGAATAATTGAAAAGAGTCCTTAATTTATTTACATTTATGTTTAAAACTACTACTAATAACACAATTATATTTGCCTTTCACTTTCAAAACCTATTTGAGGGAAGACACTATAAGAAGATTCTAGTCCTTGTATTTTTTAGCCTCTTCTCAAAATCCTCCATGGGTACACTATTGCAGTTCGGGGTTCAAGTCTTAGTATACCAGGATTTCCCAGAGAATTCCTGACTTACACCTACATGATGTTCATGGTCCTGGGATAATGGGTGATTCAACCAAGAATGAGGCCTGGTGTCTCATTCCCCCAGCACTGAGTGCATTTTGGTTTTAAGCATATATACTTTTTGCATATAAGAAATAACCACAAGTATTAAGGATATTTCCAATGGTTCAACTATGTAAGGGACTATTTCAGAGAAATCTCAAATATCTTTATATCTTTTTTAAAAGGTTACATTACAAAACAACCCCCTTTCAGTTAACACTTCTAAATAGAAGATGATTATGGTGGTTTTCTTTTAACAGCAGGACATAATTCACAATCTCTATTTATTAGTTTATAACATGTAACTTATAATGAACTTAATATAAAAGATTGTATTTCTTTTCCATCTATTGTACTTTTTCTTCTACTAATACAACTTACACCAGCAATTAATTAATTAATTAATACTGGGGTTTGAATCCAGGGGCACTCTACTACTGAGCTACATTCCCAGCCCTTGTTCTTTAATTTTGATAGGGTCTCACTAAGTTGCCAGGATAGCCTTGAACTTGGGATGCTCCTGCCTCAGCCTTCAAATAGCTGGGGTTACAGGCATGTGCCACCCCACCTGACTTACAGTAGACATAACAAATTCCAAATAATTAAGTTTATGAAAACTCCTAACTTTGGCTTGTTTTTCTCTATCTTTTATTGAACCTTAATTTAACAACATTATTGTCACATTTTGCAACTAGGTATAAAATGTCTTGAGATTATTTGGTTGGTCTGTGAAGTTGGATCACTGGGATAGGAGTAATGGCCCAATTATTTGCATTTGTGTACTTGACTTTTATCTTAAAACTTCTCAACCTCATCAACTCAACTTTTAAAAAATCATCATAATATCATATGACAAAAAAAATAACTTTTGTCCATAACACTTTGAATCTTCAAAAAAGAGCCAAAGAACTATACTTACAGGCCAACAATTGCTGGTTTCACATTTAGAGTTTTGGAACCTCCATCTGCTTTGCAACCATTGCTACCCACCCCCAATATAACATAAGCTAATCTTTTCAGTGCATAACAATTTCTACCAAATATATGTTACATTATTGAAGAGCTACCAGATTTCTTATTTTCTGAAGAGGGGGAAAAAAAACTTTCAAGATATATTTCTGTTAGTTTACTTTCCATATCCAGGTGAGCATACTGTGCTATTCCTGGGGCTTTTAAAAATATCATCCATGCTGATCCAAATCAAACAGACCTTTAGAAGGTACTGAAAACGACATCTTCATTGAGCATGATCACTGCTAAGCTTTAGCTCCTTGTTTGCTCTGTAATACTGTGCCAAGATCTTGGCATTTAGATGTTCCCAAAATCCCTGGAAACATCATTTGTTTGTGAGTATAAGCTTTACAATGGTTTTGCATCCATAACAAAATTTGAGGACAAAGTAGCAGTGCGAATCTCTTACTGGGCTGAACTGTTTTCTAAATTTCCCTAACCATAGGTGTTGGAGCCAGTTAGAACAGAATTTTAAGTAGCACCTTATGTTGGTGTACTTATAAAATATACCAAAAGTAAAAGAGAGTAAAAGGTCTTGATGTAAAATGATTCATTTTTAATAATCTTTATTAAAATTTCTGATTATTAAAAGCATTAAATTATTAACTTCTGAAGGATATTGATGAGAATTATGATGAAAGACTCACAATGTTTAACATTTAAAACATGAATTAAAACATCTATTCTTCATATCCTAGCCTGATGACTTCAAGTTATTAGCAGGGTATCCTAACAATAACTTTTAACACTCAAAATAGGCTTTAATATGATAAAGGCTAAACATCATGGTTACATATTGGAAAACACTAAGAATATGGGCAGAAATAACACTTCAAAATTTCTATTGTAAGTTTTTAAAATAGTACACTAGCAATCAATTTCCTTCTATTTTAGCTGCATTTTGACTAATAGAAGAAAGGTATTTTAAAAAAATGGATTCTTTTGAAAAAACAAAGAAAAAAGGAAAGAGAACAAGAACCATGCATACTCCCACCAGAGGGAACAGGAAAGGATGGGGAGTCGAACACACTTGGTAGGTTATCAGGCAGCATGGAAGCCACAATGTCCTTCTCTCCACTTGCCCTCTGGTGTGTGACAGCCTTGGTGCCAGGCAGAAGAGCGCTGCAGCATGTGGAGAGGCAGACAGTTTTGCTGGCTCCCACTTGCTCTTCAGGCCAAAGTCCAGGCAGAAGTTGGCCTTGTGGGGTTCCTGTCATCCTGCCAACCCACAGCACTCCTGGGACACTTCTAGAGAATGCCGGCCAAATCCTGCATGAGAAGCCATCTCCTTCACATCCTCTTCAATATGGGGCGGGGGTTACACTAAAAGAAACCCATTCTACCAGATTTTATGGTGTTGTGCACTACCCAAGGAAAGTTAAGAAAAAAAAAAAGCCACTTGTTCAGACTCACACAATAGACAGGAAAGAATTCTTCAGTGTAGTTGATCTGGAAATGAAGTCCAACATCCCTAGATCTCAGCTCAGTTTACATTTTTTACACTTACCAATGGTTTTTTAGAGTTTTAAATAATCATGATTCTATCTACTTTGGGCCATATATTATTGCATTCTCAAAGCAAAAGTGGTCCAAAACTCCTGCTCCACAAATACAGAATAATCTGTGTATGATTCAACAATTAATGAAACATATTAGTACAGAGTTACATATATATGTATTATCAAAAATATGTCTTCACTGCTACTCTCAAGGTTATTTATAGAATATAACTTTTAATAAGGTTTCTCCAACATGATCTGTTGGTAGCTGCTCAGATGAACATTCATACTTATGTGAAGATGCTCAGAAGCAAACAGTCACTGCACTAGGCATGCAGTCCCTTTTCTGAACCAAAAAAGACAATGCATTTTTTTATACTTTTCCCCCTTAAAATTGAAAATCATAATCTTATATAATTTCTTTCAGGTGGATAAACTTACACAATTTATCAGTGCTTCCCTAAATTTTTACACCACACTGAACTCCAACAGGTTTTTGTTTTAAGGTAAACCAGGTTTTTGGCTCTTCCCTGTGGAGAAGTTACTTTCAAGTCAGTGAAAGTTCTTGGCCCATGATTAAAAGTCTTTGCCAATTAGTACTCAACAACTTCAATTCATTTTTTTCTGGTTCAAGATGAGTAGGAGCCTAATAAGGCTGTGATAAAAGGGCAAAAGGCACTGAGAGCCAAAAGAGGATTAATGAGCTCCTCCATTTATTTGTCTTCCTAACAGCTGAACTGTTACAACTATTGACACTCTTCAAAAGGTTCCGCTCTGAACCCTGTCCAGGCACTGCAGGCTCCAATGGACATCTTCAAATCCAGAGAATGGCGGGGCAAGAGCTTCCCCTGTGTGATGCCAAAACCAACAAAGCCCCATGGATCAGGTAATGAAACTTCAGCTTTTCCCCCTTTGAGATTTATTTACTGGCAGCTGACAAGGGGCAAATTCAGCTCGAATTGTGCAGTCAAGGCCCTGTCAAGCTTTTAGAGGCACCCTTGTCTTGAAGCACCTTCATGACTGGCATTTCGCTCAAAAGCCCTCGGCGCTGGTCCTTAACAGCTTATGACATCACAAAGGACACTCCAGACAGATGCCTACATGGCATCCTGCAGCATTTTAAAAGAGAATTAGTGGTTTTAATTATGGTCGTAGTATGAAAGGGAACCATGCAAGCTCCACAGGAGACCTTTGATCAGACCCTTTTGCTAGTACAATGCCACGGAACTGTGACTATTCCTGGTAAGGGGCCTTTTCTTGCTGAATGACTCACCAGTGATCTTTGAATGCAGACAAGCTTCTAGCCCTCCCTCTTCATTAGTGAGCATTTCTATACAGGGGCCTATATAGTGCTTAGAGTCTAGGAGCTCTACAATTGGGGGGAAAAGAATCCCTACAGATTCTGGCCTCTACTTAGGAAGTGCTGAAGGACTCTGAGTGACTTTATTCATTAAAACAGGTTGCTATTAATTAACTGTCATAATAAAATAAAGAACTATTATTTGCATTTCTTACTCTGTTCTCTTTAGTAATATGTATAAAAGATGCTTGTAACAGAAATGAATTTATTGAACTTTCCCATCCCCCTAAACCAATCCCTAACCTTTTTATTCCCCCCTGCATTGGGCAGCAGGAACCCCTAATTATTGGGCCTATATCTGTAAGTACAAATAGAAGTAAAACATAAATATAAAATTAATTATGTAAATGTAAAATCCTTTTTACTTGCCATTTGGTTTCTGTAACTGAAATAAGCAAACACTAAATTAACTCAAATTCGTGATTTCAGAAAACTATTGTCTTATAACAATAAAACTCAAAGGTTTCTCAAAATATACCTACTTGCTGTGTAGCTTGTAGTATGATTACACAACAACCATAGTTACTTAAAGAAAAAGGAATTGTAATTTAGAGCATAGAGAGATCCATTCCTTTAAAAAAACTATTTCATTTTCAGAAAACAGAAAATGTCTTTGGTCTGGTATGAATAGACAAACATGGCCCTTTAAAGATTCATGGTTGATATTTTAGGTCTATGAAAGTAGTTCATTATCTTCTAGAATTTCACTGAATCAAGTACAGTCGTTTGGTATAAGGTTGTTGAAGATTTTTGAAAAAAATTTTCAAAAGCTTCTCATGGATATGCTAATTTGGTAACAAGGGATAAATATAATTTTGCATAAATAGCACACATCTCAATAATTAAACATTCATTAAGCAATATTGTTGTACCATTATTACTTGGATCTGAAAAATCACTAAGTTTTCCATTTCTTATGCAGTTTTCTTGAAGGAAAACTTTTGGACTTCAGAATTTTGGAAGCTGAAAGTTGAGCAGGTTTTTCCCATTTTGCTGTATCACACATTTTTCATATTTCTCAGACCTTGCAGTTCTTTTCTTAAGTGCTTGAGAGCAACTAAAATATCAGCTAGCTGGGGATCATTCTGTGCTTTCTGAGTATATAGACGGAAATGTCTGATGGTTTCAGACAATAGGACTTCAGCGTCTATGTCTCTCTCCTGAAGACGAAGCATCCGCTCACAAGCGAGGGCGTAGTTCTTGTGCCAATTCACTGGGTGTTCCTTTTGTAAATAGACAATCTCCTTATAAAGCTGGAAAATGGAAAAATGTTGGTATTCCATTGTTATTCCTTGACTTTTTTCCCCCCCAAAACCATAAAAAATAAAGGAATTAAGAAAAAAAAAAAATCCAAGCAGCCTACAGTAAAATCAAATTGTTGCTAGGCCATGCAGAAAATGCAACGATGTTACTGTAATTATAACAGTAGCGGCAGGCAAATATGCTTCATCTAAAACTGTTTCTGGGGTTTTTGGATGTTGCAGAAGGAACCCGAGACACACTGTGTCAGGACAAAATGCTCTTCCTCCAGAAAGATTTCTGGGAAAGGGATTTAGGTCTAAATTGTGGCAAGCTATTTACTCAACAGGCAGAGAAGTTGAAACTCTAAATTTAGCTGTTAGAGGGGGGAAAAAAATGACAACTTTCTTTAGAAGACTGTGTGGAAAAAGAACTTGAAGGAATTTAAATTCTGTCCCATATTATTTAAAAGAATTTCTCTCTGCATTGAACACAACAGTAATAATAGCAATAACAAAACAATCCAAACAATTCTATAATCAGGTAGGTTAAGCATAACAGAATTTAAGAGATATCCTTAAAGCAAGATAGCAAAAATTTTCAGTTATCCTATAGCTTATATTTTTGATAGTTAAAATTTGCCCACAAAAATTTCAAATTTTGATTTTCCAACATCAGAGACAGTATCAATTGAATATAGTTAGAATTTTCAATATTGAGTTTTCCAGAGGAAACACATTAAAATTTAATAAATAAATAAAAAGGTAATACAAATCTGCTAAATGTAGTGTTATGCTTGCTTCTTTGGGAATTTCACAGCCTTCCTGGGGACTGTCAAGTTACAGCTGGATTCCCAGGAGTTTTCCTGTAGATTCTCTGAGCACAGAATAGCAATAACGCTTTCTATGGGACAAGTGCTTTTTGAATTTGAATTGCATTCAAAACGTCATTTTGCTGAAACAGACCAATTATATTATTTATTTCTCAAACTCCTACTCCAGAGAAGACAAATCCATACCTATTTCAAAACAGCATCCTTGTTAAAAATCCATGTTTGATATGTCATTTTGATACTTAATAAACCTTCCATCTTCAAGTTGCCTTTTACAGCAACTTCCCCCTCAGTTCCCTTATTTTTATGAAATAGGAAGTGGGGGTGGCGGTGTAGTTCAGTGATAGAGCACTTGCCTAGCATGGGTTCAATCCCCCACAACACAATGAAATAGGAGAGTCCCCACATGCTTTAATATATATCAACGCTATGAAGTCTGCCTCCTACATTTTTATTCCTTTGGTAAAACATTCAATTCTTCTCTGCCCTCTCTCATAATCTCCTTTTCTCTTTCAGTTGCTTTTTCTGAGCTTCCCTCTGAGGAATGTATATAAAGTGTATAGCATGCTGCTCACATCAAGTAGGTGCTCAGGAACCTATTGAGATTCAAAAACCTATTGAGATTCTGGAGTCCAAAAGAGAGACAGTGCTTCAAGAAGCCTTAATTTCCTGAATTGCTCAAGAGAATCAGAGGCTCAAGTGACCTACCTCCTATATAGTCTTTAGGTATTGAAGAATCTACATTATGACTGATGCATCTTCAATTTGATTTGGATGACCTAGTAAGTCACAAATGTCAAGTCTTAAGAAGCCAATCATGTTTCATGATGTGGAATTGGAATTATATTTCCTTTTCCAAGTGTGCTACTATGACATTGTTTTAATAGACTTGTCCCATTAATTGGAAACATTTTCAACTTAACCAATTTGTTCCTGAGGAGCTGGCTATTCCATGCTTCTTTACCATCCCTGAACTTAATATTCTGTTTAAACTACTGAGCTAGATGATGTAAATGACAACAAAAATATCCTTTACACCTAACAATATTCTAGAAAAACCAGTAATAGGGGTGGGTTTGTGTTGATCCACCAAATAATTGCCCTCAATTGTCTTGTAAGAATTATCACACATCTGTAGTCACAGGAGATACCGATAGTCTGTGTTCACTGAAAAAAACAAAGCTTATTGTCCAAAGGGGGAAAAAAAATCCACAAATGAGCTTTAGGTGGTCTAGCAACTGACCATGGAAGAGATCTCTGATAAGAAAATAAAAACAAAATATTAATAATTCTCAGTTTTCTCCCTAGTAAATACTGCTTTTTTTTTTTTTTTTTGGTATCAGGAATTAACCACTGAGTCACGTCCCCAGCCCATTTTAGTTTTTATTTTGAGACAGGTTCCTGCTAAGTTGCTTAGGGCCTCACTAAGTTGCTGAGGCTGGCCTCTAACGTGTGATACTTCTGCCTCAACCTTCAGAGTCACTGGGATTATAGGCCTGTGCTACAACACCTAGCTCTCCCAAATAAATGCTGTTTATTTTTCATAGTGTTACAGGGTATGAGAGATGAATAGAATATGATACATTCAAAGGTACAAGAGCTGATCTTATTTTTGTATGTGTGTGGTATTGGGGATTGAACCTAGGGGCACTCAACCACTAAGCTATACCCCCAGTCCTATTTTCTCTCTCTCTCTCTTTTTTGAGTAGCATCTCATTAAGTTGCTGAGGCTGGCCTCAAAGTTGCAATTTCCTGCCTCAGCCTCACAAATTGTGGGATTTTAGGTGTGTGTCACCACATCTGGTTAAGAGCTAATCTTTTGAAGTTTAAAGACTATATTTTTCAAAAACTTTCTTTAGATTTTGACAGACCTTTATTTTATTCATTTATTTATATGCAGTGCTGAAAATCGAACCCAGTGCCTCACACATGCTAGGCAAGCGCTTTACCACTGAGCCACAACTGCAGCCCCCAGAAGCCCATAATTTGTTAAAGGAAAAAATCAAAGCCTGGGAAGGTTAACTGACTCACAGTTAACAATTAATGGCAGGGAGGATGGAGAACCTAGACCTCCCATCTACCAGACAGAATTCCAGTGTGCCACCCCCTATAACAAACTCCCTTCCTGTCCTCCAGGGGGATTCCCTGGAGGATCCTGCCTTTGCTCCCTGGGTGTCTTCCTTTATGGACTGCTCTCCCCTCCTCTCTCACTTCCTTGCCCCATCATCTTTCTTGCCAGCTCTTTCTGATATTTCAAGGACATCTAGTGGCATCTCTTCTGGAAGGCTCTCTTCTTTCCTCCCAGCTTGGGCTCTCTGTTCCCACAGAACCTCGGCAGGCCTCTCACAGCACTTACAAGAGTGAACTGTGACTGAGGACTTGATCATCTGTCTCCCTCTTCAGCCTGCTACTTTTTTGATAATTGGAACAAGGTCAATTATCTCCAACATAGTATGTGGTATGGAGTTGGTGCTCAATAAATGCTTTGTGAGTGAAGGAATACATGAATAAACAATGAACCAATAATGAGAATTTAGTAGTGAAATTAGTCATACTTATTGGATGCCATGTTATTTTTGACTCAGCACAAGCAAATGCCCTGGCTAAGCAGATCCATGGCAGTCTAGAGAGAGAGAGAGCGGAAAAATCTCATTGCTCAAACACATAGGTCCTGAGCTCTGTCTTCATAGGTCCTTGTCAGGATATTTGTTTCTTATATAAGACCCCAAGACTAAATCTGAAGGTGTTGAAAGAGCCCATTGCTATAAATAACAAAAGCAGAAACTTGTTAAAATAGTGCCATAGCAAGCCTCCTTTCTGTGTTCCATTTCCCAGCAGAGAAGGACAATTTGTGCAGAAGCCTCAGTGTACCTTGGGAAGGTCCATTCAGCTTCCTGTGGCCAGTTAGAAGACAGGGCCTCTCTCTGTGACCTTTTACCTTTACTCTTAAAATCTCAACCAGCCATGGCTATATCATCTTTTAAATAGCATATATTGATTATACAGGACAATGGGTTTGATTGTGTCATATTCACATGCATATTACATACTTTGGTCATTTCTACTCCCAACTACCCCTCTTATCTTTCCTTCCCTCCTTTCAAGTTCCTCTTCTTCTCTAATCATCTCCCTTCTACTTTCAAGTCCTCTTTAAAACATGCGAAACTTGTCTTTTTGAGCATGGCTTATTTTGCTTAACATGATGATCTTCAGTTCTATACATTTTCCTAAAAATGATATGATTTTGGGCTCGGGAGCGCGCGCGAGCGCGTGCGGGAGGGGGCGGGTGGGGAAGGATCACTGGCAAGATCCCCAGGCGAGGCTCGAGTGCCCGCGCCCACCCAGTCGCCCGGCCCAGCCATGATCAAGGCGATCCTCATCTTCAACAACCACGGGAAGCTGCGGCTCTCCAAGTTCTACCAGCCCTACAGTGAAGATACACAACAGCAAATCATCCGGGAGACTTTCCATTTGGTATCTAAGAGAGATGAAAATGTTTGTAATTTCCTAGAAGGAGGATTATTAATTGGAGGATCTGACAACAAACTGATTTATAGACATTATGCGACCCTATATTTTGTCTTCTGTATGGATTCTTCAGAAAGTGAACTCGGCATTTTAGATCTAATTCAAGTATTCGTGGAAACCTTAGACAAATGTTTTGAAAATGTGTGTGAACTGGATTTAATTTTCCATGTAGACAAGGTTCACAATATTCTTGCAGAAATGGTGATGGGGGGAATGGTATTGGAGACCAACATGAATGAGATTGTTACACAAACTGATGCACAAAATAAACTGGAGAAATCTGAGGCTGGCTTAGCAGGAGCTCCAGCCCATGCTGTATCAGCTGTAAAGAATATGAATCTTCCTGAGATCCCAAGAAATATTAACATTGGTGACATCAGTATAAAAGTGCCAAACCTGCCCTCTTTTAAATAAAATATTAAAAAGGCTACTCCCAGGTAAAATCCAGGGGGAAAAGTCATCTAAGTTTACCATGCAGTTGTTTACCAAAAATAGAGGAGGAGAGTTTTAACTTTTGCTCTTGGATTTAAGTCAAGGTACTGTATAGAAATTGTGTAAAATCAGTATGGAAGTTCAATGTTGCTTTTCTTGCTCAGTGTTTAAAAGAAATTGAGTAGTTCCAGTGTGATTTTTTTTTTCCTTTTTAAAACTGCATTCCTATGCCCACCTAAGGCATGCCTCTGTGTATTGGCTATTACAGTATTTCGAAAAGTAAGATATTTCTTTAATTATGTACAACCTGAAATGTTGGTGTTTTGTATGGATCATCAGTGCAGCATTCCTTAATTCTTTCTGCTATTTGTCACAATTGTTATTTAAAGAACCAAGTGTGTATTGCATGAAAACATTATGACCTTTTTCTCTTAGTTTAAATAAATTCCAAGGTAACTGGAAAAAAAATGATATGATTTTATTCTTCATGGCTGAATGAAATTCCATTGTGTATATATACCACATTTTCTTTATCCATTAATCTGTTGACAGGCACCTAGGCTATTTCCTTAATTTGGCTGTTGCAAATTGTTCTGCAATAAACATGGGTATGCAGGTATCTCTATAGTATGCTGACTTTAATTCCTTTGACTATACCAAGAAGCGGTATAGCTCAATCATACAATAGTTCCATTTTTAGTTTTTTGAGGAATCTCCATACTGATTTCCATAGTGGTTATATTAATTTACTTTCCCACCAACATTGTATAAGGGCTTCTTTTTTCCCTATATCCTTACTAGCATTTACTATTTACCATGTAAGGTAACATAGTCACAGGTTCCGGATATTTTTTTGGGGGGTGGATTACCAGGGGTGCTTCACCACTGAGCCACATCCCCAGTCCTTTTTACTTTATTATTTTAATTTTGAGACAAGGTTTCACGAAGTTGCTTAGGCTGGCCTTGAACTTGTGATCCTCCTGTGTTAGCTTTCTGAGTTGCTGGGATTATAGTTGTGTGCCTGTTTTTTATATTCTTGATGATTGCCGTTCTGAGACATAGGAGATACCCATCTCAGGTAAATTGGACTCTCAATGTAGTTTTGATTTGCATTTCCCTGATGGCTAAAGATATTGAACTCCACCCCCTCCCCCACAGCCCAAATAATTACTGACCATTGGCCCTATCATTCCAGGTGTAGACAGTGTCAAGACTTTTATAAAGAGGATAACCTGTCAGAAGGTTTTTTTTTTTTTTTTTTAATGAAGCCATTATAATAGTTTCCTATTGCTGCAATAACAACTTATGCACACAGTTACTTAAAACACATATTTGTTATCTTGCACTTCTGGTGGTGAGAAGCTGTTAAATCAGCAGCGTTGAATTTCTTCTGGAGGACCTAGTGAGGGATCTGTTTCCCTACATTTTCCAACTTCCAGAGGCATTCTGCACTTTTTATTATTATTTTTTAAATACATGACAACAGAGGAATGCATTACAATCCTTATTATACATATAGAGCACAATTTTTCATACCTCTGAATATGAAGTATGTTCACACCAATTTATGCCATTTATACATGTACTTTTTTTGCATTACAATTCTTAATACATATATATATATATACTACAATTTTTCATATCTCTGTTTGTATATAAGGTATATTGATACCCAATTCAAGTCTTCATACATGTACTTTGTATAATGATGACCATCACATTCCACCATCCTTTCTAATCTCCTTCCCCCTCCCTTTCCCTCCCATCCCTCTGTACTTCTTAATCTGCAGCCCCTTCCTCCATCTTCAGGGCCAATGGTGTAGCGTCTTCAAATCTCTCCCTCTGTGACCTCTGCTTCTGCGTTGCATCTCTTCTGACTCTGACCTTCCTGTCTCCTTTTTATAAGACCCCTGTGATCATATCAGGCCTACCTGAATAATCCAAGATAATCTTCCATTTCAAGACCCTTAACTTAAATCTCATCTACAAAGTCTCTTTTACCACGTAAGGTAACATAGTCACAGGTTCTGGATATTAGGCTACAGACATCTTGGTGGGAGTATTTTGTCTACTCTCCATCATGAACATTGTTCATGATACAATTGAGTTATTTTCCCATATATGATGTTTTATAATGCCCAAACTAAAGTTTGAAACAAAAGAATACAAACTCTGTCATTGCTGGGCATGGTGGCACATGCCTGTAATCCCAGCCATTTCAGAGGCTGAGACAGGAGGATTGATAGTTCAAGGCCAGCCTCAGCAACTTAATGAGACCCTAAGCAACTTAGTGAGACCCTGTCTCAAAATAAAAAATAAAAAGGGCTGGGGATGTGCTCAGAGGTAAAGTACTCATGGGTTCAATCCCCAGTACCAAAACAAACAAAAACCTCCGTTGTACATCCTCTCTCTATCCCAATGACTGCCACCTTCCCACCAAATATCTCTACAAAATTTTCACATACCTTATATGCATGAGAGTAGAGCTGAGTTTTCACCTTTGAAGGCATATCAGTAGTTTCTGCCAGGCTGAAGATGAAGAACGGTGTTTTCATCCTGGGGTGGGAATGGGAACCTTTATTAAAATCATACCATCAATTTCATATTCAGAGCTAAATCTTCCAAGCTTTCCACTGGTATGGAGCGTACAAAACACTTTACCGTGCTATTTTTCATTCTTTCATGTTCATGGAAGTTTACTCTGAACCTATAGCAACAGCCCCTTCCCCAAAGTGCTGCACTTATTACCAAATCTTTCAGAAAAAAGTCTACGTTAATCATTGCTATTACATCTGGTCTCCTTCAGATGAACATTATTCTTAAGCAAGAACAGCTGGAAAGAGGGGAGACTTGGCTGGATTATCAGCACATTCCTGAAAGTGCTTATCATGGCAGCTTACTCTGTATGTGACCTGGTCTTCAAAGGTGGCTAGATTCTTTGACCACATAAACTCATCCAAGTTGTATTTAGCACACTAATTAAATCAATACCTACTGGAGTAATGACAGCTTTCTTCTTTTATGTGATTTCTCCCTAGTTTTCCCACAGTTAGTCACAGAAATGTGGATACAATGTATCTTTTACCAGGGATTTAAAGCGAGTGTTTGTCCTTATAACTAAGCTGATAAGTTGATATGTGCTGTTTCCGGGACTTTTTCAAAACTATTATTTATAAACTATGGTATATCTTTTTATAATCATTATCTTACAGTTGTATTTCTTGACTCCTCCTCTTCCTCTTCCTCCTCTTCCTCCTCCCCCCTCCCCCTACCCCCTCTTCTTCAGATTGACCCCAGGGGTGCTTTTACCACTGAGACAGGGTCTCACTAAGTTGCCCAAACCTCAAATTTGTGATCATCCTGCTTTAGTCTCCCAGGGAGCTTGTGTCACAGGTGTGCACCACTGTGCCCAGCTTCTTAACATCGTTTTAAACACATGTAAACATAACTCAATTCCAAATGCACAGTCCCTGGCATACACTTTTGCAGAAGAAGCAGCCAATAGGAGCAAGCCACCCCTGTGTATTAGTTAAGACCTTTACATTAATATTTCAGTCAAACTTTGCTCATGTTAGTTGTTTTGATTATTTAAAAATAATGACAGGGACCAGGAAAAGCAGTAACATCACTATGAAGTGTTCCATACAGAAGAATGTGATCTCTCTCTGAACAACAGGAAAGTACAGCATCTATCATATTAATCTCTTTTAGCATGTTGGTTCATTCCATCAGACTATGATTTCCATGAGGGTAGAAACTGTGTCATATTCATATGTATAGCTTTGATGCCTGGAACAGTGCCTGGCTTCTAGTAAGTATTAAGTAAGTGCTTAATTAACTGGCACATTACAAATAGAGGCAAGGTTGCGATGGTCAACTTCTACTCAATCTCATTCACTTTGGTTTAATTGAAAGGAGAGCATGGGAGTTAAGAATGTTCTAGAGTCAAAGTCCAGGCTCCATCATTAATAGCCTAGTGGCCTTGGGCATGTACACTTTCTTCCAGTTTGTTGTTTTATAAAGTGGTGATATTAATAACAACTTCATACGTTATGAGGATGAGAATAGATTAATTGTATTAGCTCAAAAAACCATTTGTACAATGCCTTAAACCAAATAGTTGCTCATAAATATTATTTTTATTACCACTCACCCCTGTTCCCAAAGTAAAAATTGCCATAGGCTACTTCTCTGATACATTAAAAACAGACTGCAAACACAAAAATGTAATTAATCACCTTGCTTGCCACATCTCTTCATTGGCCACAGATTCCCAAGAAGATGGATCAAACCTGCAGTTATAAGAAACAATAATATCTTTCTGTCAGCTACATTTATTGCTATAGACATGAAATGCCTGTTTTAAAATCTTATAAGGCCACTAAAACAGTCTGAATCTTTCTTTCTTTCTTTTTCTTTTTTTGGAGGGTGTACTGGGAAACCCAAGGGCTCTTTACCACTGAGCTACATTCCCAACCCTTTTTATTTTAATTTTGAGACAAGGTCTTGCTAAATTGCTTTGGGCCTTGCTATCTTGCCTTAGCCTCCCAAGTTGCTGAAATTACAGGTGTGTGCTACTACACCTGGCAAATAGGCTGGATCTTTAAGAACTAATAATGACCAAACTAATAAATTTATTCTCCTAAAAAGAAGTTCAGTTAAGGAATTACAGGGTTTTGATAAATGTGTCCTTAATCAGTGTGAGCTCTAGTGCCTCAAGGGAGCAAACAAAGACATTTGGGGGACCAGCTATTATTAAGAGCTGTTAAACGGCAACAGTTAGGTGTGGGCCATGCTCTAGACAGAGTGAAGACCCCAGGAGCTGTGAAACAAGGGAATAATCATGAAGAGGGGAACTCCTGGCTTGGATAAACCATTACTAGGACTATTTTGCCAAACAAAGAACTCTAGCCAAAATATTTATTGATTTTTCTCCATTAAAATTTCTCTTTTATTGTGTATTTTGACAGAAGAGACAATGAATAATGCTATGCACACATATTATTGTCCACAATCTGAAGAATACGTTATTTCTAACTTTTTCTTATAAAGGCCACAGAGTGCTTTGTTTTAATACTAGTTATCAGGCTCTGGATGTTAATGCAACAATGTGGTCTGTTTGCTTATGTTGATTCAAAAAACTTTTATAGCATTTGTTCATATGAACTTGTCTTTTGATTTTCAATTTTAAGCAGGTTAGATAATTTTTAAGTAATTCATAATTTTTAAAATAGGTAGAGGAGTTGGAAGGATTGTAAATTAGTACAATCACTATGGGAATCAGCATGAAAGTTCCTCAAAAGACTAGGAATAGAACCGCCATATGATGCAGTTATCCTACTCCTCAGTATTGATCCTAAAGAATTAAAGTCAGCATACTATAATGATACATGGATACCCATATGTTTATAGCAGCACAATCCACAAAAGCCAAACTATGGAACTGGCCTAGGTACCATCAATAGATAAAGAAAATTTATATTTATATTCAGCCAAAAAGAAAAATAAAATTATGATATTTGCAGAAAAATGAATAGAACTTGAGAACTTTATGCTAAATGAATTAGGTCAAACTCCAAAGGTCAAGGGTCATGTTTTCTCTCATATGTGGAAGCTAGAGAGGATAAAGGAAAAGAAAGGTGGAGGGATCTCATGAAAATCAAAGATAGATCAGCAGATGACATACTGAGGAAGGATATTCACCTTATAATATAAATATAAACAAACCCCACCATTATGTATAATTATAAAAAATAAGAAAATAATTTTAAAAATAAGAAAAAATGCAAATAGGTAGTGGAAACAATTCTTTAGACAGTGACCCATTTTCCATATGGGAGACAGTCAACTCTATGTAGAAATGCTTAAAGGAAGACTAATAGTAATGCCCCAAACAACATAAACAGGTTGATGCCAAATAGCTGGAAAAAAATTTAAAAAGTACTCAAATTCGGTCTTCTGCTGTTGTTGTGCTGTGGATTGAACCCAGGACCCTGCACATGGTAGAAAAGTACTGTACCACTGAGATACTTGTGCAGCCCATATCTGCCATTCTTGAAAAAAAAAAATGACAAGTTCATGCATGTGGAAACTATCATGGGCAGCAGAGTGCCTCTGAAAGTTCAAGTGCTGTTAATGAGCCCCTTTTATTTTAGGATAATGAGATACGGGGTGGGGGTGGACAATACAGTGTTGAAAGGTCTGGAAGCTGCAGATGCCATACATCTAACTCTTGTGGTACCCACTCAATCTCCTTTTCCCGCTATGTCCCATCATTCTGTTAATAGGAAGTCAAGAGAGAGATGTTTTCTGATACATTGTGGGAAGCAAATAATTTTGAAAATAAAAAACAAAAAAAAAATTAAAAGACAACTGAAAGTGTGTATTTTTTTAGACACACAAAACTGTCATATTCTGCTTAAAATACAACTGCTTTTCATACCTTCCATATTCTTCAGTCCAGTTGTAGATATTTCTTGTGAGTTTAATCCATTCCTCAGGGTTGAATACAATCTCTGAAGGAACTAATTTGTCACAAGACCCCCACGGCCAAAGTGAATAGTTCTTTTTCCAGGTTGGGTCACCTTCATGAATTCCTATGCAAACAAATGTTTCTTTTCTATTGAAAAGAGAAAAATAGGTGAGGTAGTTTTAACTTAAGATTCTAAATGGTAAATATAATCTATCAAATGTCACTTTAGATGCCTTAAACCTTGGTTACCAATAAGCTATCTGTAAAGATGTGGTTTATTTAAATATTTCACTAATACATTAAAATCTATCTTAGTGTAAAAATAATGGGATTTTTTTTTTTTGAGTGGGAGCAAACAGACCTAGATGAAAAAAATCTTCCTGTCTATAACATTATATCACATGGGGACAAGTATGATTTTTAAAAAACTGCTGTGGTATTGTCTCATGTGTAAACATGTTTTAATATCTCCTTTTATTTTACAAGCAGAAATACAAATCTTCCTTTGTATCCCTACTTAGTCCTAGTCATTCTTTCCTTAAATTCCCATTATACTTTTGAAAAAAAAATTATCTTTTTTGTTATTATTATATTCAACTTATTATTAGCATTTGTAAATCTCCCTGAATAGCTCCCTGAAGTAACTCTGAATCCCACATAGCATGACACATACCTAATATATAATAAATATTTGCTGGATAAAATTAATTAGAATAACTATTAGGAACCTCAGTTCCTGAAAAAATTAGTAATAAAAATGGTTAAAATAAGCTTTGTTCAGGAAAAATGATAACTAATTATCTTCCAATTTGTTGTTTATGTCTTAATAGATATTATTAAGTAAGAAAAAAAAAGGAACATATTAGGGGAAACTGGTGAAAAGTTAAAAAGTGAAAACAAAACAAAACTTTGAAACAAGATACCTCCAGCTTAGATTTTAGATTTTTTTTTTTTTTTGTATTGGCAATTAAACCCAGGGGCATTTCACCACTGACCCATATCTCCAGCCCTTTTTATTTTTTATTTTGAGAAAGGGTCTTGCTAAGTTGCTGGGGATGGCTAGATTTTAGATTTTTGGGGGGTATCATTTACTGCCTCTAGGATTTGGGGAAAATTAACTACCTGTGCGTAGTCTCCTCACCTGTGAAATAGGTCTGATAACTGTCTTTGATAGTTTTCAAAAATTAAATGAAATATCTGATTTAAAGTACATTCTTAAAACATAATAGAGTTCAGTTTTGAGGAAGGTGGAGTGAGTTCACTTGTCTCGCCATCTGCACTCAACTATGGCTCCTGGACATAATACATGGAGCAGGTATCTGAGGACTCCGAAAGAGAAAGGATAAAAAGAAGTCTGGGGAAAAGACCAGAATTCAAAGTTCTATCAAATCAGCAGTGAACTTATCATTTGTCTCCCTGCAGTACTGCGAGGAATGTACTCAAAGAAAGCTCCAATCCAGCAGTATATATGAAGACACAAAGAAATCCAAGAAAAAAAAGCCTTTTATTTCTGGCCTAAAGAACAAGAAAGTGGACTCTTACAGTTTGGAGAGAGTGGAGAAAACCCCCTGGATCTTCCCCCTCCTTTCCTTCTCAGACACCAAGAAACACTTAGGCAGCAGTAGAGTCAGCACCACAGATATGGTAGTGGCAGTTGGGCAGAAGCCTAAAACTCTGAGGGAGAGGAACCCTTCCTTTTCTCTTAGCAGAGGAGCTGTGGTTCCAAGAGTAAAGGGCCAATCCCCATTGCCTTTTGTATGTCCTTCTGCAGCTTGACCCCAGATGCAGGCAGTTATAGGAAGTACATGGCAAAAGATTGAAATTAAAACCCCAGCTTTCTGGATAGAGAACCAGGAAGGGAAGGCCTTAGGGAGCTGGAAAGTACTGGGATGACCAGTCCTTTGGAGCAGAAATCAAGACAGCCAATTCCATAAAATTGTGTATGGACTCCTGGCTTGGAGATAAGAATACGTGGATCTGACCCTAAACAGAGTTTGCAAAATTAACCATATGACAGTTGATCACCCAGATCTCAGATTAGACACTTGGTAGCACTCACATGGGATTGATCCAAATGTTACTGCAACTGTTTTAAAAATAGAACTGGAATTGGAACCACAGCTCACAGAAAGTAGACCAGAACTTGCAGCCAGAAATTAACTTGGCCAAAGATCTGTTAAATAATAATAAAAAAAAATAGACACTGTTTTGGGATTAAATAAGGACCAATATTCAAAATGTCTAGCATGTAATCCAAAAGTACTCAGAATGTTAAGAACCAGAAAAATCTCAACTCACAAGGGAAAAGACAATCAACAGTTTCCAATTTCAAGGTGACTCAGATGCTAGCATAGACACACAAAGACTTTTTAAAAGCTATGATAATCATGCACCAAGAAGTAAGGGCAAATACTCTTGAAATTAGTGAGAAGACAGGGCATCTCAACAAAGAAAAGGAAGATATAAAGAGGAACCCAATAGAAATTACACACCTGAAAACTATAATCACTGAAATTAAAAATTAACTGGGTGGGCTTAATATGAATTCAGGGAAAGAGTATGTCAAAAAGAAACAGACTGAAGAAAATGTAGAGTCCCAGGCACCTAAGTTTAGGTCATTAGTTTCAGAAGAGAAACTATGTGGAACAGAAAAAAATATTTAAAGAAATGATGTCTGAGAAGTCCACAATTTTACATATTCAAGAAACTCTGCAAAACCCCAAACAGGTTTGGCTCAAAGAAATCCGCACCTAGATTCCTCATAATCGAACCACTGAAAACTAAAGACAAATAAAAAGTCTTGAAAACAGCCAGAGGGAGAGAATATATTTCTGCTGTGGATTTCTCATCAGAAGATACATAGGTCAAAAGGATGTAAAATAACATTTTTCAAGTGCGGGGAAAAAATATTTATCAACACAAATCCTGTATCCACAAACAAGCTTAAGAAAATGAAGGTGAAACAAAACATTTTTGGATGATAGAAAATTAAGAGGACCCACTGCTAACAGTTCTTCTCTAAAAGAAATGTTACAGGGGGCTGGGGCTATAGCTCAGTGGTAGAGCATTCGCCTCCCATGTGGAAGGCACTGGGTTCAATCCTCAGCACCACATAAAAATGAAATAAAGGTATTGAGTTCATCTATAACTAAAAAAATATTTTTTAAAAAAAGGGGTTGAAGTTGTGGCTCAGTGGTAGAGCGCTTGCCTAGCATGTGTGAGACACTGGGTTCAATTATCAGCACCACATATAAATTAATAAATAAAAAAAGGTCCATCAACAAATGAAAAAAAATATTACAGGAATGTATTCAGAAAAGAGGGAAATGATACAAAAGGGAAACATCTAAATACTGGATTAAAGGAAGAAAAACAGACTTGGTAAATACCTAGATAAATACTGTGTTTTTTCTTTTAAGATATTTAATATGTGTCTAAAAATTTGAAAACTAAAATTAGCACATGCATGATATAATGTATGTAACAACACAATCAAAAGTGGGGAGATTAAAGGAATTTAATCCTTTCTGAAATCATTGAATTACAATAACACCTTTCTTGTTATCTACCAAAAAAAATTCCTTCTGGGTTTTTTGATTGGTTTTAATCATTAATCACTTATCTTTTTTTAAAAAAATATTTTATTAGTTGTTGATGGACCTTTATTTATTTATATGTGGTGCTGAGAATTGAACCCAATGAGTCACACATGCTAGCCAATGCTCTACCACTCAGCCACAACCCAAGCCCCATTCATCATTTATCTTTAATCAAGATTTCTACATTTCATTTGAAGTTCTAAAATAAACATCTTTAATAGATTAAAAAATTATGTATTTATACTATAATTTCAAGAGCAAGCAGGACTTAAAAGGCAAGACAAACAAACAAACAAAAAAACCCAAATCTTCACCAAGACACATAGTAAAAATGATACAGTAAAATTCTCAATAAAAAATTTGAAATGGGCACAGTGGCACATTCCTATAATTCCAGTGGCTCAGGAGGCTAAGGCAGGAAGATTGTAAGTACAAAGCCAGTGCCAACAATTTAGTAAGGCCTTATCTCAAAATAAAAAAGTATATAAAAAGGGGGGAGGTGGGGATGTGACTCAGTGGTTAAGCACCCCTGGGTTCAATCCCTAGTACCAAAAATAAAATAAAATAAATGGAATTATAGGGAAAAAATCAATACAAAAGAAGGAAGAAAAGTGGAAACAGTGAAATGAAAAATAGGGAACACACTTAAGCAAATAACAAAAAAGTAGACATACATCTAAACATATTGAATGCAAATGGTTTAAATAAACTAGGTAAAATACAGATTTATAATAAAACAAGATCCAAACATATGCTATCTACAAGAGCCATTTTAAATATGATATAATTTGGTTAAAAGCAAAAGGATGAAAAACACTAATCAAATTAAAACCAACCAAAAATTCCAGAAGGATTTTTTTTTTTTGGTAAATAACAAGAAAGGTGTTATTGCAGGAGCTGGAGAATATCATGCTAAGTAAAGTAAGCCAATCACCAAAACCCAAAGGCCCAAAGTTCTCTCTGATAAGTAGATGCTGATCTATAAATGTGGGGGGGGCATGGGAAGAATGGAGGAACTTTGATTGGGGAAAGGGGAGGGAGAGAAAAGGAGGGGACATGGGCGCAGGAAAGATGGTAGAATAAGACAGACATCATTACCATAGGTATGTGTATGACTACATATATGGTGCGATGCTACATCGTGTACAACCGGAGAAATGAAAAGTTGTGTGCCATTTGTGTACAATGAATCAAAATGCATTCTGCTGTCAAATATACCTAATTAGAATAAATACACAAAAACAATGAAAAAAATAAAATATGCATCTAAAAACAACAAAAAAAGAAAGATGTTATTGCAATTCAATGATTTCAGAAAGGACAATCTTTTCAACAAAGAGTGTGAGGAAAATTTGGCATCTCATATGCAAAAACAAAACTATAAAACTTAGAAGAAAACATGAGAAAATCTTCATGACTTGGCATTAGCAAAGAATTCTTAGCAACAACTCCAAAAGTATAATTCATAAAAGAAAAATAATTGGGGATTTCATTGAAATAAAAAAAACCCCTTTATCTCCACAAGAGATATTTATAAGATAATAAGAAGACACAAATGGAGAAAATGTAAATGTTTAACAATTACATATCGACAAAGGATTCATATCTAGAACATATAAAAAAATTTTAAAACTCAAAAGGAAACAAATCGCTTAATTCTACTCCTAGGTATGAAAACATATTCATACAGAAACTTAAGCATAAATGTTTATAGCAGCTCTATCTGTAAATGCCACAAACTGGAAACAACACAAATGTTTTCAATAGGAGAGAGGCTAAACAAATTGTGGTACATCCATGTAATAGAATATTACTCAGCAACAAAATGTAATGAACTAGTATATAAAACTTGGGTGGATTTCAAAGGCATATGTTGAGTAAAATATGCCATTATCAAAAGATTACATTCTTTATGATTCCATTTATATAACATTCTAGAAAAGGTAAAACTACAATAATGAAGAACAGATCAGTGGAGGATAAGGTTAGGGCTCTGATGATATTATGGATATACAAGAGTAGCACAAAGACAGCTTGAGGGGCAACAGACTTTTGTATTCTGACTGTTGTGGTGATCTCATAAATGTATACATGTATTAAAATTCATAGAACTGTATGCCCCCCCCCCAAAAAAAAAGAGGGAAAAGAAAAAAATTACTGTATAATTAAACATAAAATAACAGTTGCTAACTAAATTTTAGCTTCTTTCTTTTTTGGTGGGGGTGTTACCAGGGATTGAATTCATGGGCACTCAACCACTGAGCCACATCCCCAGCCCTATTTTGTATTTTATTTAGAGACAGGATCTCACTTAGTTGCTTAGCCCCTCCCTGTTGCTGAGGCTGGCTCTGAACTCGCAGTCCTCCTGTCTCAGCCTCCCTAGCTTCTGGGATTGCAGACATGTGTCACTGTGCCTGGGGATTAGCTTCTTTCTTTTTAAAAGTACTCATTTTAAAGAGCTTTCATGTGATGGTCCAACATTTTGGGGGAGGAAATCCCTATTAAGTGTTTTTAAGTCATTCATGTCCTTACACTTAGTAATTTTACTTCTGAATGAAATACTAATATTCTAATTATTGTTACTATTAGTAATAGTATAATTACTATTATTTTTTACTAATATTGATTATTCTACCCTAATAAATTCTTCTGTCCACAAAAAATTACATGTACAAAGGCTTTTGTTGTAGCTCATTACTTTAGATACAATGTTAATATCTACTAACATTTGCATTAACCTATTATTATTAAATCATAGTATATGTATCTACTAAAAATATTTATAAAGAGTTTATAAAAACATAAGAAAATGTTCTTATGATATTGAAGGAAAAAACAGGACTATATTTTACACTATGCTTTCAACTTTGTAAAAAATATGCATTTTTTTACATTAATTGTTTCTGAATGATAGGACCACTCTTAATTTTTAAAAATTAATTTATTATTTAGCTGGGGATTTGGCTCAGTTGGTAGAGTGCTTGCCTCGCATGCACAAAGTCCTAGGTTCAATTCCCAGCACCACCCAAAAAAAAAAAAAAAAAAACCTTTATTAGAGACACACTCTTTGTAGTAGTAAAAAATTAAAACTTGAATTATTATTCTATAATGAACACATACTACTTTTTAAATCACATATTATTTTTAAAGCAGACAATAAACATGATTTTCGTTAGTAAAAAATATTGACAAAACTTTATGGGTCAGAATGCTTATTACCATGTTAATAGTAGCAAAAGTCTAGAAACAACAAAAGTTTATAAAAAAAATAGTATGTTAAATTATCATGAATCCTATGGAAATATAGCAAAAAAAAAATGATGGTAATAAAGACATTTTATTGATCACATGGGAAATGCACATGATATGTTGTCAGGAAAAAATAACTGGACAGAAAATGAGATATTCCTGCTATATAAAATATAGTATATGTCTATGTGTATATATGTACATAAATAAATAATTTGTTAAATGGAATCAAAAACAGCTTATCAAAATGTTAACAGTAGCCAAGCACAACGGCACGTCTAGAATCCCAACTACTCCAGAAGCTGAGGCAGGAAGTCTTGACAGCTTAGTAAGACTCTTGATCAAAATGAAAAAATAAAAAGGGCTGGAGATGTAGTTCAGTGGCAGAGTGCCCCTGTGTTCAATCCCCAGTGCTGATAGAAAAAAAAAATAATAATCCCCTTGAAAGACATACCAACTGCTATTTAATTAAACAAAAGCTGAATGAATGCTCCTAGATGGAATTAATGGATTCCTCATCTATGAAGCCAGAACACTCAGCTTTTCAAGTCAGTTGAGTCAGCTATTTAGTAGATACATATCAAGCCTTTATTCTGACACTTTACAAAGCATTGCTAGGGTAGACTTTATCATATTCTATGTATATAAACAACTAGTTACAGTCATAACTATGTATATATACAAATAGATTGTGGTCTACATGGACTTGGAGCTGAGTCTCATTCATCTTTATATATTGCTAGGGCCTAACTCAAGCTGCCACATAGTAAATTTTGTGAGGTTGGATTAAACAAAATTCACAAAAATGCCAACTTGGAGATGTTAATAGTTCTTTATATTTTATTCTAGAATGAAATAATTAAATGTTGCTCTCACAGCACATTTATACCTATTACCTTTATATTACTCCACGAGCCACCATAAACACAGGCTTTGAACACTGAAAATACCATACTATTATGTTCTTAGCAAGGGATAATTTAACTCTGGAATTTATAAAGATTTTCTAAAGTCTTCTATAAGAAAAAAAAAAAGTCATGAAATAAATTTTTCTTCTTCAAGCTCTGGACAATTTGAAGTATTTAACGGACAGGAGAAACATTCAACAATATACTATTGAAGAAGTACTTTATTCTTGACCTTAAGTATGAATAATTTTATGTTCTCAGGTATAAAATTCACAATTCTTATATTTTATCTCAGCTAGTGTAAACTGTAGGTGCTTTTCTTATTTATAAAACTGTCTTATCCTTTATTAAAAAAGTCCTTAAGCTATTTTCATATAGTGATTATTCTGAAGAAAATTTGCTTTACACTTAAAAGGGGGCCACAGTGTTGATCAGGACGAAAACTATAATTGCTTGCGATCCACCTGCAATGATTTCAAGTAGGCAGGCACATCTCCAATTTCTCTGAATTGTACTAAGATCTTATTTTCTGTTCTTGCTAATCTGTCTTTATTTTTCCTTTGCCCAGAACAATAACATTTATTTTTGCCTGGCCTCATTTATGCACAGATATTCAATTTAATTACAAAGATAATCTCATCGGTGACAGGGAAATAGGTATAGAAAATTGGTCTTTTGGATGAGGCACAGCTGCTACAGAAATAATTTTAGAAAAGCTTAAGATTTTAGTAAAGCTATTATATGAAAAGAATGCTTACTGTTTATTTATTTCAAGAAAATGATAAAGATTAAATGTGACCATTCCACTGGGTAATATTCCTTCCACAGGATTCCACCGGTTCCCAGGAAAATGAACACCTGGTAAATGCTTTGCCATTTTCGGTAAATACCACTCATAAGTCATCATCTGCCAGAAAAATAACATATGATGCCATACTTTTAGTACATCTCTTTAAAAGAACCAAGTTTAGCCAATGAAAAGTTTCTAAAATGTGAATATACTATCATTCAATAATTGAAAAATACATTTAGGAATAATCAAGGGTATAGCTACAATTTTAAAAATGACATAAACCTTTGATTTTTAGGCCTTAAGACATGACTATAACAGGTAACATCAATGCTCAGTTTTATTTTCAATTCCATGCATTTTGTTTTGTGGGCCTGGGAGTTGAACCCAGTGGTGTTCTCTCACGGAGCTACATTCTCAATTCTTTTTATTTTGATTTTGAGACAGAGTCTCACTAAGTTGCTCAGGCTAGTCTTAAACTTGTGATCCTCCTCCTACCTCAGCCTCCTGAGGAGCTGGGATTACAGGTGTGAGCCACTGTGCCCTTCTAACCTCCATGTGTTTGATGACCCAGGTGGCTTATCCCCATTTTTATTCTACCTAAAGAATGTGTACTCAGCTTTCAGAACCAGTATAATTATCACTTCCTCTGTGATGCCCTCCCCAGTCTCCACAGCCAGAATGACATGCAGAGGTAGCACTTTGTACCTACCTCTAGTACAGCTCTAGGCCTATTCCTCACTAGACTGTGAGCTCCTAGGGGAAGGGACTGTATCTTTTCACTTTTGTACACCTAGCACATTGCCTGGCACAGAACAGTTCTCAAATTACGCTTGCTGAAGTTGAAATTTCTTTGATGGTCAGACTAGACAACCTATACAAAATACAGAAATGTATCATTACTCCATTCTTTCATTCATCCATTCAAAAAAATAAGTATTGCTCACCTACAATAAATAAGATATAATCCCTGCCCTTGAAAAGCTCAATCATATGATAATCTAGGTCTCAAAGGGTTTTTAACCCTTTTGGCTGAATTTATTAGTATACAGAAATTAGTGTCAATACTTTAATGTTGTTTCGATTAAAATGAATTATTAATATTAGAAAAGTCACTTTTATTAATTGTATAATTAATGTATAGTTAATTATATACTTTCATATGTTAGAGACCCTCTTTTTAAAGAAAAGATTCCTATTTGCACTTTCAAAGTTTTGTTTTTATATTAACATCTGAGCAACTGTGCTTATGCTTACTTAGATCATGTAAGTCATTTAACATGAAAATGACAAATTACTTTTTTTTTTTTTTTGGTACTGGGGATTGAACTCAGGGGCACTTAACCACTGAGCCACATCCCCAGTCCTATTTTTATTTTATTTAGAGAAAAGGTCTCACTGAGTGGCTTAACTCCTCACCATTGCTGAGGCTGGCTTTGAACTCGAGATCCTCCTGTCTCAACTGTCTCAGCCACCGGAGCTGCTGGGATTACAGGTGTGCGCCACCGGGCCTGGTGACAAATTACTTTTAATCTAAGTGAACACTATAAAACTCAACAAATAATGGATTGGAATTTTTTGCTCAAGGCTTTCAGTTTTAGATAATGCTAACATTAACCAAATACCCTATTTGCATTATGACCTTCATGCTTCTTATTTAATTTCCACAATAACCTTCTTTTACAGAAACAATTGCATCAGACCCTGTTGATTGCACATTTAACAGCTATTGTTTTCTTGCTTGCTAAAGTAACTTTGATTTTGGTCAGGTATCTCAGTCATTCACTTTACTAATGAATATTTCAGGAGTGGGCATACGAGCCAGCTCAGGTGGAGGTCTGCTGGGAATTTCTAAGGCCCTGGAAAACTTCCAATAGAGAGGAGGGGGACAGGCCCAAACAGAAGTACCTTGCTTTGTTTTAGGTTGTGATGTTTGGAACCATGCATCCATGCCCCAGAATTCTGACATCATTGAGCTTCTTCTATCATCAATCCTAAAATCACCTAAGACTACTTGTTATGTGAAATACAAACTCCATAGTTTAAGTTACTCTAAGGCATTCTTTTTTCGTGCATTCAAAAGATCCTAGCTTATATAATAATAACTTCTATTTCATGCATAAGGGAAGAGAAGCTTTGAGAAGAAAATTATTAGCCCCTGTCACATCTAGGAAATGATAGAATGAAAGCCTGAATTTATGTCTTATACTCTTTGAAATCCATACTTCTTAACTATAGCAGCTGATATCTCAAACAGTATTCACACATTCACACACATGCACATGCACACACAAGTGCTAGGAATTGAACTCAGGACCTCATACATGCTAAGCAGCACTTTACTGGGCTACAATATTTGAAATCACAGCATAATAATATCATGTTATCAAAAAATAATCTACCACATTATTAATGAAAAACCTAGCTTTTGTCAGAAGCTAGACTTGAGTTAGACTTAAGATTAAATTCATCAATATGTGTGTTAACATAAATGCAAAGTGCTTATAAAATATTTATAATCTGCAAATTTCCCTACAGAGTATTTGCAAATGTGTTGTTTTTCTCCAAAAATTCTAATTATTCTCTACTTCAACACAATTTATTAAAAGTATTGTGCCTAATAATTGTTCTATTGAACAATCATAATTATTCATTTGAGATTAAAAATTTCACTTTTCTTGATGACTACTCTAAAAGCACCATATTTGTTTCCTTTTAGATAATTATGGTCTAAATAATAAATATTGTAGGAGTTTTTAAAAGTATTTTTTAGATTCCTAATTATAGATGGATACAATACTTTTATTTTACTTATTTATTTTTATGTGGTATTGAGGATTGAATCCAGAGCCTCATACATGTTAGGCAAGTGCTCTGTCAAGGAGCTACAACTCCAGCCCCAAATGTTGTATTTTAAATATAGTTCTTCATTTCCAGAAAATTGTTTTGATTGCCATCAAAATTTTTACAAGTCCCCTCCTAACATGTTTTTGTCCTAGGATCAGCAAAGATTATGCAAAATTTCCATAGCAGAGTTGTAGTTAATAGTTTTTATTTTGAGAAATTATTTGAGTTCACAACTCTGATGATCAAGTAGCTATTTTAACCACAGTATGATTTATTTTATATTCAATTTAATTTATTTTAATCCCTAGACCAGTAGACAGTATTACTTTAAATGGCTGAGTTGGCTAAATGAAAAAAAACAACTTAACAATACATTTACAGTACAATAAACATTTTCATGGTTTATTATGTGAACTGGAGACCTAGCATATTATTTGAATCTAACATGAAATACGTAATTCTTAAAACATTCAGGTTAAATGAGAAAGAAGTAACTCAAACAATTTATACTAACAATTAAAATAAACAAAAAAATGTGATATATAATCTACCTAAGAATGATTATAATCACTGTATCTATTTGGTATTTTAAAAATGATAATAAATGTTTTAAAATGATTGATAAATTCCAAATACATTTTACATATACTTACTTCCTGATCCACTAATGAAATATCTGGCCTCAATCCTTCGCAGTAATGCATATAACGGAGAGAATTGCCTGGCAAATCGCCTCTAAGTAAGATAATTGCATCATGTGGCATAGAATCTAGAAGGTTCTTTGCAAATTTATCGATCACAGTGTTGGTCCTTTGGTCACAAATGCTAAATAAAAAGATCAAAAATGTTAAAATAGCAATACTTTGCTATAATTTTAATAACATTGGGTTTATTTTCCACACCATTCTTTTCCTATCACAAATCTACATTTATTGTTTCAAACTATTTAATTTATATCCTATGAGAATTTGCATAATTAAAAAACACTATCATTTGATTAAAAAAAGGACCCAATTGTGCAACTGAAAAAACACTCATCTACTACTTTACTTCTAGAATTTATAATCATTTCCATAAAAAGGGAATCAGTTAGTGCTCAAGAATAAGTCTTTTTCTTCCTAAAAGTAATCCGATTTCATATAACAAAAGTAAGGTTTCTGATTCCACTTGGAATTTAAGGTAATTTATGTTAATTTCATTTATGCCAAAGGAACTTTCAGAAATGCAAAAGGAAATCTGCCAATTTATGACATATATTTATAAGACATTTGTATGATTTTCTTGCATGCAGAGGTTGTTCCTTCCCACCATTTCCCTGTACCCCAGGCTTCCTGTGTTCCTTTCTCCACTGGAAGGTGAAAAATTACCACTGGAGAATAAGACCAAAGAGAAGGAGGGGAAGGAATAGTCTGTTGAGTTGTCTACTTTTCTCCTGACACTATTTGTTCTTGCCAAGAACAGCAGTACAGTTCTTTTCAAGAATGAAGTAGACTTTCTAACTTCAAAGAAAAAGTACATGAATTTTGAGAACTTTCCATGAAAAGAGAGAAAGACTACAAGGCGCGGGGGAAACATCAAAAGATGAGGCAAGCAATATCTTTCCTCTTATTATCAGGTCTATTACATTTTATGGAGCTTAGAAGCAATGCCTCAAGCTGAATCACAAGGTTAGTATCAAAAAGCAAACAAACCTTTCAAGGAACGGAATATTATCCCTGCCTCTGCAATCAGTGCAACAATTACTATTTCCTACTATGATTCCCTACTTTGCCAGGTGATGGCTCATACTTTGTCAACCAGAAAAGTTGCTATCTATTTCATTCCCTTGGGTAAATAAAAAAATCAAAACAAAATAAACCACCTAACCTGTGCAAACATCTCTGGTGCTGACCCTGGAATGCTCTTAATGACCCAAGCCAGGAGAAAATTGGAATTAAAAAACACTGGAGGCTGGTGAGCCCTCCTTGAGCTAGTGATGGAGCTATGTCTGGGTCATGCAGCCCCTTCCCAAGATGTCCTGAAGATGAAATGTTCCTAGCACAGGCTCTACCTGGGATTATAAAGAACATTGGTTTTGAAAGTTAAGTTAAAAGAGGAAATTTAACCTTTTTTGTAGGGGGGGGGTACTGGGTATTGAATAATTCAATGGGTGTTTTACCACTGATTTATAATCCCCACTCCTTTTTATTTTTAAATTTGAGACAGGGTCTCACTAAGATGTGTAGGGCCTTGCTAAATTGTTGAGGCTAACCTTAAACTTGCAATCCTCCTGTCTTAGACTCCCCAGTCACTGGAATCAAAGGCATGCACCACCGTACCCAGAAGAAAACCGAATCCTTTAAATACAGTCAAATCTCACTATAACAAAATGCCAAGGGACTCTTTCTTCCACTTTTGTAATGTATCTAATACTGCTGGAAATAAATTAATTATCATCTAAGACTTTGACATCTTTTATGTTATACCAAGATCATTATAATCATTATTAAAAAGATATTGAAAAAAAAAATATATATATACAATACTAATAATACATGAGTTAAAAACTTTCAGAAATTGATTTAAAAATAATTAATATTTTCTAATATAAAGTTGACTGGTACAGGGCCAGTTATAATTCAAAAGAAAAAATCTTTGAAACATAAAGTAAATTATTTTAGGGTATACAAAAAGCCCCAAATCTCTTTATTCTCCACTTAAGTGGTATTTTAGATCATGTAATTTTATACATACTCCAGATTCTACAAACAATCTCTGGTTCTGATTCAAAAAGCTTATTAACCCCAAAACATAAAATCTATTGCATTCAGACCAAGCTGCCTCACTTTGAATCTTAGAAACCAATAGAAGTTAAAAATAAATGCAAAATAGAATGTCCTAGAATGTAAAATATTCAAAATTCTCTGGCTCAAGTGCTACTTTTCATAAAAATAGCCATGGGTTACCTATAATTAGAATATATTTGGAAAACTACAAAAAGAGTTGCTGAAAGCCATTCCAGACACTGAAGCCCGTTGCTATTCAGCACTTGGTTAGTCTTAGACACAAGTGAAGCCAAACCGATGCCAGCGAGGACGGCTACCACTGCATTGCTTTGCATCCAAAATCGTTCCACCTGTGAAAGATAGGCAAACAGTAGGTCCACTTGACTAGTTCATACAATCAGTCAGGTACCTAAATATTTAAAAAATTTATACTGCTTACAACTAGTTGTATTTGCATCCTGTCATTTAGATCTTGTTAACTGACTTCCCCAATCCAACCTGAGGTCACTTTAATTTTCAATTTAGAACAGTTCTTCCTTCCCAGTTTGACATGTGTATCTCCCTTTTGGGATTCACACTTCATCTTAATACTGAACTCCAGTGATTATCTAGAGTGGGAGAGGTAGAGAAATGCTTTTGCTTTTCTCCTAATATTCCCTTCCTTATGCATAAGCTATATGAGTATAATAATCCTGGCCTCTCTCCTTACCCTCCCTTCTTCCTATAGGAGGGTAGGAACTGAATTGATGGGGAGCTGAAACTGTTATTGGGACAACACAGTCCTGTGTTTTCCTCTCCCTCTTGGAAGTGAGCTGCCAAGAAGCACTTGTCCAGGACAGTCTATCTCTGTGCACAGTGGGTAGGAGTGAGGTGGGGTGAGGCCTGCCCCATAGTCACAGCACTACCTGTCCCCTCTGGCAGGATAAGGAAGTCCTCTTGTCCACACTTAGAAGTCACATTCTCCAATCTCAGCATTATCAGTAATAAATGTGATTCTCCTAACCGTTTACACTAATTTATTTTGTTCCCAAGTCTGATGATCAAGTAGGCTATTTTTTATTAGGCATCTTAAGTACATACACAAATGACTAGTTGGTTTCAGCTATCAAAAAAAGCTGTCCAAATTTATAGAGTTTCTATTATAAGAATAAATACCCTAATCTCAGAGATGGCTGACAGGAAAACAGAAACATAGGTGCTCTTTTTACAGGCCTAGAACTTCCACGTAAGAAGTAAAGGGATATGTTGGCAACAGCCCCTCGTTATAACCCATATTTATTTTGCTATTCTAAAAAGTATTCTAGATGAAATGCATATATTTGTAAGTGTATACACATATACACACATACACACGCACACACACAACTAACCTAAGTCTACCTTAGATTTATTTTCCTATTTAACTACTCTATTAACAAAACATAGCATTTTTTTTTTCCTAAAAAGAGACCGTAATCTTAATGGCTCAATAATTTAACTTTTGATTTGTAAAAATGTATATATAATTTTTATTATTCCTTAAATAATTCATTCTTTTATAAAGTTCATAAGAGACATGTTTGCACAATCTTCATAAACTTTCTGATTAAAGGATGTATCTAAGTAAAACTTACCACACCCATGAACAGTGGTTTTGAAATATCTAAATTTGCCCTCCAAGCGAAGAACAATGAATAAATGCAAAACATTCCAGTAAAAAGCCACACTAATGGTGAATTCTGTCTCTCCCTACAAAACGAATAAAAATATGTCCAAAATTATCTATATGTATGAATATCAATAATAACATTAAATAGCTTTAAACTATAGAAAAATATTTGTAACTATAAACCTTTTTTTTTTTATTTTTTAAATTTTTTTGGCAGTACTAGGGATTGTATCCAGGAGCACTCTATCACAAAACTAAACTGCAAACCCTTTTATTTTGAGCCAGTTCTCCCTAAATTGTTCAGGCTGGCCTTGAACTTATGAATCTCCTGCCTCATATCAACTGCTGGGATTACAGGCATGCACCACCACACCCAAATAAAACTTTCATTTTTAAGAAGAAAGAAAGTCATCAGTGTTGAAATCTGAGTTGGAATAGACAACCAACATAACTTGAAATAATAATTTTCTATAATTGCAATTTAAGTTTATTCAAATTGAATGTTGTAGACAATAGAATCATGCAGCAAAGGATATTCACAGAAAAATATCAACTATTGATCTTATTAAATTTAAGAAGTAATCAAGCATATGCAAAATATAGCATATTTTCATGCCTGAAATAATATATCAATGTTGGTGAGAATTTAGTATGAGAATGTTAGTATAATCCTTGAGAAAAATTAACTACATAATATCTCTATCAAGAGCTTTAAAAATACTTATAATCACTGACTTTGTGTCAAAATAACTGAGTATTTGACATTCAGGCATAAATCTTTAAGCAAAAACCACAAATGTGCATAAACAACCCATAAAAATGCTTTAGTATTAGTGTCATAATAGAGGGAAAAAATGGAAGCAATAAAATAACACTCAAATGGGAAATTTAATTCTCCTTTGGTCATAGGATGGAATGTATTATGTAGACACTTAAATGACCTTAAGTATTTTTTGGTATGGAAAAATATTAACAATATAATGTTACATTAAGCAAATAAAACCATAAATATAGATGTACATATATATACTGACTTATATACAAATACACATGTTCAACAGACAAGAAAATAAATTAATAAAAAATTAATAAAGATTAGCAGTGCTATATTTTTAGGGCTTTCATTTATTATCAGGGGAATTTAAATAGTTGTTTGTGCTTAATGTATTGATGTATGCCTGAAGTTGCTCAGGAGGCAGACAGCCTGGCCAACACAGTGAAACCCTATATATAAATTTAAAAAATTTTAAAAGGGCTGCAGATATAGTTCAGTGGCAGAGGGCAGGGGTTTAATGCCTAATACTATAAAAATAAATAAATAAATAGTTGTTTGCTTCTTTTGCATAAACAGTAATCATTAGTACACGCAGAGTAAGATCAAACCAGAAGTTTAAAATATCACATGACTTGCCTATTTTAGCTGCAATAAACTGATAAGGTTTTTGAAATAATTGATCTATAATTGAAGATAAAATAAGGTAGCAGGAAAGCAAAACATATTTGCCTTAACAGAAGGCAAGAACAGTCATTTATTTGAAACATAAAATAATACCAGTAATGTTCTGCAATGACATATTAAAACATTGGCTCACTTCATGAACAAAGGAAAAATAAGGAATTACATTACTCACTTTCTTGCTAGACATATATTTGCCCAAACTGCAAGGGCTTGAATGTTGTACGATAGTTCGGTCCTCATATTTATTACTTGTGAACTGTAAAAAACAAAATAACTTATTGTTGTCAGAAAAAAAATGACTAATTTCAAATAAAATATCATTTGCAGAATAAATGTTTGATCATGCACTGAACAAAACTGGAGTCAGATTTTAAAATTATTTTGTCTCCTTTTAAATTTGGGAGAAAAAGTATCAGAGAGAGAAATAAATAGTTCTAAGATGTTTTCCGATTGTAATATTTGGTTATCAACATATATAAATCAGAGTAGGATCAGAATACAAAATTGTTCTACATTTTTTATTTTGTTATACTACATAGGATATTCCTGATTGATTGATAAGTTGTTTGAAAGGAGTTTTTGAACTTTCTTTGTTGATGATGTACACATGGTCACCAGTAATTTAGTAATTGAAAGCAAAATTAGCTCAAATACTTCTCTGGAGATACAATCACAAAGAAAGAAAAGGCCAAGGGTTATTTTCTTCCTTAAAAGAATTCCTGATTTTCTAAATTTCTGGCCTTGGAAAATGTCCAAGCAAGCTCAAAGAAATGTATTTTTTTTCTCCTACAATTAAACTAAATTTTTCCATTAACTAATAAGTATTCCTCAAATGTTATCTGAGTTCTAAAATAGCTATTGCTTGTAGCAGTCTTTGATTTCTAAAAAAAAAATGACTCTATACACCAGTTCAAGAAACTTTTTTACCCCTACTGGCAAATTTACTGGAGAAAATGTGATGCCATAATTATGAAAAGCACACAATGTGTATTTTACTAATGGAGACTCATCTACTCAGAGAAGTTATCCTAACTCATTTGCAAATATACTTGAAAAATTGATTCCAGCATGGGACCCATTTCTTCAAAAGAAATGGAGTCAGTCTCAAAATTAATTCTTAGAGATCTGTTGCTTAAATGTAAGCTCTAAAAGATGGCCACTGCCTAAGGTTAGATTCAATAATTTTCTTATACAGGATTGCAATTTAGAGATATGCATGGGGAAAGAATTTAATTTGCTTGTCTGGAAAAGGGTAGATGATTAGGTTCCATCATTTTGAAGGATTTTTCTCGTAACTTAATTATAAGTTTCTTTTCTTAACACTCCTGTCCACCTGAAACAATTAAAGACTAGAATTTCCCTCACTTAGACATTGCTAGGATTATGCCTCCATTCTACATGATGATTTGATTTGAACAAACAGGGCAGGTGTGAGTGGTCATCACTTTTGTCTAGTTTTTTTTTTTTTCCTCTCCTAGCCATAAAACCTAGCAGGTATGACTAGAATATAAAGGAGGCCTTTAAGTTCCCAGTAGATAATCTTATGTGCAACTAATAAAAGTTGGATGTATAATCTAGGATTACTCTTGAGAGTTCTTTGGAGGTTCATGTAGAATTTGCTAAACTAAAATGTAACAGTAAGCCTAAGTGCTAGAACAACCTCTGGAAGGTAGGTAGAAAGGAACAGGCAGTGAGTCTTTCTATATAGAGTTCATTAGAATACGGCAAAGTTCAGAGTCCCTGAAAAAGCTCTTTATCTTTAAAAACAGAGCTTCTTGCTACCTTCTCCCCACCAAAAAAGCAAGAGGAGCTGCAAAAGTCTGAGTCAGACATAAGAGGAAATATTTAAAATCAGTTGTGAAAACTATCAAAAGGTCATATTTAAAAAATGATGGCAGGGAAAGATTTTCAAGATAAGGTAAAAGTGAAAAACAAAAGACTAATAAAACATTATGTACATTATCCCATTTTAAACAAACACAAATATGAAAATGATCAGAAGGATATAGACAAAAATGTTAACAGATTAATGATAGCAGTTATATTGGAATGACAGGTAATTTTAATTTTCTTATTTTTGCTTACTTGTATTTTCTAATTACAAGAAAATTTATTAAAATTTTAATTTTATTTATTAAATTACAACAATAATTTTCTATGTATCTTGGAGTTGGAAAAAAAGTTGGTTAAAAAGAAAAAAAGGATGATTGGAAGGAAGCAAGTTAGTAAATAAACAAGAAAGAAATTTTAAGAAGCTGATGAACTGCATATATTTCTATATGATGAACTGCATCATATAGAAAGTTGATCTAGTCTCCACATGGTTTGTTTCAGTTTTTTCCAAATGGTCATGTAAGTTCCAAACTAGAAATTAGTTAGATCACTTTTGTGTTCTAGAAACCTACTTTATTCTGAAATTTATAAATCAGTACAATTGGTATGGATATTTTTTAAGTTGGTATGAATATTTTTCAAGTTGTCTTAATCTGTGTAAATTTTAAGCAAATATTAACCCATTTTTCAAGGAACATTATTGGATAATGTAGATGAAAATATACTTGCTTAAGCTGGTTCTAATAAGGTTGGATATTAAAAATATGTAAGTCAAAATAGAGCTTAGGATGAGGACAGGCAAAAAAAAAAGTCAAAAGATAATTTAAAAAAATGAAGCTCTGAAGAATTAAATAAGCATAGGTCCAACCAAAAATACAAGAAAGTAATTGTTCAAATCATGCTACACACTATGTTATAAAATGTCTCCAAAAGAAAGGCAATATAAAAATCAGAACAAAGAGCAAAATTATTTATAAAGCAACACTATGTTGGGAAATTTTGTACCCAATTGAAAGATGAAACATTTTAGTTTTGGGGGCTCGCATTACTCTCCCAATATTCTTATTCATTGTTGTATTTACTGCTCACTTAAACATTATCTCATTGAGGGAAAGGCTAGACCCCTGGACAACTCCATATTTACAAATAACTATTAACTGTACAGGTGAAAACTTTCTCAGACACACTTCTTTACAAAGACAGGGACTTGGAAATCCCTAAAAATCATCTTGAAAAACGAATAGCAAATTCATTTACAAATGGTTTTAAATATTTATACTTACACCAGTATTTCAGACATACTGGATCCTATTTCAGATTTGGCCTAAACACAAAAAAGAAAAGGTTATTTGTACATATATTAAATTGAGGCCTTGGCAGGTTATTATGTTATAATGATTTTGATTCATTATAATATAATATCATGTTTTAAATATACAATGCAACAGTCTTTACTTCAGAGCCTGTTAAATTTTGAATGTAGTGAAAACTAAACTTGGATATGTTTAGGAAAAATTAATAATTGGCTAAAAATCACTGAAATATCAGCAGGAATGATTAATACATTAATGAGTTAGTGGACTTATTTAAACTTTTGTTATAGCCTCTCTTTACGCTCTTTTGAGGATTTTTTTTTTTTTTTAGTGCTGGCGATTGAACCCAGAGACTCACACATGCCAGGAAAGCACTCTACCACTGAGTCACATCCCTAGTCCTCTTTTGGAGAATTTTGATTGAAGTTTATTATAACCTGTTCAAAATTTCACAATTATGTGTGAATGATAGAAATTTCAAATATGGAAGAGCCATCAATCTGTATTTAATGCATTAACCAATATAAGTAAATCAGAATATAAAGTATCACACTTTGAAGTGAAAATAATAAATAACAATTACCTTTTACTAATCTATTTTATTATGAAATATCTATGTAAGATAAATATAATATCTAACATCTATCTACAAAAGTATACATAATGTATATTTTAGGGACAAAGAATTTTTTAAAAAATCTACAGACTCACCATTCATTTGATGAATAAAACCTCATCAATACCATAATTTATCTTACAAAGTCCTCACAGGCCTCTCCTTCCTTACCCTTTTGAATTTCTTTGGAGAGAACTGTTTCCATTTGGTGAACTAATATTTTACAAAGCATTTATAAATAGGCCTTCAATTTTAAAAAGTAAATACTAAGGGTTGGGGCTGTGGCTCGATGGTAGAGCACTTGCCTTGCATGTGTGAGGCACTGGGTTTGATCCTCAGCATCACATAAAAATAAATAATATATTGTGTCTATCTACAATTAAAAAAAATGTTTCTTAAAAAATAAATACTAACATGAACACTGTTAATCAAATATGTTACTTCAAAAAGGAAATGCTTTGATAAAGGTGAATTAAAATTGTTAAGTTTCCTTTCCTTCACGTTTTTCCAAATATTTTTATTCACAGATTTTTATTCACAATGGTACCCAAGACTGCAGGCAGTCTTCAACAGTGGGCAATAGGTTTCCTTTAATGCATATCATCCTGAAAAGTATATTAGGGATATACAACAGCTTGCTGTTGGATGAAGTGATTCTGATTTTTTTTCTAACATTCCAAGGGACAAATTTGTTATATTACTAACTAAAATGGAAATTCTATCTACTGCCATTGATAGACATTGACTGCTCTTTCAATCAACAATGAAGTTGATTGAACAATGGAATATAACCACCTGTTTCCTCACAAGGGCTTGAAATGTAAGTTTACCAGGCTGAATGTTCCATATTCTTCCCTGAGAAAATGTGTCAGAAATCCTCGCAGTGTTGTCTGGTCTCCCCAAGTCCAGCGAGCATGATTGAGGTAGGATGAGATGGGAAGGTAGATATAGGGCAGCAAACCAGCAGAGAAACACAGACTCAAATTCAACAAAAAGCCCAGTGATAGCTCCTGCATTAAAGCACATTGTGTTGTTTAACAGTGTTTATTTTAGTTGATTCATCCTGGAACTTCAAGAACACATCAAGGAAAACATCAAATATGTTTGCTCAGAGCTGATCTCTCAATTTATATTAAGTCACCACAGAATACTATGTTAAACCTTCTGATTACTGTGGATTACTAGAAAATTGCATCAGCCTGAACTCCTTTACATGGCAGGTGAAATCTGAGTGAAGCAAATAACATTAGCAAAACTCATAAGTATCATGTTTATTGTATCTTCTACACTTAAAACCATGTCATGACATGTACACTGCACAGCTGAGATCACCCACTTAGAAGTGATCAAGTGTTATTTGGCTGATTTTGAATAGGCTCAAAATACTGAATTGGTATTATACCAATTTACATCATGGTCATCATTAGAAGTTGACTTCAAGTATATACTTTATTATGAATGTACATGGATAATAAATTCTTCCTACAAGGGCCTTGAACATTTCATGGAAATTTTTCACACAAATAAAATTAGCTCTTATATAATCTTCAGGTTCACCCAAATGCTTTTTTTCCTCCTCAATTTATATTTAGGATAGAATACTAAAAGAAATTTGTTGTTATATGCAAACTGTTATCTCATATACCTATTTGGGAAAATATATTTCTTATCTATACACTTCAATAATGAAAGACAGTATCAACAAAGTTTTATAAAGATTAAGTCCAAAAGAATAAATTTAAGTATGCCAGAAAGATTAAAAATATTGGTTAACTGGGGAAGGGGGTCTCTTACAAACATCATAACTAGAAATTGCTAACTTTTCCTTTTCGAAAATGAGAAATTCATCTCTGAGAATGAATGTAAGAAAGAAAGTTCACATTAACCAGAAGCAGAACAGGGAATTGGCTTGTATTAGCATTTTCAAATAAACATTCTTAATTGAAAATGAAGTGTTTTCATTATAGTACTGATTTCATTTGAGATTTCTATAGCAGTAATGAGATGCTTTTAAAAACTTACAAATATCTAATCAAACAACTATGCCTTTGCTTTGCTATTCTTAAAAGTGGTTTAAGGAAAGTAAATGTTTATGTTTTGGCACTTTTTGTACATTATAAAGTTGAATTTAGAATGGTAAGATGTAATTGTTGCAGAATTTTCCTTTTGCATAAGGAATAAATAGGAAACAATTACATGAAAGCTATTATAGTCTGGAGAGCAATTTTTAGTCTTAGCTGCACATTGAAATAATCTGGGTAGTGTCTAGACCCCACCCCAGATCAATTATAACAAAATAATTTGGATAAGGTTTCAGGATAAATACACATATATACATGTATATATGTATATAAAAATGCACATGCATCTGTACTACATTGTTATATATGTGTGTATGTATGTGCACACACACACACATTTTTTAAAAGCTTCCTAGCTAAATGAGCAGTCAGGGTTGACACCAACTGACTTAAGAATCCTTGCTCTGTTTCAAATCCCCTTAAAGTGAGATCCAACAACCCCTGCACTTCATAGACCTTATTTTCTAGCCTAAAGAATGGAAATGAGCCAGGTGCAGAGGCAGCTACCTGTAATCTCAGCTACTTGGGAGGCTGAGGCAGGTAGATAGCATGTTCAAGGCCATCCTAGGCAATTTAGCAAGACCCTGTCTAAAAATAAAATAAGAAGGGCTGGAGATATAGCTCAGTGGTAGAGTACCCCTGGGCTCAATCCCTAGTACCATAAATGAATGAACAAGAAGAGGTATGTTAAAGAGTCATGGTTCTCCAAACTTCATCATTCATCAGTAGCTCACCTCATTCTAGGGTAAACAGGCCCTTAGTCCAGTCTCCTAAATTGTCGACTCCGAATCCTGCAAGTTTTATATGAAGTACATGGCTCTCCTTTCAATCAACTCTTGGTCCTTTCCAGAGAATGCACCTATCCTGGGTCTGCTCAGGTCAAGCTATATCTCTGGCTAAGATGACTGATATCAAATGGGCTATGCTTAGAGAGGGCTATATTGTCTGTTGACCCCCAACTGTGCATCCATTGAGAAAAATATTTGGACTTCCTCAGTTTTGTATTCCATAGGAAATTTTGGCTGAGTTATACTTTTTAATGTTATATACCCATTTTTTAAAAATTAAGGGTATGTACCCAAAGGACTTAAAATCAGCATACTATAGTAACACAGCCACATCAATATTTGTAGCAGCTAAATTCACAATAGTTAAACTGTAGCAGCAACCTAGATGCTTTATAATAGATGAATGGATAAAGGAACTGTGATATATATACACAATGGAATATTACTCAGCGCTAAAAGAGAATAAAATCATGGCATTTGCAAGTAAAGGGATAGCACTGGAGAATATCATGCTAAGCAAAGTAAGCCAATCCCAAAAAACCAAAGGCGGAATGGTCTCTGATAAGTGGATGCTGATCCATAATGGGCAGGGCGGGGAGGCATGGAAAATATGGAGGAATTTTGATGGGGCAAAGGGGAGGGAGGAGAGGGGAGGGGGTATGGGGGTGCGAAAGATGGTGTAATGAGATGGACATCATTACCCTAGGTACATGTATGACAGCACATATGGTGTACACTACATCATGTATAACCAGAGAAACAAAAAGTTGTGCTGCAATTGTGTACAATTAATCAAAATGCATTCTGCTGTTATATATACCTAATTAAAATAAATTAATTTTATAAATAAATTTAATTATAAAAATAAATTTAATTTAAAAAAAATCAAGGATATGTATTATAAAAGGTCACATGAAGAACTTTCTGAATATTCTATGAAATTTGGATACTGCTAACTGTTATGACTGAAATGTGAGACTGAAATGATTGACTTCATAGAATTCGAGTCCAAGAAAAGTTGCTCTTTCCTGTCAACTGTTTTTTCCTGTTTCCCTTTTATTTGCTTTTTAATCACATAATCAGAATTTTATAATTTCCACATTACCTTTTTGTTTTGTTGCCAAGATGCTAAGAAACTAAATGTGTTCAAGAATAGTTAATATAATTATCTAAAGCTCTAGTATAATTGTTTACCTATTACTATATAATAATTTTATTACTTGTATGTTTTCTATTATAATTCTGATTATAATTGTTATAATGAGCAAATAATAAAATGACAAACGTAGCTGAATTTGTTCATAAACAAACAAACAAAAACTAAATAAATTAAAATGACCTAGCTGGCACTGGCTTTGCATATAGACTAAAAGAAAGTCTGACTGATAAAGGACATTTATTCTTTCAAGAGTTCATGTCTAACTCAACTCCCTGCCTTTTCCTTACCTAAATCTCCTATTGCCCAACAAAGTAATTTTCCTATATTGCTATTTACTGCCATTTTAATTAACAAAAAAGTTTTCTTTCATAGAAAGATGAAATAAAAATAAATCATTTTTTTTAATTCTAGAGAAATATCCTGAGAAAATAGGACTGTTATTTATCAGAGATTTTAATGAGTTCATACTACAGGGATATTGTCTGTTTGTTGAGAGCTAAATCTCCACACTTAGAGCAAGGATACAGCATAGAGCAAGCACTCAACAAACAGTTAAATATGAATGAATGACTACTATACCACTCTGTGTCCTAGAATGTATAATAAAACTATTAAGGAAAATTAGTATTATTGCTTTAAAGTCCTTTTAACCTATTTTCAGAATCATGAAGAAAATTATGAAATAGGCCAGATGCCACTGCAATCAATATTACATTATTTTTGTAAATCCTTTTTTTTCCAGTCAATATTGTTAGGGCTTAAGGTTATTTATGCTTTACACAAAACCCAAGAAAAATTAAAGCCCCAAGTTTTCTGATGAAACAAATGCTATATTGAATCTAAACAAAATGTTATTAATTTTATTTTTATAAATTACAAAACCTACCTTCTCTTTTAAAAGTCGAAAGAGAATCCAAGGTATTATGCATAAAACATAGAGGACTATTGTGTGCTGATTACATAAGCTAAGGCCACAGCAGAAAGCACCGATTTTAGCTATCTGAAAACAAACAGGAAAAAAAAAAGAAAGAAAGAAAGAAACAAAAACACCTAAGTTAAAAATTCACCTAAAACTCTAAGTAAGCACAATGGTAAAAAGCCATTCTTACCACTAAACCAAACATCATAGGCCAGGTTAATATCAATCTGTTAGATGTAAGCAATTATAACAGTCACTAGTATTTATCATCATTTTTTAAATTTTTTTAGTTGTAAACAGACAATATCTTTATTTTATTTATTTATTTTTATGTGGTACTGAAGATTGAACCCAGTGCCTCACACGTACAAGACAAGCTCTCTACCACTGAGCTACAACCCCAGCCCCTATCATCATTACTTTTTGTTAATGTTGTTCATTCACATCAAACAACTGCAGTTTGATCTTAAATGACTATCTTCAAACTGACTCTTGGAGACTCCTGTACTACAACTAGTGAATCTTAACAGAGTACTATATGATTCTTACTTGAGTAAAATCTATAATTGAAGTCCAATAATTCTGTTTTACTTTTTCTCCTTCTAAATAAATAAAATGTAACATCTTTTATTTAGAAACCTATTTATATCTGGGTGGTATTTTTGCTTTTTTTGAACATGTATTCATTTACTCATTTCATATTTGATAAGTGTTCTCCTCTTCTTTTAAATTTTTATTTATTTATTTTCTGTGATGCTGGTGATTGAACCCAGGGCTTTATACATGCTAGGAAAGTACTCTACCAACTAAGCTATATCCCCAGCCCACAAGGATTTTCTTCCTGACCAAACTCTAGGCAAGCTCCTCTGAACTCTCTTCTCAACTCAGCCCTGGCTTTTAGATACTGTGTTCATCTCTGCATTGTCCAATTTTATCAAGAATACTCAGTCAGTTTAACTAGAAATCTCTACCCTGGATATTTGATCACACTGATCCAATTTCTATCCTTCACCCTCCCCCAGGTGATGTCAGATCAGCCTGGCCTGCCTTCAGCAAGAATCCCATTAGGCCAATTTAGTCTGAATCCTCCTTTACCCCTGATGTTTCCTCTCAGTAATTTTTCCGTCCACTGACACCCAGCCTGCTCCTTGGATACAAATTCTCATTATTCATTGTTATTTGGACTTGAGCCTGATCTCTCTCCCCTATTACAAAACCCTACTGAAGTGTTCCCTACCTCTGAACCTGAATAAAATCTGTTTATGCTTCTTTAACAAATATACTGAATACTTTTTCTTTAACACAATTAGAAAAATAAAATAAAACAATAGCATCACAGATCTACTTATGGGAACCACAGGTAAATAATGAAGTATTTTTGTTTCTATATCCTTTCACAACACAAAGCTGCTTATACAAAGGCAATATAGTATTTTCTGCAATGAACAGACAGTAAGCTTTTGAAGGCAGGGTTCTTTCACACTTAGAATGAGTTTAATCCTAGTATCTGTCTTAAATTCACTGCAATCTCTTTTGAACTACTCTGCTTTTACACTTGACACTCTTAATTAGAAAATTACAAATTTGATCATTTTCACAATAAGAGACTAAATTAATATACCATAATGGTATATGATGTAAGGTCAATCCAAAGCTTGGCACCTTATGGTAATCAACAAGCAAGTGTTGGTGCATGAACCAACAAACTTGCCTTTCCCAAAGCACTCACAGGGATTTCATAACCCCTTCATTCTCCAAACCACTTCTGAAGTCTGAGGGGGAAAAGTCCCATGTTTCATGAGGGCTATCATACTTCCATTCACAATAAAAGGACTGAGAATATTTTCTCTCTCAACATGCCTAGATTACCTTGACAGTAACCATAATAGATAAACAGCATCTAAACCAAAGTTAAAAAGAAATGCAGCTATCTGTCCAAAAATTAAAACAAAAAAAAAATGATTTCACTTTGATCCAAATAGGTTACCTTTGATCTCTCCTTTGCAGTTGCTGCCTCCTCAAAATGTACAGTAAGAGCCATAAGCAGCCCCACAAACAGATTGTTTAAGCTAAAAACCTCTGCTGTGATGGACCACTGCCATGTTAGACGAGAAAATGAAAACACCCCCGCAGCAAGGATTCCTCCAGCATATGAGCCAGAAAGCCTGCAAATACAGATAACATGAAATCTTCTTTCCCAACAAAAAGGACTGACTTTCTTTTCCTTTTTATAAACTGTCCCAGCAGAAAATTATGACAGTCATCCAGCACTCTCCCCACACATTATATGGTTAATACATTACTTCGTGTAATAATTTCTTTCAACAGATTTTAATTAGGAAGCCTGAACATTCACCTACTAACAAACAAATGAACAAACTTATGGATAGAATGAGATTTCTTCTAAGACACATTCTCTAGGACTCAAAGACAGTTCAGAAAACCTAAAGAAATAGCAACTAGGGCTGAACCTGTGTCATTTTCTTGCTTTATCCACAAAGAAGGATAGCCTGATTAAGATTGAGACATGTTTAAGTTAATGAAATGGCAAAAACCATATACAGAAATACTCATTTTCACTCATTTTTTGTTGGATGTTTGAATTTAGGTACCTTCTATCTTTATCTTGGCATTAGTCATGGTATTTGATCATGTTAAATTGTGCACAGCTAAGTTCTTAGTTTTTAATGTTTTTATTATTTTTTAGACAAAGTTGAGAAGTTTGAAATTATGTATATATATAATTTCAACTATATATAATTATATATATGCACATTAAGAGCGGAATAGAAATGAGAATTTCAATAATGGCAAAAGAATCTAATGCAACACTTGAAAACAAATGTCACATCCTCAAATGCCAGAGGAGTCATGCATTTCAAATCCATCAGAAATCTGGATCCTGATCCAGAGATCTGGTAAGACTGGTAATGTGTTAAACATCCTAAAGAAACAACTCCCTACCTTGCTACAAATCTTAAACTATAAAAACCCTTCCTCCCTTCTTTCCTTCCTTTCTTCCTTCCTTCTCTTGCCCCTCTTTGTGTTTTCTTCTATGTGGTTCTAGGGATTGAACCCAGGGTCTGTCTGTTACTGAGCTACATCCCCAGTCCTTTCTAATTTCTATTTTCAGTCAGGGTCTTGAAAAGACCTTGCTGAGGCTGACCTCAAGCTTGTGATCCTTCTGCCTCAGCCTCCCAAGCTGCTGGGTTACAGAAGGTGCCAATAAGCAAGGCCCTAAATATCTACTTCTTAATAGTGTTAAGAAATTCAGAAAGCATTATTAAGCCTAATAATTTTGATATTTTCTGTCTCAAGTCACTAATTTTCAACTATGTTTTACCTATTACAGAAAAAGAAGTTAAATTTCTAATATTGACAGAAGATGGGAATAGAGCTCATACATACTGTGTGAGAGGCACTGGGTTCAATAATACCCAGCGTGCATGTGCATGCACATACACATACATACATACACACACACACACACACACACAAATCATTATCATCAAGCTTGTTTTTCCTTTGAATTTCTATTATGAAGAAATCATCAGTTTCCTATTTCTTTCAGTTCTTTACTCTCCCAGTGATCCTGATTAAACATAAAGTCACTTTTTCATTCTAAATTAGTTTTCTATCAACTCCTTTGTTTATATTCACAATGCCTCAGACCTAACTAATTTAATAGTTTCCTAACTTGTCCTCTGTATTACAACCTATTCTGCAATATGACATTATACTAAATTTCCTAAAACATATTCTGATTACCTAGCTTCAAAACTTAAGTACACTTCATTGTCTGTAGGATAAATTCTAAATGAGTCAGCCTAAAATCCAGGCTTCCAATAAAATAAACCCCATCCATCTGCTAATTACCAACATTATTATTTCTGCTAACTAGTCAAGTGCCTCAAAATTCCTTAATATGACACGCTTATTCCTAGCACCACACATTTGTTTGCATTGAACCCCAGAAAGATGTCTTCCCTGTTCCTATTTATTCAAAGCTTACACTTTTTTCAAATTTCTCTTCAATTTCCAGGTTTCTATCCCATCTCTGAACATCAATAACATTTGATTGTCTGTATCGCTTATTTTGACCTTGTTTTTGAAATGTGAACTGAATTTGAACTTTATTTATATTGGAAGTACCCACACTCATGCACACAGAGGAAGAAAATGAATTAACCTTAAAGCATTTCTAACATTTTTAAAGGAACACCTCAGTTCCATCTGTCAATTTTATTTTGGAAAGTCCTTTCTCTACATAAAATATAAATTAGCATGCTTGGAGAAATGATTGATTCCAGAGTATAGGTGATTTAAATACAAATTAGTCTGAAACATCCTGTCAAAATAAAATTTTTTAAAAAATCAACAAATTCCTGTTTTTCAAATGAACTAGCTGAAGAGCCAGGTAACTTTTCCAAAGTACTATGGCAAGTTAAGTGGAGAACTAGAGATTCTAACTGTTAGTATAGTCATCTGGTGCCACTATATTGTGGGTTAAAAGATGAGTGTTTAGTTTTAATGTCAAATAATTTATCTTAATAATAAATTACACTTTTAACTGATTAAATATGGACCTCCTGGAGTCTAGAATAGACTAGAATGAAGTTTTGTTAATTATTAGAGTTGTGTTTATTTCCATGTTTTATCAAAATAACACATTATAATCTTGAATTGCATTCAAAACCCTCTGGAGTCAGGTTTTTGTTTGGGTACTGGGGATTGAACCCAGGGGCACTTAACCACTGAGCCACATCACCAGCCTTTTTTATGTTTAGGGTCTCACTAAATTGCTGAGGCTGACTTTGAACTTCCAGTCCTCCTGAGCTGCTGGGATTACAGGCGTATGCTACCACACCTGGATGGAGTCAGGTTTTAAAATTACTTTTTTGAAAGGACAATTTGTCAAAGTTTAAAACCATCAAATGGTCAATTAAAGAGAACTGAGAAGAAAGTATAACTGAATTCTCAGGAAACTCAAACTCACAATCCATAATTTTAAACATGTTATTACACTCAGAAATTCATCCCAAAGCATTTGAACTGTTGATATTAATTATTATTAGTTATGAACTATGTTAACTGCCTTTTACTATTCCATAAGGTTTTACAAATTGAACTTAAAATTATCAATTTCAGTGATAAAACTTACCCAGTCACCTTAAGACTTACACATAGATACATTAGCATATTATTGAAGAGTAATCCCACAATAGCAAAGTGTATAATCTGAATTTTCCCTTCTCCTCTCCCAAGATTAGGATAATTTTATAATAAATAATCCGTAGTTTCTTACACCTGATTTTCTTCCATATCAGAGAAAAAAACTGTGAGGCTGCTGAGAAGAGAAAGTAACTGATTATAAAAAAAAAAGGAATGGAAATCAAACCTATAATCTCAATCTTTTTATTATCAAATGAATTTGCCTGGAATTTAAGGTAAGTCTATAGGAATTTGGGTTGTAGTTCAATATAAGTTGAAGAAAAACAAGTAGTGAATCTTTTGCCTCTCAATAGCAGTGCACCAGGGGCTGATTTCTCTACACTTAATGGGCACCAGTTACCCAGGCTTTTTAATTCTAGCTATCCTAGTGGGTGTGAAGTGGTATCTCACTGAGCTTGTGATTTGCATTTTCTTAATGGCTTAGGATGCTGAGCATGTTTTCCTGTGTTTACTGGTCATTACTGGACAGTACACATCCTTGGAGAAATGTCAATTCAGATACTTTGCCCAATTCTTAAAATTATTTGTCTTTTTAAAACTGAACTGTAAAGTTCTTCCCAACCTCCTTTTAATACATTTCTTTTCTGCTAATCATAGTCATCCAATTGCTTTCAACCAAAAATTTTAACTGAAATACACTGCTTTCCCTCTTTAATATAATTTATATTATTCTTTTCAAGAGAAACTGTGTGACTAAATTATGAAAATAAAGGCTGAAGTTCTCATAGCCTTGTGGAAAACAGAAGAGAGAGAGTGTGCCTCCAAGAGCAGAAAGGTAGAATATGAAATATTCTGGATGCTCTGTCATCCCAAATAATACATTAAATCATAAATAATACTTTTCACAAATAATCTATATAGCCTAAGCCTTATAAACTTCTTTTATTTCAATATCATTTTATAGGCCAAACTCTGAGTCTCTTTTTAAATGCATGTACTTTTTCCCCCCAGAGTTATTACATTTATTCACTTATCAAATATTTACTAAATTTTACTGTTTAATGTGCTGGGAATACAGTGGCTAAAAACAAACACGATACTCAACCTAATGCAGTTTACAGTCTCATTTGCCTGTCTCTGAGTTGTCTTCCAGTTGGGATGGCCTGACTAGCTTCCATTAGCAGTTATTTTGAGCCTATTATACTGAAAGAATCAAGTGGGGTGGACTCACCAAACCACCTGTTTCCTCCTGAAGGCTGGAGCAACCCGATGGTCTGGAGCAACCAGAAGGGGTCTGGAGCAACCACAGAGGCCTTTGCACATGGGTGTGTTTGAGGATTCTGGATCAACCCACACCCTGCTGAGGCTCTCCTGCTCTGGTGATGATCTCAGCAATCTTTTAGGCCATTCTGTCCTTCCTTAAATGCATATACATTGAACACGATGCCTTTAAACTTTGACTTTACATTAAGATTTAGAATCCACTGACTGTAAACTTGTAAATTTGTAATATAAATTAGTGGATTAAAAAAAGTAGAGGTAATTGGAAACATTTATTGTGGAAAAACTCTACAAGCCCAGGAGAGATACACACAAGGCCTAGTAGTTAGCAATAAATGCTCAGCTGAGGTTGGAGACTACAGAGACTAGGTTCAGAGGAGCAGCATCAGTCCACATGACTGCACAGAACCAGGCCTGGGAAGTCTGGATAGAGCCAACCTTAAGGAAGAAGGACAGAAGGATAAGAAGGAAAGAGAGCTCAAGTAATGAACCATGAGCCCCAGATTGGATTAAAGAAGGAAGTAAAGCCAATAGGGAGCTGAGGGAGGAGATAAGGATGAGCAAGGGGTTGTAGGTCTCAATTAAACTGGACAGTGGGGCATCAAGGAAATGAGTAAACAGAAAGCTAAAGTCATGCCAGGGAGTGAAAAGTAGTTTGGGGAAAAGGATATCAAATTGTTCAAGGATGGAACATAATAGTTAATTACCAAAACTGAACTCCATTGTTGAAAACAGCCCATGATTTAAAAAAAAAAAAAAAAAAAGTCTAACAAAGCTCTTCTCAAAATTGTAAAATTTTTCAGTAAAATTAAGTAATTTGTCCTGAGAGCCAAGAGGTGGTCGGTACATCATGCAATAAGAAGTCTGCAGGTGGAGTGCAATGAAGAACAAGTGTGCAGCCTAGTGCTCTGACTTCACATGCATGCTGACAAGCAGATGGGATCCCCCACACCAGCACCCAGCAAGCTGAGTCTTTGATTTGTGCTGACAAGTCAGTAAGGCTAATAATGGTTTTCTGAAGCCTGGAGCCCTTCAATTCCTTCACTGATTCTGTAGGTAGGCAGTCTCATCATGTTGCTCATCCAATTTCCTGAGCATTTTTTGAGCACACTGTTCACCTTACTGAGATAGAGATAAACGACTAAAAAGCAAGCTGACATCAGGGATGATTTCATACAGTTTCAGGTCTGGCTAGGCTCATCTCTGCAGCCTCTGTCCCCTTCCTCACCCTAGCACACTACTGTAACTCCTGTCTGGGGACCCCAACACTCATAGGCTTTCTGGGCCTTTCTGTCATGTTGCACACTGTTGATGATCACTCTCCCAGATTCACTCTACTAGGTTTATGTTTGGGACACCACGACACCCCCAGTTTTCCTTATATAGCTCTGGATCTTCCTTCTGTGTCTTCGCTGAATGTCTCTTTTTCCAATAATTCATTGAAAGCTGGGCTCTTCCAAGATTTCTTTCTCAGGCAATTTGCTCTTCTTAACTTTACATACTCTGGTCAGCTTTATCTATTATCTTGAATTCAACTGACAACTACAAACTGAAAACACCAAATCTGTCCCTAGCACTACTTGCTCTCTTAGTTTCAGATTTATGTAACTCCAACCAATTGCTATATACCCATTCCAGTACCACTCCCCCCAACTCTGGATGTCCCATAGAACATCGCAGTTAATGGGCACCAAATTAACCTCCACCCTCTCTGTTCACAAGGATCCTACTCCTGTACATTCTATATTCATGATTTTCATCATCTACCTTAGTTATTCAAGTTAAGAGACCTGGAGTCACCATCAAGGCTTCCACTCCCTGTTAAACATACTTCATAATGCTATCAATTTTATATCATAATTATTTTGAAACTAATCAACTTTTCTTCACTCACATGGCCACTGCCCTCTTTCAGTTATTATCATCCCCTGGAACTCAAACCAACCCAATAGTATGGTAAGTCTTCTGCCTTCACAACCATTCCTGATATTAGCACACTCCTGCATCTAAACCTTTAATGACTCCCCTTGAATCATAATAGAAACACATTACCATAGTCAAGACCTTTCATGTTCTAATCTCAGCCCAAACATAGCTTCATTTAACATAACCCCTCTCAAACTCCATGTTTCAACAACATTATATGACATGTAAATCACTTACTTATAAGCTGGTTCTCCACCTCTGGGTTTCTTTGTGAATAAGATTCTGTATATCCGGAGCACTGTTTTGTCTTCACATGGCTAACTTACAGTTATTATTTACAACTCAGTGTAAGCATCACCTTTTCTAAGTTTTCCCTAAAGGACTTTCACTAAGACTAGGGTAACTTAAGACTAGAGACTAGGGTAGTTGCTCCTTCTCCAGGTTTTCACGAAATTGAAAATATATATATATATATATATATATATTTTAACTATTAAGTGTGTATTGAATAGAGAGAGATTATTTTAGTTTATTTTATTGGTGGTGATTCTGGGGAATCAGTCCCAGGGCCTTCCATACCCTAGACAAGCACTCTCCTACTAAGCCATATTTCCAGGCCAGGCATCTAAACTTTTAACTGTAATCAAATTAAGACACAATAAGGAAATCAGATTTGAAAAACATGCAACCCCCTATACAATGTGTTTCAAAGTCAAAGGAATTATTTTTGGACTATTAAGACCCCTGGATAATCATGTCAACATAATAGTGAATCATTCATGTGTATGTGTACATGTATGTGTGCCCGCATTCTATAAAAGCTATTTAACATTTTGAAAATTAAAGGTTTTCCCATTTATATACCTTTAAAAATTTTAGACACACTTTATTTTAAGCTTTTAATGGGCTTCAAGTAGCAACAGTTTCTAATTACCTCACCTTAGTCCAACCATTTTCAAATAATGCTTATAAAATCACATGTATGCCATTATTTAGAAAGAATTCTCTTTTTTATAAGTGTAAAAAGTTAAGACAAAATATGTTTTGGTATTTGGATACATTTTGCATCTTTCAAGATCCATGTCCTTTATTGTTGTTGGGCTTTATAATTATAAAAATAGTGTCTTGGCAACAAATGAAATTAAGGGAAAAATTCAAGGATTTATTTTGGATTTGTTACATTGATTTTTTTTAAAAAACACAGAGTGATATGGATACATCTTCTAGAAACTAAGGCATACTCATTTCATCATTCTGTATTTCAAGTCAAGTCTTAATATTTTGGCAAGAGTACTGAAAGGATAATTTACTTAAAAAAGCACTTTCATCTTCACATTTATATGATTTATACCTTGTTTACAAAAATGCATATTTCAAAGGGAATAATAGAATACAGAAGGTTCACAATTTCTCATGTTGTCTTTCACACACTGATAGATAGCAGGGTGCAGTAGTGCACACCTGTAATCCCAGCAACTCAGGAGGCAGAGGCAGGAAAATTGCAAGTTCAAAGCTAGTGTCAGAAACTTAGTGAGACCCTGTCTCTAATAAAAACTAAAAAAGGTCTGGAGATATAGCTTAGTAGTAAAGCACTCCTAGGTTTAATCCCCAGTACCAAAATAAACAAAACCAAAAAAGAATAAGTAAAAATAATTAGAAGGGATGTCAAATCTGACATTTTTATTTAAATATGAGTTTTAAATGAAATTATTGATTTGAGCCCACAAAACAAGATATCTTGTATTATCCATAAAGTTTCATATGCAGATGAACTATAAACATGAATTCCCTACAAAATATGACAAAACTTTCACCTATGTAAAGACTAAGTCTGATGAATTTTTTCAAAAAATAATGACATAATCAAAAACACTATTGGTTTTCACTTGGCAATTAAGAAATCCTATTTCAATTTTCATTTTATTCTCTTGAATAAACATACCAAATTATTTTTTTAAAAAAGCAATTAATGTGCTAATGTAGAATCTTAAAATTAGCTCATTAAAATTGTTTTTTTTTACTGAAATTGATAATTATTTTAAACAAACCAATAGTAAACTTGAGAAAAAGAAGAGAAATTCAAATGAAGTTGTGAATAAAGTAAGTCTCTTTTCACCAGAACTCACCAAATAGTGTATTTTCCATTGTAACTTAAGAACATTTTAGGATGAGTTAGCCACACTATGAGAAAAAACATTTTCCGTTCTCAATCCAATTCTCATAGAGCAAAATCAGGGAGATATTATTTCAAATAAAGCATATAGTTGTAGAATCTAAGCTGACTTGTAGAAAAATAAAATCTTTTTTATTTTTTATTTTATTTTTTGCAATACTGGGAGATTGAACTCAAGGATTTGCACATGCTAGGCAAGTGTGCTACCACTAAGCTACATCTCCAGCCCTTTTTATTTTTTATTTTAAGACAGAATGTCACTAAGTTTCCAAGGCTGCCCTTGAACTTATGATCTTCCTTCCTCAACCCCTTAGGTAGTTGGGATTATAGGCTAGCACCACCACACTTAGCCCCTAGAATAAAATCTTATAAGGCCATAACCACTGCATTATAAAGGACAGTCATCTGTCAATATCAATAATCACAATCACATTTTTATGCTAATAAATATATACTTAATTCTATGGTTTTACACTAATAGAGAAAAGGTGATTCAGAATAGCAAATCCAAGTAATTGAAGTATGATTTATTTTATATAAACATATTTAATACTTCACATATAAAACATTATGAAGTACATTTGCAATAAATAAATCTTCCTAATTGCTTTTTATTTGGTTAACACTAAAATCATGTAGTTTACATTCTAGTAGTGAACAGTGTTTATGCACAATGAAGAAAGACATATCAATAGTTTGGGAAAGGTGTCAAGTACTTTAAACTTCAACCAGATAATGCAAATGACAGAGGTTCCCCACTGAAGTGTAAAGATGTGATGCTATTAAAAGCAGCCTAAAGTATCAGAATTCTTTGATTAAAACATAACTGCCTTCTTTTTGGTCCACAAAATCCATGAGAACCAAGAAGCTTCCTAAGAAAAGTACTGATTGTGTACTAGTTTCCTCACGGATGGGCTAGTATCCATCTGTTGACATAATGGATAAATCAGGTTACAATTTACACCATTGACACTGTTTTGCTATTGATGATAAGGTATATTTTTCTTTCTACTACACTGTATTTGATTTTCATGTGTAGTAACATGTTTGTCTAACCCTAAATCAAAAGGCAAATAACAGAAACCTGAAATTCATTCCAAATACACACATGATGTACCTCATAAATTTAATGAACGCATTGGCCTTCAGTGTTACTTGTATGAAAAGAACCCAACATGGAGGCTACAGCACCCTTCCTCTATAGTGAGAACTCCTTGAAGTAAGTGGAATGGGAGTAGGCAGACCACAATGCAGCATATGAACAATAATGTTTAAGAAATTACTGCTAGTGTCAATTCATACTGACAACCAAAATGGTGAAAAGGATTACAGGAAAGAAGTACAATAAAGCAGTATACAATCAACAGCAAATCTATTATCCTTACTCTTCCATGTTTTTATCTTTCTGAGTTTTGCTCGTGAAAATGATACAATGTTCCCTTCTTGTTCATTCACATAATCAATGCCATATATTTATCTTTCCAGTCTACCTTGGGAATGGTGATACTGGGAAGCTAAGCTATGAAAATATAAGTACTGCTAAGGTTACGTTCTTTCAGCACTGGGCATATAATATATGTCAAGTGCTCTGTGGGAATATTATATTCATGGTCGATTAGAAAGCATTAGAATGTAAACATTTTCAAGTTTAGACCTAATGAACATAATCAGTCATTGAAAATGTGATATGTTAAAGGTGTATCTCTGAAGCTACCACCCACTGGGTCTAAAATGTTTTTAAACATTTCCATAGTTTAAAAAAATTTGCAGATAAATTTACTGTAACTCCAGAAAAAAAAATCCTACCAAGGTTAATTCTCTTTGATGAGAATCAATCAAAAGGTAAACCGTTTCACCTGTATTTTCAGCTATGTAAATATTAACCAGCAGTACCATATAAAAGTACGAAGTATTACTCCTGATTTTAAACCACTATATAAAATTGGAGGAAAAAATGAAAAAGCCTTCAAAAAATGAAGAAATGGGAAAAATAAGATTATGAAGAGCTTCCATAAATAAGATATAATCAGACCATTTATATTAGAATTAAGATTCATACATTAATTAATAAATGACAAAGGTTTCAAATAATTCATTTTATTATACCCCATCAACTTATACCCCTAAAAGAAAAAAATGAACTAGTCTTTATAGGAATCACCATTATTTACATTTTACTAAGTTTTCATGGTATGCCAAATAACTTCAAAATGCAAGGCAATACCTTCATGAGGTACTTCACAGTTTAAAATAACCCTCAAATTACATATTTTAGAACATTTTATTTGAAATCTGTAAAAACACACAAGACCTCAAGATTAGCTTGATAATGTTGATAGTATACTTTGCATTCAGTAGTAAAACTGAAACTGGTAAAAGTATATTTCAGCATATTATTCTCAAAGGCACTGGCCAACATCTTTCATACACAGTCCTTTTTAACTGAAAACTTAGAAGATGTTGCATAATTTTCACAATGCTTAAAAGTATCTTAAAAGCAAGTTTAAAAATCCAAATAATTAAACCCACAGAATGAAAGTATTAAACTACATCAGCAACACCAACCAACTTAACAATAGAGAATTAATATTAAGGAGTTTGAATATGCAAAGTTGGGAAGTATATCTTAATATTTCAATTTGTTAAGATTGTTTTCTATTTTTATGGCTCTGAAAAGTGGCAAGTCTATATGAGTTATGACCTATATTTTATTTGTAATTTTAAGAAATATATGCATTTATTAGGGCAGTCATAATAACTGATGACTAGTTCCAGTGGCAAAATCTCGGCAGGAAACAGATTTAGCAATTTAAATGTTTTATAAGTTTTTGTAATTGAGGAAACTTTTCATAATCTGACATTTGTTAAAACCACTTATTAGAAATTATGCAGCACAGTAGCTGTGGAAATATGAGCTAGCTTCACAATTATAAAGTCAGCCTATGTAGCCCTCTCCTATTGTACATAGTGGCATAAACCCCACGGCGGCCTATCAGCTAACTGGCAGGCAGGGGGCTGCTCTATTCAAAGTGAGAGATACAAGCTGCAGGGCAAAAACCTGGCAGCTCCCATCTGACCCCACAATCCCCTACTGGTGACAGCTCCAAGCTCCATGGCAAATTAGGCCTTCTCATATTACAATTGGAGAAGACAGATTCCATTAGCAGTATCTGAAATTGAGTGGAGAGCTGCACTGTTATCAGACTTGACTCATAAGCACTGCTATTAATCAGAGCTATGATAGCATTTATATATTTCAAGCTATCTGCTGCCGCTGTGATATTCTGCTACAAAGGGTTGATGGGACTTAGGAAAGTGAACAATAGAGCTTTCTGGGAAAAGCAGAGTAAATCAAGAAAGTCTATGACTTCCGCACATTCTGAAGGGATTGCGGTTTACATAAATTTTCTCCCAATTGGAGATTGAGCTCTTCCTCATCTTACACATGGGATTTAGTTGTCACTCAATGGTAACAGCTGTGAAAAGGTGAAGCGGCCCACCGCTCAGAATATTGCCTTCGCTTTTAAAGCAATTAACCCATGAACAGGAGGCTACCTGGTGATATCAAAGGGATTAGGCCAGGCAGTGCATTATTAACATTTCCTTGAACTAATTCTAACTCTGACTAGCTGTCAGAAAGACTCTACAGTCTTAAAAGAGTTTTTGCCCTGCTTTTTTCCCTTCAAAATGAAGTGCTGCTATTTGAGTCTAATATGTCCCTCTACTTATAAAAAAATGCAAATGAATCAAGCTCTTAATATGCTTAACTAGTCTGAGTCAATGCAATTTTAATACAAGTACGAGAGAAATATATGATCAATTAACCAGGGATCAAGACAGATATTCTCCTGAATGGAAATTAATGCTCCAGTACTTTCCATTCTTCTTCAACTACAAAAACTTGGTGACTATTTGTTACTTATGCGTAGTTACTTCAGAAATTAGAAAGAGCTTCATGTTATTCTCTATGGCAATAATCTAAAGTACTCTTTGAGCTGGAAAATCCAAATGTCCCTTAAGCAGGAGATTCTCATTCTCTAAGGTATGGCATTTTAATTTTCTATTCTTTATTGAATGGAATCTTAACGGAAGCTATAAGAATAGCAGATGGTGCTCAGAATCAAGTACTCGCTTTCCAAAATTATAATCAAATTAATTTTTAGCAACACAATGTTTAGGAATACATAATTTATAAAAATGACAAAATCCCATGCATAAAATATGGGCACTAAATAATCTGCCAGAACATATTTAAGTACTACTGAAATTGATCGCAAGTTCTTTGTATTAAATAGAAATAGTTTCAATATACCTTTAATTATTGTTAATATTCATATATTCTAAGAAGCCTGCTTGACATTAAGAAATCTGATTTCTAAATACACTATGTTAACGATATTAGGGTTTTTACGAAAGTTTTCTAAGACACTGCCTTCTAGAAAACTGCCTATTTAATGGTTAGTAACTTTTTGTTTTACTTTCTTTAAAATAAGTATTGAATTTTAATTATAAAAACTAAAAGAGTTTTACTTTCAATTCACGTGAGTGTTCAAGAAACACTGATGAATGGATTTTTTTATAGTTCCCATTGGTCATTAATAGTTTGAAAAAGAAATGCTGACTCTCAAGGCTGTTGGGAATATATTCCCTGTCCTGTAACTATCAAAATAAATGATGTAAGATATGTTTTCATTTGAAACCATGAGCAAGTTAAATCTTCCCTGCAATAAAGCATTTGTATACAATGCTATCAATGCACTTTCTTCTATTTTAATGATCAGCACATATTAAATGTAGATGTTTGATGAGAGTGATTTTAGTACTCCTCCTTATTTTACTATATTGGACCTAATTTGATGTTTGCTAGAAAATAACTTTGAAATTCAAGTATTAAGTTAAATGATGTTCATATTTGTGATTTATATTACCTATAACTTCTTATTTTATATTAATAGGGTTTGGGAATTGCAAATAGAAAATAAGACACTTTAAACATCAGATAATCAAACTTAAAAGTTGTTTACTTCAAAGGTCTTAAAAGGGAAAATCTCAGTTCCTTAAGTCACTAACTTTATTAGATAACCTTAAAAACACAGATATGTACACAAATTAAATAAGAATTATTTCATACAAATGAAATGTATTAGATTAAACTCCTAACATAATGCATGCCTTAAAATGCCCCTGAAAGGGACAATATATAAATCAGAAACTGCCACAATCTTACTATTTTTAATTCAATAAATGACAGTGACACATACAGCTTTCAGTGTGCTGTTTTACTCATATACTTTCTACACTAGAGCAAAGCAAGTATAAATGAGTTCTTGCCAACCATTAGGAAAGATTGACAAAAAATGCAGTGTTAATGACATCTTACGGCTTTTAAAAGCAAGAGAAAGATGCAAGAAAAGCAAAAATTACATAGTAATGGGAAACAACGAATAAATTGTTCTTTCAATCTAAGTCATGTTTACTGAAAAAAAGGGAGCCTTTTACATCAACACATTTAAACAGAAATTTGCTTTTGAAATACAATCTTTGTTTAAAAGGTACAGAAGGTCTTTATGTCCACCCCAAGAGCTAAATATAGTGAATGCTATGTGAACAATTACCTGAAAAAAACCTAAACCTGTTAAAAGAATTAATTTACTGCACACCAGTCAGCACTAATCCCACATGTACAGTAATGTTCTCTTAAGTGATGGGAGGGGGAAGAAAGAATAAAACTGTTTCCTGGATCAAAACCCTTCAATATTCAACAACAAAATGGAATGATGATTTAGTCTATAAATGAATAAAGTAGTGAAATGTCTCCTAAACAAATTCTGATAAAGGAGTCAACCTGTAAAGGAATATATTTACTGTATGCTAGGACTGGAAAAAAGCCATCACTGTAATGGCTGTACAAAAACTGTGTCCTGCTGTTGGGTTTATATTCACAGAAGAAAGGTTTTAGAGGTTAAGTTCAGGTCATACAACAAATGAAATTGTAACAAGCCAGCTGACACTGTATAATGTCTTCTTCCACTCAATCAATAGGCTACTGTTAGTCCTATTACCATAGAGATGGCTTCTCCTTTCTGAAGGGTGTCTATTGTTTGACAAAACAGATTTGCCACTTGAACTAGGTTGTTCCCAAAGGACATGTACCTTGTCAGTTATTTGTATTCAAAATAATGAAGTATTTTCATATTAAAATGTATGTGAGAGATAATATTGTTAGATCCCTTTTCGGAAAGATAGTAACTTTTCCAAAGTACTGCCTTACTAAAACCACTCAAATGCCTGGTTTAGTAATATTAAAGTTGTGATTTCAAACACACATTAGCAAGTATAAAAATTTATCATTAATGCTGCATATTAAAAGAAAAGGGTCACAGGCTAGTGTGCTTATCTAAAAGTCATATAATCAAGCATAAGCATTAATAAAAGCCATTTTTAATTGTGGACAACTCAAAGGAAAATTATAGTCCAAAGCTATGCAGTATTTGCAAAGGTTTTTATGTATGATTTTTACAGTATTCTCATGTGGAATGCCATAAACAATATGTTGACAAACAGAAAATTTTTGGAGATAAATCACTTTACTTGCCTAAGAGCATTTATATAGCTGTATAACATTTAAATAGATGTATGTTACATAAAAGATCCTCTAAAACAAAGATGAACTCTTAAAATAAAAACTAGTTTTCTTTAAATGTCTGTCTTAAAATATCTTTATGAAAATTAATAACTCATACATTTGATATACAACAGATGAATCCCAATTTATACCTACATATTTTTTTAAAAAAGATGATCAGCTTTTCTCTCTATGGAAATACTGACAGATTCTGAATTGCAAAAGACTCAGAAGAAATAATTCTAATAAAATTAATTCTGGTAATTTAGAAAAATAAAGTATTCATAACACTAATGAATCAGAGATATTATTTTTAAAATTTCAAACTTAAAGATTTGGCTATCACTGAAAAAAATGTAACACTAAATAGAAACAAATTAAATAATAAGCATTTAATAAATCATCAATAATTAAAATATTTAAATCTGAAAGCTTTTTACAAATAGATTTAAAAGTAAACATTGAGACTCATAACTGTTAACTTTTACCTTTCTATAAATAACCAAAAAAGAATTTAGAAAGAATTTAGCTAAAGGGCAGTGTTATGACCATTATATTATAAAATATTAGTCTCCAAAAATTATATTTGAAATTATGTCTACTCAAATTATACTGTGTTTACATACAAAATGATTTGATTTTATTTTTAAAAACTAGAAAAGTTTTTGAAGAAGTGCTTTAATTTGGTTTTTCACATTTTAGGAAGTATAATTTATCTTTTTGCTATTATCCTCTTGGGCATAGATTAGACTAAATTAGGAGTAAAGAAGACAGAAACATCAAAGACAAATAAGTTAACCAATATCCTAAACTAATTACAACTTTTTTAAAGCAAGAGTAGCTTACAAACTAAGAAAGCTTTCCATCAGTAACTAAGTGTGGTCTAGTTTGCCTACCTTCCCTGCAGCTATATTGGAACAAAGTGAACTTAACTAAAACCACATCCCAAACATAATTTTCTTAGTTAACAACCTCATTTCAAAAAGCATACATGTTCATATTTAGAATATAATATATCTAGATTAGATCTGGTGTGAAAGGCAGCTGCCCATCAGCAATGCTGTGAGTAATTAAATGGTATTTACCATTTATCAAAAGATGAACTTCATATTGTTGAATTAAACTGGCCTATCTGCATCTTCACAAAATGACAAACCTCATTAGTTCTGCCTAACCAGAGAACTGTGATAATGAACCAGTGACACCTTCACCCCATTGTATAAAGCAGAACCAGCCATGTAATCATGTGAGGGGCCAAATGCATATGAAATTACTGTAAATGAAGAAAGTGAAGTCACGTGAGTTAGGGAAACCACTCAAGCAACAAAAGATTTTTTAAATGTATGTAGTTGGCCATAAGAAATCCACATCTCCAAATACTAAAACTTATTAACTAATCAACTTTACCTGAAAACGGTGAAAAAAAGTAATGATGCAGCTACTGCTCCAAATAAGCCACAGAGAAGATTGACTCGGTAGGCAACTGAACCAAAAGGAAAGAGTGTAATTGCTAGTTTAGCCACCAGTGTGAACAAAGGATAGCCAGGAGGATGGGCAACCTATGGAAAAATAGCAACAGTTAGAAGACTTTCATCTACGAAAAGAGTCACACCGACTTTAATTGAAAAGTATAGCCCTTTCTCAGGCAAGTAGAAAGATTAAGTGCCAATGACTAAATGTTTAAATAGTGGTTTCCTATTGTAATCCTCTTGTGCCAATACAAATAAATATTTTCTTTAGTGGATTTGGCAGTGTCTATCACATGGTGTGTCACCTCGAAAAAGGGTGACATATTTCATTGTCAGTTCTCAAGCAGTTTGTTCTCTAGGTTCACAGTACATTAGGGTCATTTAAAAGGCTCTTGAAAAAAAGCAGGTTCTGAAATATCGTATTGGTTAGAAAGTTGAAAGACCACACTGCTATGGGATTACCACCATGCTGACAGTCGTAAGGTCTTGCCTAAAGGGATCATGCACCATAATAAAGTTTATTAAATAATAAACTTATTAAAACTGTTAACCCGATTTATTTTATTCTCCACAGCTTATACAAAATTTGGGGTAATAATAAGCCAGCCACTGTATATATAGTAAAGGCTTTGCTTTATAATTTAGTTTAATTGGATTTAAAACTTAAAGTAAATTGTCACGTACTGTACTTATAAGTTACTAAAAACTAGGGTTTGAAAATAAATTAATCTACTTTACTCCATGCTTAATTAAACTTTCTTAATTCCTAAAACTGTTAATGAGAGCATTGATTAAACAATAAAACTAATACTTACTCCAAGCTCATGTGCGGCTGTGATCAGTTCCCCTGTGAAAAAATAATGTAAAACCAATAATTACTATTAGAGAATGACACTCCTCCAAAGTTTTCAAAATCCAAATGCTTGCATTGGGGTTTTGCATTAATTTGACTGGATAAAACTGTAAATCTGTAGAGATTTAACAGCATGAAATAGTCAAAGAATATTTTCTCTGTTAGGTCTTATTGAACAAACTATGTTTGATAGTTTTCAATAACTGGTCAGTGGAAATACAGGTAAATTTCCATTAAAAAAATGTTTATTTTCCCTCTTGAAAGTCATATTTACTTGAAAATACACAAATACTTTTAGAGAGCATTAGTATAATGTGCTGTATCGTCTCTCAAGAATTTAGCACAATAGTCTACAAAGATACAATTTATGTCAAATGTGCAAAGGTCTGAAGTCTGATAATTTATAAAATGTGCCATATAACCTTAATACTGGCATTTGCATACATTTAGATATTTTAAAACAATTTCCACCTAGGTTCTTTTGATAGGTTCTGCTATAATACATTTTTTTTCCAATCAGTAAATTATTATATGCTTTATAGTTCCTCATTGTTAGCATTATTTCTAGAATTATGATGCAGTAATTCAGTGCTTATTTGTTGTTAGTTTAAGTATCCAGAGCATAAGGACTATTTCTGACTCATCTCTATACACTGTAGTATATATTAATGTAAGAAATCGGTCAATATTGATGATTTGCGATTAGTATTACATGATAGGAAAAGTACTAATGTCTGTTTTTTGTACTTCAGTAGGTACCAATACTCTGCTTTTAATTTCTACTGCCCCAGGTACAATTAGACTTTACTATCTCTGGCCTGGACTTCAGCAAGACTTGACCAACCCACTTTATCTGCATACTGAAATTGCTTAGTATGGCTTACTATACTTATTAAGACAAATAAGCTGGATTATATCTCCAGTATAAAATTTCTCAATGACTAGTCTCTACTTACTGAATTAAGTTCAGATTCCTCAGCAAGACATTCAACTCTAGGTTGCAAGGTCCCTTTGCCAGGCTTATCCATCAATCCAGGCTCATCTCAGTGAAATCTGAATACCCAGTGTTCCTCTGGAGTGGTCTTCTTTGGCACCTCTTAGCACTCATTTTCTCACCATGGAATATTTCCCCAGCATTCTCTCCTAAATCCTTCAAGGCCTAGTTCATTCAATTGCCACCTCCTCAGTGACACCTTTCCTTACACAACTCTCTCCAGCCTCCCCCATTAGAAATAATCACTTCTTTCTCCTTACAGAGCTTGCTTGAGTCTGTTTAGCACTTTAGATTGCCTTATATTCTGGCTAGTTATTTTCATTTCTCTCTCCCACTAAGTTTAAAAACATTATCTTAGCCATTTCATGATCCTGCCAAGACATCCCCATCTCCTCCTCCTCTGGCCACACAATCTAACTCAAGCCCTGAACATAGAACTTGATCAAAAGACATACCACATTGTCATACTTGCTACTCAAGACACCTACCTCATTCTTGGGTAAATGACTGCAAAATAGAAGTCCTTTAAGGGTTCCAAAGACATCTACTGCCCACTTAAGTCAATTACCTGAGGACTTTTTTGTTTTGTTTTGCACTGGGGGTTGATCCCAGGGATGCTTTACCACTGACCTAATCCCTACTTTAGGACATTAAAAAAATCTCTGGAGATACTCATGAGTAGAAATTAAGGTACTTTTTGAATCCCAAATATTTCTTTTTAAATAAATTATTTATGGTCTAAAAATATTCAGGATAATTTTTCCTTTTGTAACTACTCTCAAGTATAGTTTTCTCCTTAACAGGTTAGCTCTTACGTCTGCTGTTCCAAACTCTTTTGATCATTTTTTTTTTCTTGTTGTTCTTATATCTGTGTGACAAAGTACGAGTTCAAAATTTTGCAATCATTATTCATTCTCTTCCATTTATTTTTTTGTACTGGGGATTCAATCCACAGGGCATTTTACCACTGAGCTACATCCCCAGTCCTTTTATTTATTTGTTTTTTATTTTTTAGACTTTTAGATTAGGACTAAGCTGCCAAGGGTACCTTCAAACTTGTGATCCTCCTACTCCTGCTTCAGGAGGATATGCCACAGAACCCAGCTGTCCTGACCCTTTAAGCTGGTGTTTCTTCAAAGTTAAGTCCTACTTACATTGGAACTACATGATCATTGTTTTTGATGGAAGATTTCTTGATCTTACTCAAAAACTTGGGTCCCTTTAGGACCAAACTTGATCAAAAGACATACTACACTGTCATACTTGCTACTCAAGACACCTTTGGAACCCAAGTTTTCCAGGCAACAATGGGACCCACAGTTTGTTATCTAGGAAGCAAACTGGTGCAAGCTCAGAGTTGTCTACAGATGCTTAATGTTTATAAAACCCAGTTCCTTTCATATTTCTTTTTTCCTATTTCTTAAATGTTAATTATACTGTTATAATTTAACAAAGCCACACAATGCCATGGGTTTATGCAGTATAACTTAAGACTTATTGGGAAGAAGAATACATGCATTATTTTGTTTGAGATGTGTTCTGTTTATTGATAAGAAAATTATTTCGTAAATATTCAAGTAGAACAGTACACTCAACACACAAACAAAATGATCAAAGATATGATTAAACAAAGTTTCCATACTGTTATATAGACGAAAAACAGTTTACTTATTCCCCAAAATAAACATAAAACTATTAGAAGCAACCACTATTGAGTATCAAATTAAGCAAATGAGAACACCTAAAAAAGTTTGGGGAATATATACCTTTATTCTTTTGAGGAAAAATACTTCATTAATAAAAACAAGATCGCAGCCATAGGTTTTTTTTTTTTTCTTTCTTTTTCAGTACTGAAGATTGAATCTAGAGCCTTGTGCAGAGTAGGCAAGCACTCTATCACTAAGCTACATCTCCAGCTCTTATTTATGATTTAAAAATTTTGAGAGGATCTCAATAAGTTGCCAGGATGACCCTGAACTTGTGATCATCCTTCTCAGCTTCCAGAGTAGCTGGGATTACAGGTATGAGTAAACAACCATAGATTTTAAACAGGCTTTAAATATTATTACATCTGTGATGGTGGATGTAACAAAGTATCTCATAAAATTCTTTGACAAAGTACAGGTTACCAGTGCCTGTTCTAAAGGCCATCTACTTGGGTTTTTTCCCTGACAGCACTGACTTACTGTGACTTTGGACATAGCTTAGCCTTGGTTTTCTCATCTACAAGAGGAAGGTAATAATAGTACCTACCTCAGAGTACCTGGGAGGGCTAAAACATCAGTCCATAAAAAGCATTTGGTATAGTTAGTGCTGGCATAGTTAGCGCTCACTAAATGTTCTTATTCATCCTATCCCATACTAAGGCTCAGACAACCATAAGTAGCTGTTTTAAAAACAGGTAATAAAACTATCTAATCTTTGAATAGTGCACTCCAATGTTAAAACTCACATCCACAAAGCTACTCCCACTATTTAATATAAATCTTGGAAACCTCCATTCCCTCGTACACTAATGAACCACTGAATAGGACCTGAAAGAAATTGGAAAGGTAATGAATAGAAAAACAGAATGTTGGGGAACTTCAATGTGGTAGGCAGCCTTGAAGACAGCTCCCAATAATCCCCAACTCCTGGAATTCTCACTTGTGTAATCCTCTCCCCCTTGAATGTGGGCTGGATTTACTGAGTCCCTCGAATAAAACAGGGCAATGGCATAACACTTCCAGGATTAGGTTACAAAATGACAGGTGTCAGACAGAGGTGCCCTATCTCTTTCTTTTGACATGTCAGCTATTTTATAGAGAGAACCGAATAGCTTGGAACTAGGTTGAGTTTAGAAGCAGATTTTCCTCAAATGGAGCCTCCAGTGGACTGTGGCCCCAGACCACACCATGGCTGCAACCTTGTCCTACATAGTGCACCTGGCTAAACTGCACCTATCTTCTGAATCTACCCCAATCGGGAGATAATAAACGTCTGCTGCTTCTAGCCACTAAATTTGGGGTAATATGTCATCCAATAAAAGATAAGTAGTACACCATTTCTTGAGGATAGAGATTTACTGCCTAAAGTTACAGCACTGTTCTGAGTCAATTACTGCCAGTTATAAGGCATTACTTGGATGATCCACTTAATTTGGTAGTAAAACAGAAACAAAACCGAGACTTTGTTTCTAGTCTCAAATACAGAACAAGAATGAATGTGAAAGGGCCCAGGAGTCGTGCTTTTCCTTTTATTAGAAGCTGCTTAAAGCCACATCTGATCCCACTTTTTTAAAGGGTTCTCCAAATATTCTGCACGATTCTTTGTCAATACTCTGGTTTCAACTAAAATATCACCTCCTCAGAAGACTCTCCTGACGAGCTATTCTGAGACTCTCTCTCTCAGTCACGTTTCCCTCTTATGTCTCCAGGATTTGTAACTTGTCTCTACGCACGATAGAATTCTCTCAGGGAATCCATTCGCCCTTACTGTTATTTCCTTTTGTCTGAAACACGAGGGCTCGTTAAGTAACATAAGCGGACTAAAGGGGAATGGTAAGTAAAGTCAGGGTCGGAAAAAACGATCTGGGGAAGTGGGAAGGTCGGTGAACCCCCTCTCGGGAAACCCACAGGAGCCCTTTCTCTAAAGCCCAGGAACTAACGAAACCAGAGTCACTGGCATGGAAGAACTGGTTCCGAAGCATGAACCCCGCGCTGCAAACCAGCGGGTGCATGGGAGGCCCGAGCCCACTGGACTGAACCAGGAGCGGCGGCCGCGGCTTCCCGCAGTGGGACCAGGGGAGAGGGCGGGAGGGGCGGCCTGAGAGTACTTTACCCGAGTCTCCCCCCGGCACCGAGGCGGGCAGCGTGAGGGTGAACACTGAGGCTACAGCGGCGAATACCGTGACGCCGCCGCCGAGGCCCCCGGAGCGCCGCAGCCCTGCTCCGGCTGCCCGCCCCCCACCCCTGCCGTCGCCATGGAGACCCATGGATTCGGACGGACAGAGGACGCGGCTGGGCCACAGACTCCGCGCGGAGGCCACAGTCCCCGCGGAGAGGCGAGCGCAGCCCGCGCTGCAGCTTCCGGGTCGAACCTCAGCGGCCGGGCGCACCTTTCCCGCCCGGTGGGGGCGGAAAACCGGCCAGGCATGCGAGAGCCAGGTCTGGGAACTTTCTAGTCACCATCACGAGTGGGCACGTACATCCTTATCTTGTGCTCTAAAGTGACCAATCACGGTGGGGAGCATCTCTGAGGAAAGCAAGCCTGTACCGTTCCTGTGGCAATTGCCCCCCCCTGCCATACTGACTTGGTCGGTTCTGACAGAGACAGAAGCGGAGTTGAAAACCGCAAGCAGGGAAGGGCTGCTTCTGCCACCTGTGGTGTGGGGTGGAACTGCCAACACCGTATGGGGGAGCTAGGAAGTGGAGCCTTCCCCATTTTAGACCTGAAATGACTGTCAAGAACTTAATTGCAGCCCGTGAAAGTACCTGAAGCTGATGACCCAACTAAGCCAGACTGCTGTCTCAGGGACATAATAGATGTTGTGAGTTTTTTTGTTTTGTTTTGTCATATATATATATATATATATATATATATATATATATATATATATATATATATATATATATTGTAGTTGGATACAATACTTTTATTTTATTTATTTTTATGTGGTGCTGAGGATCGAACCCAGCGCCTAGCGAGCGCTCTACCACTGAGCCGTAACCCCAGCCCCTAATAGATGTTCTTTTAAACCAATAAATATGGGGTAATTTGTTAATCGACAGTAGAGAACTAAGATAGGCTGTCTTCTATTTCTTTTCCAAAAGCGCATGCAAGTAAATAATTCTGAGTGAACCAAGCATGTATTTCTTTCTTTCCCTTTTTGTCCATTTCATGTTTTGCTTTTGAGCTTTATAAAATGATAAACTTTTATTTCAAAAGAGAATAATTCTTTGCCCATATTTGGGAGGTAGAAATCAGAGCTGGGAATAGAAATTTGGGAGTTATGCATATATGGATGATATGACTAAATTGGCAAAGGCATAGTGTATGTAACAAGAACAAGGTTGAAGTTTAATGTTAGCCGGTGTCTTTAGTTAGGGAATGGCAGAAGAGACAAGAGTGGAGGAGAGTAAGGTGACATAAGAAGCTAAGAAAGAAGTAATGTCAATGACGTTTATGTAGTCGGGATTTGACAGAGGTAAAGGATGATGAAGAAGGGCACATCTAGATTTCATGGGGTTTGAATTTAAACAATTTGGAGAATTCCTTAAACAAACAAATACAAAATGGCAGTCACAAATTTAAGTTCAAGGCCTATTCTTTTGGAGCTGTGAAACCTGTTTCTTTCGATTCCTGGTTAATTTTTTGGTTTTTGAAAATGAAGAAATGTAGTTCTCTGTAGCTGACTCCAAATCTCATTAAACCCATGTTGTTCCTATTCTATTTATTTTTATGTAGTGCTGAGGATCAAACCCAGTGCCTCATATGTGTGAGGCAAGCACTCTACCACTGAGCCAGGACCCCAGCCCTGATCTTTCCTGTTTATAAAACATTTTTTTCTCTGGGCTCCAGTGACAGCACGCTGCTTTGGGTTTTCCTTTACCACTGGCCTGTCTTCCCTGGTGCTGCTTCCATCAGAAATCTAAATGATGGACTGTAGCAGGGCTATTTTAGACTTTCCTTTCTTTCTGCCTTCTTTCCCAAGGATTTTATTGAAGATTAAATAGTAACATCAAAGTAATATTTCTCAAAACTATACTTCTTCACTGGGCGTGGTGGCACATGCCTATAATCCCAGTGACTCAGGAGGCTGAATCAGGAGGATGGAAAGTTTGAGGCCATTCTAGCAACTTAGCAAGGCCCTAAGCAACTAAGAGAGTCCCTATCTCAAAAAAATAAAAAGGGCTAGGGATGTGACTCAGTGCCCTGGATCCAATCCCTTGTACTAAATAAATAAATAAGGGGCTAGGCACGTATCTCAGCGGTAAAGCACCCCTGGGTTCAATCCTAGTATCAAAAAAAAAAAAAAGACACACACACACACACACAAATAATAAATAAATAAATAAAACTACTCCTCAATTTCTTCTTTATGCTACAAAATACCCACGTGGACCCTGACTTCTCTATGTTTAAATACTTTTTAAACCTGGTGAATTTTGTCTTTTTTCCACTGTCTATAAAATAGTGCCTGACACAAAGTAGGTGCTTGAATATTTATATAATAAATGAAAGAATGAACAATGAGAGGCCACTTATGTATCCATCACAGAGTTCATTAGGCTACTAGTAACAGACCCTGCTACAGTGGCTCAAACATCTAAACATTTATTCTCTCATGAAAAAGATGTTAGAAGCCTGGAGGAATTCAGTCTGATTCTGGTTTGGCAATTTTCTGTTGCCCTAAGGACAAAACTCAGGTCTATATATCTTTGTACACCATTCCACTCAGTTTATACCCTCAAGGTTAAGTCCTGACTTACTGACCTAAGATAGCTGCTAATGCTCCAGACATTACATCTCTACTTGAGGAGAAAAGAGAAATGGAAAGAGCTGGGCATGTTCCATCTTTTTAAATTCAGAGTGTTCTAGAAGCTCCATTCTATAATTCTACTACATTTTCATTGGTCACAGTTGAATAACAGGGCACTCCTAGAGGCAAAAGATTCTGAAAAATTAACTTTTCAGCTGGACAACTTGTCCAGGGCTCTATTACAAAGGAAAAAGAGGAGAATGGATATTGGGAAGCAACTAGCAGGTGTAGTTGGATTTGGTGACCAGGAGGTGTTTCAACCCTGAAAGTTCAAGAGGTTCAGTTTCAGTAGAGTAGTAAATATAGAAACCTGATACCAGTGGGTTAAAGGTAGGAAATGAAAGAAGTAGAAAAGAAATATATTTGCAAAAAGCCTGACAGTGAAGGGAAAGAGTAGTATGGAAATCCACGGGGATTGAAGTTCCAAATAGGTTAGTTTCATTTTTCGTTTTTATTTTTGTAATTCCAATAAGTATTTGGAAAGAGACAGTGATGACGTAAAGATGTTCAGGACATTAGGGGGGATAGGACCAAGGAGGACAAAAGAGAAAGAAAGGTAGAAGGTAGAAAATATTAAAGGGAGAGAGAGTGGACTTGACTCTGGGCAGACGAATGAGATATGAAAGTATTATTTACTTTTTGTTTGTGCACTACTTCATTCCACAGTGATTTAGATTTCCACTATAATACAAGCTGTACGGTAGAGAAATATGGAAACAGAACTAGTAGAAAATATGTGACATTTATGACAGATTGTCTTATGTGATTGTGGGACTGGCTAAGGAAGTCTGACATTCCTGGGGAAGGTCATCAGGAAGGGCAGGCTGGAACTTTTAGACATGTTCTTCTTCATTAGAGAACCTTCAACTCTGCTCTTTAGGCCTTTCAACTGATTGAATCAGGTCTCTCCAATTATCTGCCCCTTATAATGTTAACTGACTATGGATTTTGATCATATGTACAAAATACCTTTACAGCAACACCAAGATTATGATTTGTTTGAAAAGTTAGGGATTGTTGTCAAGACAAGTTATCATATCCACTGAGTATCACAAAGGCCAGAAAACACATGCATTAGAAACAGAATATCAGGCTGAAGGAAAATAAATACAGGTTGAATTTCCCTTATCTGAAATGCTTGGGACCAGAAGTATTTCAGAATTGAGAGATTTTTGGATTTTTGAATAGTTGCATACACTTTACCAGTTGAACATCCCTAAACTGAAATTCTAAAATCCAAACTGCTCTAAAATCCAAAAGTTTTTTGTTGTTGTTTGTGGTTTGTCTTTTTTTTTTTTTTTAACTCAGGGGCACTTAACCACTAAGCTAAATCCCCAGTCCTATTTTTGTATTTTATACACACACACACACACACACACACACACACATATATATATATATATATATATATATAAGTTGTAGGTGGATACAATACCTTTATTTATTTATTTATTTATTTATGGTGCTGAGGATGGAACCCAGTGCCTTGCACATGCTAGGCAAGTGCTCTACTGCTGAGCCACAACCCCAGCCCCTATTTTTTGTATTTTATTTAAAGACAGGGTGTCACTGAGTTGTTTAGAACCTCGCTTTTTGCCGGCTAAAATCCAATTTTTTTAACCTTTATTTTATTTATTTTTTTAATGTGGTGCTGAGGATCGAACCCAGAGCGTTGCACATGCTAGGCGAGTGCTCTACCACTGAGCCACAACCCCAGCCCTAAAAATTCAAATGTTTTTAGTTTCCTATCAACACCCCAAAAGTTTTGAATTTCAGAGCACTCTAGATTTTGCATTTTTGGATTAGGAATGTTCCACCTACATAGCTCTGTAGTCCTATGATATCCCACATTTGGCTCTAGCAGTCTTGAAAATCAAACAAAAGGGATCGTTGGTATTGCCTCTCAAGTCCCCATTGAAAGACTTTACTTTCCCTGGCATTTATGAGAGGCAACTATTGAAACCCAATGGGAGGACTCCTCCTTCCTACTTGGCAGAGGCTGCCCACCAAGTCTTACTGCTACTTCCCCAGTTAAGAGGGGTAAGAGTACCTCATTACTTTGGCCCTTGTGGCTTCCACTGAAACTATTGTAGGTGAGGGCAAGGAAGGTGGCCTCCCTTTTGTTGGATGGTAAAAGTCTTGACTCTACACTAGGCCCCTCTGACCCCACCCAGCAGGGAAGGAAAAATACACCTCATTATTGCTGGGGGTAGGGGCAGAAGGCTAGAAGTAGTCTCCAATGATCCCATCAAAAGGGATCTCATTACTACACAACTCAAATGAAAGCTCTGGTTCCTTCTTCTGCCTTCTTTGACACTAACCAGGTGGACATATTGGGGCCCCTGGAGCGGATGGAAATCTAGACTTCTTGCTCCGTATTTGTCAAAGTTTTCACTTTGGTTTTGGCTGTTGTAAAGAGGTTATTTTCTAAAAGTATCTGATTTGGCCCTTTCCTGCCTGGTTCTTTAGCTAGAGAAAGCAGCCTTTTGTTGGGGGATTTTTTTTTTTTTTTTTTTTGGTACTGGGGATTGAACTCAGGGGCACTCAACCACTGAGCCTCATCCCCAGCTCTATTTTGCATTTTATTTAGAGACAGGTCTCACTGAGTTGTTTAGCGCCTCACTTTTGCTGAGGCTGGCTTTGAACTCGCAATCCTTCTGTCTTAGCTTCCATAGCCACTGGGATACAGGCGAGCACCACTGCACCTGGCTTTTTTTTTTTTTTTTTTAAATCTATGCCTGTTGGGTTGCCAGCTTCTCTAGCAACCAATCTGGGATTCATGCAGCAAAAAGAAAGCCCAGAGATCTCATTACTGTGTTGTTTTCCAGATTCTAAAGCTTCTAGTTATCTGCACTCTTTTCTTTACATGTCAAAGTCTTGTGTGTTGATATTATATATAATGTTCAGGATGTTCAGTTTTGCTTACCAGGAAGAATGGGGAAAATTAAGTCTACTTTATCTGACTGGAAGCAGAAGTCACTCTGCTTTGTTTTATTCTTTCTAAATATTCCGAGTAGCTTCACAAACATTAATGAATTGAAATTTACCTAAAAATGAGTACTTAGAACTCTAATACTGCCCCAAAGCTCACTTGATAAAAAATCAAATGTGACTTTATCTTACTAATACACACACACACACACACACACACACGTGTGTGTGTGAGTATGCATACATATATACACATTTATATGTGTATTGTATATAATATTACAATATATATTACATATTATTTATATATTATATATTTATGTATGTGTGTGTGTGTGTATGTATATATATTTGGTATTGAAATTGAACCTGGGGGTGCTTTATCATCCCCAGTTTCTTATTTTTTGAGATAGAGTCTTGTTAAGTTGCAAAAGATCTCACTAAGTTGCTGAGGCAGGCCTTGAACTTGAGATCCTCCTGTCTCAGCCTCTCAAGTTGCTAGGGTTACATGTGTGTACTACAGTATCTGGCATGTCTTACTACTATTGATGAAACTTTATACTAGAAACTTTATGATACAAATTAGATACCCGGAATACTATCTAATAAACCATCTACTATAGAACAAGAAAATACAAGCATTCCTATCAAAGGTCTTGGAAAAATTAAACATTCAAATGTACTAGTACCCAAAGGAACTTGAAAGAAAAGTAAAGAAAAACCATTTTTTTTCACTTTTCAAATTGTCAAAGATATTTAATTTCTATAGAATGTCAATGATAAAGAAATTTGGTATAACACTTCAGAGGTCCATTTAGCTATGTTACCAAAAATCATGTAAAGATATTTATATAATTTTACCTAGAATCATCAGCAAACATATGAAAATGTATTCAACTTTATTAGTAATTAGGGAAATGCATGTTAGAAATACCAATGGGGGGCTGGAGTTGTGGCTCAGTGGTGGAGTGCTTGCCTTGCATGTGTGAGATGCTGGGTTCAATCCTCAGCACTACATGAAAATAAATAAACAAAGATATTGTGTCCATCTACAACTAAAAAAAAAATTTTAAAAATAAATAAATAATAATGGGACACTACACACCTACCAGTTTTGCAAAAATCAAAGTCTAACAATACGTAATATTGGTAAGTGTATGGAATAAAAGAAAATTTTGCTAGGCATATAAATTGGTACAACTGCTTCGATAAACAGGTATTTTTTTTTTTAGTAGAGATGAAAATATCAAGTGCCTACACCCCAGCAAAGCCACTCCAGGTTTATAGTTAAGGAAGCCAAGAGATAGGTAAAAATATTCATAGCAGGATCACTCGTAATAGCCTCCAAATAGGAACAACCCCAAACATCAATCCACAGAGAAAAGAGAAGTCCATCCTCCTACATTCATATAATGCAATGGTAGAGAACAAAGGTAATGAATGACCCATAGGTAACTACCATGGAATAATATGGATTATTCTCACAAAATAGTGAACAAAAGAAGAAAATTATAGAAAATATATACACAATGATTTCAGCTGTTAAAGTTGAAAGATAGTGAAACTAAACTATGTTATTTAAAGATACATCCATAGCATTTAAAACTATAAAGATAACAATCATAGATAGCGGAATAATGATAGTTACCTCTGGAGACAAGTGAGGATTGTGCATGGGGTGAGTACATGTGGGCTTCAGGGTGCTGTCAATGCTTCTGTTCTTGGTGGTGGCTACATAGGTACATCCTTTAGAATTATTCTTCAAAGTGTTTATAAATGCTCCATGCCCTCTTTTATCTATGTGATATATCTCACAATTTTAAAAAATAGACTGGAGGGAAGGAAGATTCTGGAATAGCTACCCAGTAGACAGATCTACGATGAATACTAACTAGATTATTACCTGAATTGACTTGAGATGATTCATGAATTTTTCTGCATCTTAAAGTGCTATGTAGTATAATTATATAGATTATATAGAAGTGTTTTATACCCAAGGATAGTAGATTTCTGCATGACAGTAAATTTTGTTTCCAAATTTCTTGTGGTGACCTAATGTGACAGAATATTGAACACTGTTCTAAAAATAAGTTACTTTTTGAACATAAATTTTGTATCTTCAACAAGACCCTTGATGCAAAAATAAAGAAAAAATGTAAGGAAAATATTATTATGTATTATATATTCATGTAATAATACATAAATATATAAGCTAAATATTATTCTGCCTCAGGCAGAAAAACATAATTGACCTAGGATGGCTGAAAAATTCAAACCATTGACTTATATGCCTTTTTTTTCACTTTTTAAAATTTTAATTTGCTATCTATGACAGCAGAATGCATTACAATTCATATTACAGATGTAGAGCACAATTTTTTGTATCCCTGGTCATATAAAAAGTAAAGCCACACCATTTGTGTCTTCATACATGTACTTAGGGTAATGATGTCCATCTCATTCCACCGTCTTTCCTATTCCCATCCCCCCCTCCTTTCTTCTCCCTCCCCTTTTCCCTTTTGCCCTATCTAGAGTTCATCTAATCTTCCCATGCCCCCACCCTGCCGCCACCACCACATCATGAATCAGCATCCTTAAATCAGAGAAATATTCAGCATTTGGTTTTTTGGGGATTGGCTAACTTCACTTAGCATTATATTCTCCAACCCCATCCATTTACCTGCAAATGTCATGATTTTATTCTCTTTTATTGCTGAGTAATATTCCATTGTGTATATACACCACATTTTCTTTATCCATTCATCTACAGAAGGGCATCTAGGATGGTTCCATAGTTTAGCTATTGTGAATTGTGCTGCTATAAACAATGATGTAGCTGTGTCCCTGTAGTATGCTGTTTTTAAGTCTTTTGGGTATAGATAGAGGGGTGGGATAGCTGCATAAATGGAGGTTCCATTCCCAGTTTTCCAAGGATTCTCCTTACTGATTTCCATATTGGCTGCACCAATTTGCAGTCCTAGCAGCAAGGTATGAGTGTGCCTTTTCCCCACATCCTCACCAAAAATTATTGTTGTTTATATTCTTAATAGCTGCCATTCTGACTGGAGGGAGATGAGATCTTAGAGTAGTTTTGATTTGCATTTATCTAATTGCTAGAGATGTTGAACATTTTTTCATATATTTGTTGATTGATTATATATCTTCTTCTGAGAAGTGTCTGTTCAGTTCCGTGGCCCATTTATTGACTGGGTTATTTTGGTGTTAAGATGTTTGAGTTCCTTATATATCCTAGAGATTAGGGCTCTATCTGATGTGCATGTGGTAAAAATTTGTTTCCAAAGTGTAGGCTCTGTATTCACTTCACTGATTGTTTCTTTGGCTGAGAAGAAGCTTTTTAGTTGAATCCATCCTATTTATTAATTCTTGATAGTAATTCTTGTGCTATAAGAGTCTTATTAAGGAAGTTGGGGCCTAATCCAACATGGTGGAGATTTGGGTCTAATAAACACAGTGTCTCTGGTTTAATTCCTAGGACTTTGATTCAGTTTGAGTTGTTTGTGCATGGTGAGAGATAGGGGTTTAATTTCATTTTGTTGCATATGGATTTCTAGTTTTCCCAGCATCATTTGTTGTAGACGCTATCTTTTCTCCATTGTACATTTTTGGCTCCTTTGTCTAATATAAGATAACTGTAATTATGTGAGTTAGTCTCTGTGTCCTCTATTCTGTACCATTGGTCTACAGGTCAATTTTGGTGACAATACCATGCTGTTTTTGTTATTATTGCTCTGTAGTTTAAGGTCTGGTATAGTGATGTCACCTGCTTCACTCTTCTTGCTAGGGATTGCTTTAGCTATTCTGGGTCTCTTTATTTTTCCAGATGAATTTCATGATGCCGTTTCTATTTCTATGAGGAATGTCATTGAGATTTTGACTGGAATTGCATTTAATCTGCATAGTGCTTTTGGTAGTATGGTCATTTTTACATTATTAATTCTGCCTATTCAAGAACAAGGTAGATCTTTTCATCTTTTGGGCCTTCTTTAATTTCTTTCTTTAGTGTTCTGTGGTTTTTGTTGTAGAGGTCTTTCATCTCTTTCATTAAGTTGATTCCCAAATATTTTATTTATTTATTTATTTATTGAGGCTATAATAAATGGGGTAGTTTTCTTTCTTTTCAAGGATTTGTCACTGATATACAGAAATGCCTTTGATTTATGGATGTTGATTTTTTTATCCTGTTAATTTGATGAATTCATTTACTAGTTCTACAAGTTTTCTGGTGGAATTTTTTGGATCTTCTAGGTATAGAATTATATCATCAGCAAATAGTGCTAATTTGGGTTCTTCTTTACCTATTCATATTCCTTTAATATCTTTCATCTAATTGCTCTGGCCAGTTTTTCAAGAATGAGGTTAAATAGAAGTGGTAAGAGGGCATCCCTGTCTTGTTCCAGTTTTTAGGCGGAATGCTTTCAATTTTTCTCCATTCAGAATGATGTTGGCCTGGGACTTGCTGTTACAATGTTGAGATATGTTCCTGTTATCCCTAATTTTTCTAGTTTTTTGAACATAAAGGGATGCTGTATATTTGTTGAATGCTTTTTCTGCATCTATTGGGATGATCATATGGTTCTTATCTTTAAGTCTATTATTTTTTTTAAAAGATTGTTGTGATTTTTATACCTTTATTTATTTTTATGTGGTGCTGAGGATCGAACCCAGCGCCTCACACATGCCAGATGAGTGCTCTACTGCTGAGCCACAGCCACAGCCCCTCTTTAAATCTATTGATGTGATGAATCACGTTTGTTGATTTCCATATGATGAACCAACCTTGCATCCCTGGGATGAACCCCACTTGATCATGGTGTACTATCTTTTTTGATATGTTTTCATACTTGATTTGCCAGAATTTTATTGAGAATTTTTGCATTTATGTCCATTACAGATATTGGTTTGAAGTTTTCTTTCTTTAATGTGTCTGCCTGGTTTTGGAATCAGGGTGATATTGGCCACATAGAATGAGTTTGGAAGTGGTCCCTCTTTTTCTATTTCTTGAAAAAAATTGAAGAGTATTGGTATTAGTTCTTCTTTAAAGGTCTTGTAGAACTTGGCTGTGTATCCATCCAGTCCTGGTCTTCTGATGGTGTCTTCTGTTTTATCACTTGAAATTGATCTGTTTAAATTGCATGTATCATCCAGATTCAATTTGGGCAAATCATATGACTCTAGAAATTTGTTGATGCCTTTGATATTTTCTATTTTATTGGAGTACAAGTTTTCAAAATAGTTTCTAATTATCTCCTGTATTTCTTTAATGTCTGTTGTGATATTTCCTTTTCATCATGAACATTAGTAATTTGAGTTTTATTTTATTTGTTAGCATTGCTAAGGATTTGTCAATTTTATTTATTTTTTCAAAGAACCAACTTTTTGTTTTGTCAATTTTTTCAATCAAATCTTTTATTTCAATTTCATTGATTTCAGCTCTGACTTTAATTATATCCTGTCTTCTACTATTTTTGGTGTTTTTTCTAGGGCTTTGAGATGTCATGTTAATTCATTTATTTGTTGGCTTTTTTTTCTTTTAAGGAATAAACTCCATCCAATAAACTTTTCTCTTAGTATTGCCTTCATAGTGTCCCAGAGATTTTGATATGTTGTATCTGTGTTCTCATTTAACTCTAAAAAATTTTAATCTCTTCTTTGATGTCTTTTGCAACCCATTGTTCATTCAGTAGCATATTATTTAGTCTCCAGGTGTTGGAGTAGCTTTTACTTTTTATTTTATCATTGATTTCTAATTTCATTCCATTATAATCTGATAGAATGCAGGGTAGTATCTCTACTTTTTTATATTTGCTAAGAGATGCTTTGTGGAATAATATATGATCTATTTTAGAGAAGGATCCGTGTGCTGCTGAGAAGAAAGTGTATTTGCTCATTGAAGGATGAAATATTCTATATATGTCAATTAAGTCTAAGTTATTGATTGTATTATTGAGTTCTATAGTTTCTTTTTTCAACTTTTGTTTGGAAGATCTATCTAGTGGTGAAAGAGGTGTGTTAAAGTCACCCAAAATTATTGTGTTGTGGTCTATTTGACTCTTGAACTTGAGAAGAGTTTGATGAACATGCTTGCTCCATTGTTTGGGATGGATATATATATATATATATATATATATATATATATATATATATATATATAAAATTATTGTTATGTCTATTGATGAATGGTTCCCTTAAGCAGTATGAAATATCCTTCTTTTTTCCTTTTGATTAACTTTGGCTTGAAGTCTACTTTATTTGATATAAGGATGGAAACCCCTGCCTTTTTCCACAGTCCATGTGAGTGGTATGATTTTCCCCAAACTTTCACCTTCAGTCTGTGCATGTCTTCCTATGAGATGAGTCTCTTGGAGGCAGCATATTGTTGGGCCCTTAAAAAAAAATGCAATCTGCTAGTCTATGTCTTTTGGTGAGTTTAGGCCGTTAACATTCAGGGTTGTTATTGAGACATGATTTGTATTCCAACCATTTTTGTTTACTCTTGGTATTTAAGTTGACTTGGTTTCTCCTTTGATTAGTATTTCCTTTAGTGAAATACCTCCATTTGCTGATTTTCATTGTTGTTTTTCAATTCCTCTTCATGAATTATTTTGCTGAGGATGTTCTATAGTGCTGGCTTTCTAGTTGTAAGTTCTTTTAACTTTTGCTTATCATGGAAGGTTTTTATTTCATCATAAAATATAAAGCTTAATTTTGCTGGATATAAGATTCTTAGTTGGTATCCATTTTCTTTCAGAGCTTGGTATATGCTGTTCCAGGATCTCCTGGCTTTGAGAGTCTGGGTTGAGAAATCTGCTGAGATACGAATTGGTCTCCCCCTATATGTGATCTGATTCCTCTCTCTTGCAGCCTTTAAGATTCTATCCTTATTCTGTATGCTAGGCATTTTCATTATAATGTGCCTTGGTGCCTGTTGTAACTTTGTACATTTGGTGTCCTGCAAGCCTTTTGAATTTGATTTTCCAATTCATTCTTCATGTTTGGGAAATTTTCTGATATTATCTGATGGAAGAGTTGTACATTCCTTTGGTTTGAAACTCTGTGCCTTCCTCTATCCCAATAGCTCTTCTATTTGGTCTTTTGATGCTGTCCCACAATTCTTGGATGTTCTGCTTATGGTTCATTACCATCTTCACTGTGGGGTCAACTTTATTTTCCAGGTTGTATACTTTGTCTTCATTACTGACGTTCTGTCTTCCAAGTGATCTAATCTGTTGGTGATGCTTTCTATTGAGTTTTTTATTTGGTTTATTGTTTCCTTCATTTCAAGGATTTCTGATTTTTTTTTCAGAATCTCTATCTCTTTCTTGAAGTAATCTTTTGCTACTGTATTTGTTCTCTTATCTCTTCATTGGAGTGATCAATTTTTGCCTGTATTTGCTCATTTAGGTTATTCTTTGATTCACAGATCATTTTAATTATGAATATTCTGAACTCCTTCTCTGACATTTCATCAACTTCACTGTCCATGGGTTCTGTTATTGTAGTATTCCTGGTTTATTTGGGGCACTTTTCTCCCTTGTTTTGTTTTAATATTTATTTTTTAGTTGGACACAATATCATCTTTATTTTATTGATTTAACTTTATGTGGTGCTGAGGATCTAACCTAGGGCCTTGCACATGCTAGATATTTGCTCTATCACTGAACCACAACCCCAGCCCTCCTCCCTTGTTATTTCATGTTGTCTATGATATTTCCTTACTTGCAGTGTGGATCTGAGGTATTACAGTTTCTACCCTATAATCTTGTAGTATCTGTGCAGATTATTTGTATCTCACCTTGGTGTTGGGCTTCCAGATCCTGTTGGTGTCTCAGGATGGTTGCTACTGCAACCGTAGGTGGTGGCGGCAACAGCAGGAGGTAACTCAAGATAGCAGTAGAGGTGCCCCAAGATGGATGCAATGTCTTTCAGAGATGGGGCTGAAGGGGCGGGACTTACTGGCTTTGGGATGCCTGTTCTAAGATGCAGCTGCTTCTAGGCCCTGTCTGTTGTCCCAAGGTAGAGGCTACTGCATGAAGAAGGCTATGGGGATGGCTGCAGTGTCTCAAGATGGAAGTAGGTTAGACCTGGACTCCCATGTGGTTGGTGGGGGGGCCAGACCCAAGCTTACCTTGGGCCCTGGTTCCCATGCAGTTCCGGGAGGCGGATCTGGACTAGGCCTGAGCTCTGGCGGGTGTCTGCCAGTGGAAGGATGGACTCGGGCCTACTCTGGACCAGAGCTCCCACGCAGGTCAGGGTCTGGGCTGAGCCTGAGCTGGCATGTGTGTCTCTATATGCCATTTTTGAAAAGAAATATCATCAATATTATCACAGTAAAAAGTTTTATTACAAATATGAAGGTAATAAAGTTTCCCCAAATCGGATAAGATTATATTTGGATAATTTAGAATTTTTTAATGTTTGTAGTACCTTCAAAATCTTTTGTTCTAACTTAGGTTTAGAGAATAAAGATTTTTTACATTCAGTATGAAGCTGATAATAATAAAAATTTGTCAGATGAAAAAAATCAATATTTGACTACCAGGACTGTGAATGTATCCCAGTGCCTACCATAGTAGTTGGAACACAGTAACTCCTCCAATATTATTTGATTACTGACTACAGAAAGGATACAGAGAGGAGGTCTATCCTTCCACTTTAAAGAAAAGATTATATATATAAATTGCCCATCCAAGGTGTCTCCTAACCTAGACCCAAGTTATAAGCCAAATGATAAAAGAAATGTAGAAGGCATACAAGGTAGTTTAGGAGGTAATGAAACAATGCATATACTAAGCATTTTCATAGTAATTCAGGGAGCAGCCTATGTTCAAATCCTGACTCCATCAATTGATTTTGTGCCTTTGAACAAGTTTTTAAAATTCTCAGGTCCTGCTGGGCACAGTGATGCACACCTGTAATCCCAATGGCTTCAGGAGACTGAGACAGGAGGATCACAAGTTCAAAGCCAATCTCAACAAAAGCAAGGTACTAAGCAACTCGATGAGACCCTGTCTCTAAACAAAATACAAAATAGGGCTGGGGATGTGTATCAGTGATTGAGTGCCCCTGGGTTCAACCCCCAGTACCGCTCCCACAAATTCTCTGGTCCTCATTGCTCATCTGAAAAACAGGATAACAACAACACCATTCATGTAAATTTGGACTGAAGTTTAAGTAAAATAATAAAAAGAACAGAGCCTGGCTAATTGTGAGCCATGACAAATAATAGTTATCATTATTATTATATAAGATTTAGAAGAGATACTATAGGATAGAATTTTAAAACGAGGCAAGTCAAACTCATAATTTTCTACTTCCATTTCAAAGGTAGGGCTGAAAATCTATGAGAAATGAATCATCCATTTGCAACTGGGAAGTGATCTGGAAGCTCCTAGGCCCCTGGAGACTTAGTCAAACTTAAATAAAAACTTCAGTATCATGGTCTATGAAAGTCCAAACCTCATCCCAATATTTCCTGGGAAATCTTGCTTCCATGTTCCATTCAACCTCTAGCCCTTTAGTCATTGCTGTATCAGTCAAAACTCAATCCTTCCTTCAGTTCCTATAGAAATAATGAGTTCTAATAGAACAGAAAGAAAAGTGTTTAACCAACAACCACCCTCCCCTAGTTTCCTGAACACTCTTCTCCTCATCCCCCTCTCTCCCAAACTTGCCTCTATAAACTCTTAAATTCTTCTCCCCTCTCATGCATAATGTATGAGCTTGCCTTAGGACCTTCTCCTAAACTAGCATACCCCAAATCATCAGGTTTTAATTACAGAATAAATTCCTTCAGTGAAACAAGATTTGTATGCTCTGGATCACAGACATCATGACCTGGTACTGGAATCTCAGTCTACTACATTTTCTTCTATCTCAGGTTTCCTTCATTGATGCTGAAAAAAAAATTACCAAGGGGTATTTATAGAGCATCCTTATGAATTTAAAATAGTTGATAAAGTGAATTAGATATTTTCATACACATGCATACAAGCAACAATTCTGTATACCACTAAAATCTACTTGCTATAGACTGTGCAGTGGTTTCTCTGGGGTATAGGCAATGGGGACCCCAGATCATGCTGTTTGGAGATCAATAACCTAAGAAACAAGTTTTCAGTCAGCATTGTTCTATGTCATTGCTCTCTCCTTTTGTCTGACTTTAAACAATTATCTGAGTTATTTGGTCATGTTCAACACCAAATTTAGGGACATTGTTTCCAGCAGTATCAGTTTGCTTGTGATTATCTAATCTTGGAAGTTGGGAAGAAAAAAACCGAAATAGGTGTCAGACTGTGTTTAAAGGATTTTCTGAGACTGATACTTTCCTTCATCTTCAGAAAATACTCACACTAATAGTTGTGGTTTGGAGTTGGGGCTATAGCTTAGTGGCAGAGCACTTGCCTAGCACTTGTGAGGCCCTGGGTTCAACACTTAGCACCACATAAAAATAAATAAAATAAAGGCATGCTATCCAGCTACAACTAAAAATAAAATAGCTGTGGTTTAGAAGTAGGCACATATTGGCTCAAAAATACTTTGAGAGTCAAAAGACAATTTGGTGTTTTATGATCTGTAAGAAAAGTATGATCAGTAAATTTGTCTTCCTAAGATAAGATAAATAATCTTCTTCTTCTGAGTCTTAGGAGTAAATAGGATGAGGAGGGAGATTCCCTTACTTCTTATGTAATGAACCCAGTGGGAAATTTGCTTTTCTCTGAAGAGTGGGACCACCACTTAGGTTGGGGGAAAGGGGTCTTTTGTAATTGGACTGAACTCCACAGACACCAAGATTTCCAGAACTGGCAGTGAACCCTGTTAGATGATGCCCTGGTTCTATCTGTCCTTGGAGTTCATCTCTCCCCTGATGGGAAAAGTGAGTTTGCTGACAGTTGAGTCCTCAACTTGGAAGGATATTAAGAACAAGTCCATGGTAAACCAAGGACCCCTGAGATGAAGAATGCCTGAAGACACAGGACCCTATCAGGCATTAAGAGGATGGTGAGCTGGGTGGGTAATGCCATTCCTAATGTTTTCCATAAACCGCTCCAAAAGGGCTTTGTTTCCTTGTAGAAATATTCTGTGTCAAGTGGGTTATTTGGTTGAACCATGAGCTTGGGTACAGGACATTTGGAATAAGCTGACTGTAAATCAATGGAGTTAGTCTAGGGACCATTCTGCAATTGTTATTAATAAAATTCAAATACACTACCTGAGGACAAATGAGACTTTTCTCCTATGTATACATGAATTTTTATTATGTATGGGTTTTGTATGTTGGGTTATTATGATGGGTTTAGTAGGTTTTAGAGTCTTTGCTTTGGAAGGCAATGTCTTCAACATGAGATTAGTGCACAGAGCACAAGATAGAGCATGAATGTTTATAGAAATAGAGGGAGGTTGCAAGAGCAACAGAGATGGAAGTGAAGAGTGCATGAGAGTGCATGGATTGCAGGAAGCAGTCATGAACCATGAGATAGACCCACCAGCAGAATGGTGGTTTTGCTACAACCCAGGAACTTTGTGGTACCTGGCCTATCTGAACTATCCTCCTATCAGGACTACAGGGCAATGGTTAAAGTCACAGCCTTTGGAGTTAGACTTCTTGAGTTCAAATCTCAATTCCACCACTTATTAGCTGGATAAGTTACTTAGCTTCTCTCACTTTATTTTTTCCATTTATTAAGCAGGGATAAAATAAAAATAAAATAATCTAGGGCAAGTGCTTAGCATCCAACCTGACAGAGTAAATACTCAGTAAATGTTGGTTATCATTGTTAATTGCTTCAAAAATATCAGTTGAGTATCTACTATGACTAGGCTCCATGCTCTGGTAGAAGTGTGGTAGACATGTTTTCTATCCTCCCAGACTAAGAACCAGTAATAGATACAATAAATAATATGGAGATGGAAACACTGTGTAATGAGGGCTATGATTGAGAAAATTCAGGGTGTTATGGGATTATATAGGTGGCTTCAAAGAAGCTGAGACCTAAAATGGGGCAGGCAGGTGTTTGAGAGAAAAGTGGCGCAGGACTGATCAAACACATCATACACCTGGGATAAGAAGCAGGTTTATTGTCAGGAGCCTGATAAGGCTGCTCTGCACAATGAGAGGTACAACAGCAGCAACTCCCCCTTGAACATTACCTTTTATAGGCTAGAATCATGGTCATGCTAGGGGCAGGTTTAGTCTTGACTGACATAGTAAGAATCCCCTGATCTGTGGAAGGCAATTTTGTTTCTTGGGAACAGAGACAGACAGTATTTCTATCTCCCAGAGGGGGAACAGGAAAACCAGCATATCCCTTTATCTTTTCAAGGAGAGAACAGGGACACCAGTATGTCCCCATCTCAGGGGCCAGTAAGTTGTCTCCTATCTCTCAATGAGAGAACAGGGAGAGACCGGCACATCTCCTGGCTGGTAAGTTTTATCTCGGGTAGTTTCTATTTCTTGGGAATAAGAACAGTATTCAAGGAGCTGGGGATATAGCTCAGTTGGTAAAGTGCTTACCTCACATGGACAAGGCTCTGGGTTCAAACCCCAGCACCACACACACACACACACACACACCAAAAAAAAATAGTATTCATAAAGTGGGGTGGGGAAAAGGAAGATGGCTGCAATTAGGGGGAAGGCTGCTGAGGAATGGAATGAACCCAAGCAAGCAGGTCTGTGGTCTTTGAGTGCAGAGCACGGGTTAGGTTGGCAAGGTTGAGACTTGTGGTTAGGGGAGGTAGGTGTGTGGGGTCATCCTGCAGAAATGGTAACTCAAGTGGAGAAGATACAAATTTAAATTCATACCACATGAGCACATTGACTTTATTTCAATAAATGAAATTTAATCTGTTTTGAATCTCTATCTCAGTTGGTTATCAGGAAATCCATTCAGTTTTTTTTTAAACCTTTTTAATTTTTTAATTTGTTTTAATTTGTTATACATGACAGTAGAATTCATTTATGCACTTTGATATATCATACATAGATGGGACATATTTTCTCATTTTCTGAGTGTACATGTTGTAGAAGCATATTGGTCATGCAGTCACATATATACATAAAGTAATAATGTCTGTTTCCTTCTACTATCTTTCCTATCCCCACATTCCCTCCCCTGCCCTTCCTTCACTTTCCTCTACTTAATCATTCAGTTCTTATTCGGGTTCCTTTCTATATCACCTCCACCCTTCCACAGTCATAGGAAAGGATTGGGAGCTTATGCATTCATGGACATTCTGGGCTTAGTCTGCACAGTGGCTTCTGCTGACATGTTCATTGTCTAAGTCTATCTACATGGTCCCTTGAAGGCAGATATCATTAACACCAATGCCAAGTTTAGGCCAAAAGAGATGGTTCTGTATATACAGCACTATCACTCCAGTATCCTCCATTAGTCCTTAGTCTGAAATGTTTCTAAAAAGTAACTCTTGGTCTCCACCTGCTTGGAAACCTTCAAGAACCTGGTATCATGTCTGGCAATCTCTTTCACCTCTCCAGGTTGGCTACTTCTGTCTCATAAACTCCCAGCTCTTATGGCCTTCTTCTTCTTCTGTACCAGCCAACATTCACAAACTCAAATGGCACAAGCCAATTTTAAGGTGACTGCTGATCTTGGCTAATATTGCTCCCTTTTATGAAGATCAGCTGTTCTGGAATAGCCTTGGCTAGGAGGACTGGGGTGCTTAATTCTCCTGCACGTGTGTCTCATCTTCCATTGGGCTACACCAACCATGTTCTTTCATGGTGATGGCAGCAGCTGGAGCAGAGTTGATGACAGGGGCAGGGAAGGAAGATCTCACATGAGGGAGCTCTTAAGAGGTGGCTGAAATGGAAGAAAGAACCTAAGTCCTGGGGGAACTGGGTAGCTAGACAAGACAAGAAGATGGAGCTGAGACAGATCAGTAGCTGAGACCAAGGGTTCTGAGCCTGCCTGCTGCTTGGTTTTGAGACTTGCCTCCAACAGTGAAACAAGTTAGAATGTGTGTAAAGCTTAGAACACTGCTTGACGTACAATACACACTCAGAAAATCTTAACTATTACCCGTGACCTCATTTTACATTCCCAGCAACACTATCAATTGGAAACCATATTTATTCTCATTTTATAGATGAAGAAAAGGAAACCATAGAGAGGCTGATATCATGCTTAATGTGAAGGCCTTGAGATGGAATTTGTGGGTTGAATTTCCTACTCTGTCACTCACTGGCTATGTGACTTAGGAAGTCACCCAGCCAGGCCCTCCCATTAACCATGATGGGATACCATCTTATCTGCACCCCTATGTGTGATATTGAGCCTCTAGGTCATTTTTTAAGCTGTTGTCTTGGACTAGGGTTGACTCCAGAGTCTCAGAGGTTTTTTGTTTTACATGGGGCCAGTGGGTAGGGCTGGGTTTATCCTGAGAAGTGGCTTCTGCTGTGGGCATTGTTGAGCTATGGGGACAGGAACGCAAGCAGTCAGAAAAATGAAGGACCCCCAGCCATAGGATCGTGAGGACACAGGAAGAACAGAGATGGGTGTCCAGGGCTGCACAGGTGGACCCAAAAGAAGCAGGGACAAGAAAGGAAGAGTCAGAGATGAATGTAAGAGATTCTTTTCAAGATAGTCTTTAAATAGTGTGGGAAATAAAAAACCATAAAAATAAAAATATATGTTCAAGAAAGGTCAAGTGTGACCAGTCCTCTACCACACATTTCTTAAACCTGGCTGATCATTAATAATATTTGGCGGAGCTTTTTTAAGATGTGGATTCCTGGGCCCGCCCTTGGAGATGCTAATTAGCAGTTTCAGCAAGAGCCTGGATATCTGAATAATTCTGAAGCTTCCTGGGTGATCTTGTTGATTATCTTGGTCTGGAGCTCATTGATCTAAAGTTACAACTACTCACTTTATAGATAAGGAAGCAGACATCAAGGAGGTTAAGCATCTGGCCTGAGCCACACAGCTGGTTGGTGGTAGAACTGGAATTGAATTCTAGTCTCACATTCTGTTCACAATAGTTGAGTCACAATTCCTGTATCTAGACTGAATGGGTTAAATATTTTTGGGAAAATACTCTCAGATATAAGTGCATTTGTATTTTGATATGAGGTTATGCATGGTCATTACCATCAACTGTGAGCAACAAAAAATATGCATGATAGGTTCTATTTAGCAGACTTCACAATCCTGAAATATGTGTCTTTCTGTCCCTAGGTAGAATGTGAATGGCTCAAAAGTTGGAAACATGCAATTTTTTCATTTTTATATCTCCAACTTCTATATTGCATAATATACTATAATAATATTGCAGTTAAATGACTGCAATGATTAAAACAGCCAATATATCATGATATGTTCAATGGTGAACATTCAATATTGTGATAGAAAAATATTTATTTTGTTCAAATCTCAGAATTTTTTTTGTTTTGTTTTTTGCAAGTCTGTCAAACCTTTGTTGCATTGAAATTACAGCTTATTTGGTAAGTAACATAAGCCCACATAGGAATAATACATTACTTTTTTTAACAAATATTTTTTAAGTTGTAGATGAATACAATATCTTTATTTTTTATTTTTATGTGGTGCTGAGGATTGAATCCAGTGCCTTACATGTTCTAGGCAAGCACTCTACCTCTGAGCCACACCCCAGCCCCTAGTACATTATTTTTTAAAGGTGGTTTTTGACAAATATGATTGAGTAAATCATCTTTACATGAACTGATCAGTTAATGATCCTAGCTTGACTCTCTCTAAGTTAATAGCAGTGATATTTACTTTTGGGGTGGCAGCCTACAACCCTAAATCTGGTATCTCATATCACCTCTACTTAAGAAAAAAATATATATATACATACATACATACATACATACACACACATATGGTGGGGAGATATCTTGATTACACAACTAATAAGCTGAGGAATTTGGATCCTGTTTTCTTTTCATACATAGTTTCTTTTTTCAGTACTGCATGTGGGGCAAGCATTCTACCAACTGAGCTATATTCCCAGCCCTTCATACATAGTTTCATGATCTGCCTAAGTAGGAAGTAGATTGTTGGGTTTGCATTTACTTCTTTCTGCCTAAAGAGGTGCATGACACAAGCACAGATACTGAAGGAACTTCAAGAGAGTAGCAAGAGGTGAGCTTGCGTTCTGCTCATCACACAAATATTCTTCTTGGATATTCTCAGACACCACTGAGGTCCATAAAACCTGGCATGTTGACCTCCTGGTCCTGATAGAATCCCAGGATGAGGAGTAGGTCAGATTGTTCTCATTTGTCCTGGGAGGCTTGGAATCCAGTAGGGGCTGGCTCCTGTAAGTTCCTAGACTGGAAATCTGGTCAGGACCCTAGGTAAGGTCTCCACCAAGCCAGAAAAATGATGGCTCAAGATGTCCATGTGAAACTTAACTAGAATTTGGAAGCACCACTCATTTCATGGCTTAGCTTCCAGTTACTTACATAGCAAGTGTACTTATTTTATTTGGATTGTATTTTTATTTGGGGGCATCTTTGAAAAGGAAAGTAGAGATTATTGAAGGGGGGTTCTAAATCTCCTAAGATACCTTGTTTCTCCATTGTCAAGAGAAACCTTCAGCTGAAGAACATTCACCACCACCACTCCAACTGAAGAGAAGGTGGCAATAATGTCTATTCTAAATCTAATTTGAGATTCTTAGGAATAGGGGAGCATCAAATATCACATGAGTGGTAGGACACCTTTGGAGTACCTCCAGGCCCATCCATGGGCAGAAGAATCCTGCTACAATGAACCATCTCAGATAGCTCTGTTGGCTGTGGGCTCTCCAGGGTCAATCGGCCTCAGGGTGGCCACAGAGCTGGGCTCTGAGCTCAGCCTTCACTGTCCATGCATAACCAGCTACTTATTTTTCTGAATGTACTCTTGGTTTACCTTCTGGTCAGAATTTGAGCTCCAGAGGTGGTGGTCACCAAATTCTGAGCAAAAAGACTTTGACATGGAGGGAGAAAAGTAGTCCCAGCTGCAAGGACTTTGTAGAATTTGTTGGAACAAGTATGACTGATACCCTGAGGGAAGAAGTTATTTAGGGTCCAAAGCTATTTAAAGCACCAAGAGCAAAAGAACTTCAGGTCCCTGGAGACATAGGAAAACTGAAGGGCTACATGCCTGGAGAAAAGTCTCAGTGGCCTACTTTCTCCTAGGAAGGAATAAAGATGGAAGATGGTTCTCTGTCCTCCTAGAGGGATGCAGAAGTATGTGCTGTAAAGATCTGCTAGGATCCCAGGAAGGATTATGCTGCTGTCCCCACAGGACAGTGCTCTCCTGGAATGAGGAGGCTAGTCAGGGCATCCAAGTTCCAATGAGGGGTCTTCTGCCATGGTCTCAAGATAAGGGCAAAAGGCACTGAAGCCAAACAATCTCCTTCCAGACCATCTACTGGCACTGATGAAAGTCAGCCACTCTGATCATGGTTGGATTAAAAAAGAAAAACACAGTAGAGATCAACAAAAATGGGATAAGCACCCTTGCTTGCAAACTTCTTTCTTCAAAAGAGTGAATTCTGCCCAAGTAACCCTACTGTGTACATCCCTGTGCTGGCCCACAGTGATGCTTATTTTATAAATAAAAGTTAAAGAAATATAACTCAAGGAGGAGGGGAAATAGTAGTTCTCACCACCCCAATGGAGCTAAATGAAGCTAATTGAAAAACAAATAGATAAAAATGATCTCATTCAGAATATTGTCATGTGTCGATATTGAAGCTAAAGTCTTCAGTTCCATCTTAATTAATTAATTAGTGAACACAATTTAGTCTTACCCATGCCATCAAAGGGATACTTCTGTAATTAGAAAGAAGAGATCCCCCCCCCCCAGGCATTTTATCTACCCACCTTGTAGACCATCTAAAGAAAAAACATTTTGGATCTTATGGCACTAGAGCATACTCTAGTGGTGGTAAAGAAAAGCAAACCCTTTCAAATTGCTAAATTTATCTACTGCTGGGGAGTTCCTATAACCAATACTCCTGTTTGGGCAAAAGGTTAGGTAGACTTGCCTCATAAAAGAGCAAAGGAAATTAATAGAACATTGTAATAACTGAAAGCATTAGAATATGGCACCTCCGAGCCTGATAATTCTCCTCTAAGAATAAGGCAATTTCTCTTTTATCCAAAGCTCAATGCCAAGGGCAAACAAACTAGAATTATTAAAAATCTTAAAACAATCTAAAATAGCATCCTACATAGTGAGATTTAGAAAGGCTTTTTTTTCTTCTTAAATCCAAGCCACATTCAGATTTTCTCCTTGGAGATTTTGTTTAAAGAAGGGAGAGGGAGCAGATACTAGATATAATACCTAAAGCAAACTCCCTTCAGCCATGACAGTGTTATTACAAACTCGAGTGAGTACCATTATTTCATATAAATAAAAACAATGGACCATAACCAATTTTACACAAGGAAATATTGTTCAATTTGTTACAAAGCTTGCCAATGTCTCTCCCCTGATCTACCAAGTGATGGTTAATTATAAATAAGAGTATTTGTCTTAACTTTAAGATATCGTTCTTATAGAAGCACATTCATACATATAACCAAGTGACAACATTGCCTTCTTTGTATGTGAGTGTAAACAGAGGGAAATATGTTTTCTTGGCTTAAAACATAAATTATATCTTATGATCAAACTAATACAAACTGGAAGAGAAAAAAAATCTGACAACACCACATACAAAAAATAAAAAATAAAAAAACTTTTTTTTTAATCCCAGAAGCTTTGTGTTCTATTGTGTTTAGACTTAAAATATGGAACTATTTAGAAAGAATTAAAGAGATTATGTTTATTTGATTTCAAGTTATCTCAGCAAGAAACACATTTTTCATACCTCTTTGGAAGAACAGCAGGTCAAATGACACATTTGTGAGTGACTCTTTGAAATATTTCAGCCACACTGCAGGGTCCACCTGACCTGAGCACGTTAGATTGATGGAACAAAAGCCTATGTTTTAAATGTTCCCTTAAGAGCCTTTCTGGGGGTGGGGAGACTCAGAAGCTGTCACAGGTCTTGCTTTTTTATTTTTGTCCTATGACACTAATCAGTTTAATTATATTTCTAACCCATGACTTAGGATCATAATTAATTTTTCCAAATGCAAACATTATAAAGCATAATTTTGCAACTTTGCAAGAATAAGCACAGTTTGCTTCCAAGTCACCCACATCCTTTAAAGTCCAAAGAGTTCCCCAGCATGTGTAAATTCCTTCCTCTCTTTGAGTAGGTTTTGGTTTGACTATACTCAATATCACAGGTCTTTATTCTTAAAGCTGAAACAAGGAGTCGAACAGGTTTGTTAAAAAAGGAGATCTGGGATCTGAGAAAGTGAGTCGCTTTATTACTTGATGAAATGAAAAGCAGGCATTGATGTCAGGTAAATGGGGTTGTGGTTCCCTTATTCAATGGAACAATTACTGTTACAAGTGGCTGAAGATCATGGTTGAGAGGACTTCCCCAAATGTTTCCGAAAGTAATTATTACAAACAGTGAGAGCATAATTTCTGTTTGGAGTGTAACTCAATATAAGGACTTTGGTCAAATGCTGAGCTCTTTAGAACTACAAACCTTTGTTCATGGCCTTATTAAAGAAATTCTCCTATGTCCACATAAAGGAAAAGATCACTGTAGCTGAAATAAAATGCTATAACCTAAAACAAAAACAGTTCTGACCTCGCTGCTGCTACACCTGATTCTCCCAATACCGATTTCCTCCAACTGCTGGTTTCTTCACCTTCTTTGCCCCGGGCTTTCATAATCCAGAGAGAGAAAAAATGAATTTTCCTTCCCAAATGCTAGAATTGCTGGTGCAGAACGTAACTAAATATCAGCAGCTGTGTCAGGGCACCTGGGGCCATAGAAGGAAACCTTACAAAAGATTTAGTTATGAACAAGATCCCAGTTCTCTGCTCTTCTTGCTTTCCTGTACTTGAAGAAGGCCAGAGAAAATTGCAACTATGCTCTTTAAAAGAAAAAAAAAAAGGGAGTGGGGGGGAATTTCCAAGGAAAATAAATGATGAAACAGATGTTCCTAAAGCAACAAAATGGGAACAAAGTAATGCTGCTATTCTCAAAGTAATATACACACTCATCACATGGAGATCATTGAAGATGTAGATTCCGATTCAGTAGGTGGGGTCTGAGATTCTGCGTTTCTAACAAGCTCCCGTGGGATGTGGCTAATGCTAGTCTGAAGATCACCTTTGAAATAAGAGGCTAGAGCAATTCACTGTCTTTGAATCAATTTGTCCCCTGCCCTACTTTACTATTCCAAAGTGGTTTCATTGAATACTTGCTACTCAAGAAGAGATTTTCTTGGAGGCAAGCACTGTGTGAAGTGCTTGAGAAGTTCTGATGCCCCTCACCCAGCATTACCCTAGACCAATTAAATAAAAAATCGCTGAGGGAGCAGTGGGACCATTTTTAAGTCTCATGCTTTACTGAGTAAGCTAGCTGGGTGCTCCTAGTGGGGCCATTTTTAAGGCCCTGAGGTGGTTCCAATGCCTGCAGCTCAGGCTGAGAACCAAGGTCTCAATGTAGCTCAGGAGTCTAGTAGTAGATATTGTCTAATTAGCGTCACCCCGGGGGTGGTAGCAGGGAGAGTAAGAGCAGCCCACTCCCTCTCCTACACCCCCAAGGCTGTCTTCCCTCTTCTCACCCTGCAGGGGACAACAGTCTGCCAGCAATCAGTGCTAATCAGTTCCTGCCTAGTTACAGAACTGCCCCGGGGACATCAGGACAGTGGCATCCCTTATTTGAGCAGGACTACTTGGTTATATCTGTGATTTGTGTTTATCTCCCTCTTCTTAACCCAGTACGATTATTTTAATTATTTGCATGCCCAATTTTCAGGGTTTCACCAACCTGTGAAATTAAATGGAGTCACATGCATAAAATACCTGTGGGAAAAATTCACTGGAAAAACTCACTCGCAGATGTGCGGTTCCCAGAGAGCTTGTTCCACAAGATACCTGATGTTTCCTGGGGTGTACCTCACACATACTCTTGAACAAATCCAGTTAGTGACTACCTTGGTTCTGTTACTCCACATCTGTGAAATTAAATACCTCATAGAATGGTGTACAATAAATAAAAGAATGCACGAGGAGTTCATTAGCTTAGTACTTGGAACCAGTATGTTTGCAATCAATGTTTGGGCTTCACAATAAATAAGTGGTAGCTGCTAGGTTTGGCCACCCTTGCCAGCTATCACTTTTGCTGGCCACACCTTCCTGATGCTATTTTCACCCATCAGATTGCTTCTCCCAAGGGGCTTCTAATGCTTCTCTACAAATCATGCTGCAGAAGCTACAAAGAGATTTGCAGTAAAGGTGGGCAGGGTCCCAACCCTTTGAGAGACATTTTCTATTATGAAGACCCCAGAGAGTAATATAGAAGTCCCAAAGGCTCACTAAATTTACTTTTTTTCCTTTTCTCCCAGGCATAAATCCCCACTTGGTATCATTCTTCTCCTTATTAATTAAATGTTCGCAGATCATCTTTGCTGGTCTCACTCTCCCATTTCCTCCTAGAATATTCCTGGTGGGCCAGCTGTGTCAGAACATTAGACATTGGTAGACATAGCTGGATCGTCAGGGAGTACTACCAAATTCAAGCCCAAGCTGGGACATTGATGAACTTGCCTACCGCAAGAGGAATAAGGCCTTTGAGGAGTGTGGTCTACACAGGCAGTACACCTTCACCCATTACCAGTGAGGAACAATTACTCTCACTTGGTAGGTGATGAGTTCTCCTCTCATCACATCCTATTTGAGGAAATCCATGATTGGTAGGAAACAGCGATAGCACGGTTATCTTGGCATTTAAGTCAGGACAAATTCAGAGGTACAGAATATAATGGCTATAGAAGATCATAGAATAAACCAGTGCTGGGAGTCAGCCTGACCTGGATTGGTCTAAAAAGACTTCATATGTGAGATGGATCTTCAAAATGTTTGAAGAAAGGAAGTAGTGTACCAAGGGAGAAGAGGAGGGTGGTGGTCTGATGAGGTGCTGGCATAATGGGGGTACAGTGTCTGGGGAGAATCTAAAACAAAGAAACCAGCTAAAATGTTCACTTTTTATTATCACCATGCGCAGAAATTCTAGACCTTAAAAACTCTTCCAGTAGTACTGTAACTATATCCTTAGTAATTTTTAGCAAACACTGTGAGCTAGGCATTATATTTACACTCAGAGAAGTCAGTAATCTTTTTATCTTAATTATTTGATCTTCCCAGTGCTTCTATCAAACAAATTAAGGTTTGTATATTTAGTTTCCAACCTTGTACCATTTCTAAGAGTCTTGTCCTTTCTGGAAAGTTCAGTGTTTTGTAAAGTCCAGGTCATTATTCCAACTTAGATGAATATGGGAAGTCAGAGACAGAACTATGGACATAAACAATATTTGGGGAATGACTCTCTGATTATCAAATCTAGAATTCTGCCTTCAGCCCTCCCTTTTATGGCTCCCTGAATAAATCTGTCATCCCAAACCAAATCAGGTAGCCTGTAGCTTTGTGGATGGCTGGCGGACAGACTCTAAGACAGCAGGACCTTTTCTTTGTTCTGTTTACTGAGGCACCCAAAGATTAGTACTTGGCCAGAGGAGATGGTCAATAAATATTTGTTGCATCAGGAAAAAATAAGTAGTTCAAATGATTCAAAGAAAGTTAAAGGCTTTTTTTCACCTGATGCGAATCTGTGTCTGAGGACCTGGAACATCTCTAGTTGAAGCAGTACTGGGATTGCAAAGGGCCTGTGTCCTTGTGTTCTGGTCCATGTTGCAATTTTCTTTATTTTTAACGCTATAAAATTTCCTTTGCAACAGTTTGAAATTGTCCCCTGTTTTTAATGGCTCCTGCTTGGGATCAATGGAGCGATCTCATCCCAGCAACTGTTAAAACAGTTCTTTCAAGAGCTGTTTTTGTAAGCTTGTGGGTTGTCTGTTAATCAAGGTTCATGGGAGGGGAGGGAGCAAAGGTGGGAGGACCAAGGAAGAGAAAAGAAAAGCATAAAAGGAGACAAAGCTTGAAGCAAGAAAGACAGGGGTCTATTTTGATCTTTCTATGGGATGGATAGAAGAGTGGATGGATGAATCTCCTCCCTCAGCCATGGATTTGGACCAGGAAAATGACTAGAAATATTTAAGCCATATTAACTTTTTTGGATACATACATGTATTCAAAGCTGCAGCTGCTGAATATCCTTTTAAAAACTCTGATCAAGAGATTTGCTACTGCTTTAGTTTCCAAAGCCTCTGTTTTTAGCAGTCATGGTGAATTAAAATTGGATTCATCAGAGGCATTTTAACATTTCTTGAGTGATTAGATCAGGACTTGGGGTCCCCACTGTACACTTTAAATATGCAGCCAAGAGAGAGAGCAAATCAGCCAACTTCTACCAAGTTTTAAGTCCAGTCTAATTCTGTGCTTATATGTAACTTTGATCTGTTCTGGGGCCACAACCTGCAATTCTAATTCAAGTCCACTATCTTGGAAATGTGTGCTCTGCTCAGAAGAGTTGCTTAGAAAGAAGGGATATAGACCAGCTGAGATCATCACTATCCCCAGAGAATCGTCACCTTTAAGAGGTGATGTTTCCCTTTAAGAGGAAAGTCCTTAATATAGTTGTTTTTGTGTGTGTGTGTGTGTGTGTGTGTGTGTGTGTGTGTATGACAGCGGAATGCATTCCAATTCTTATTACACATATAGAGCACAATTTTTCATATTTCTGGTTGTATACATAGTATATTCACACCAATTCGTGTCTTCATACCTGTACTTTGGATAATAATGATTATCACATTCCACCATCATTAATAACCCCACGCCTCCTCCCTTCCCCTCCAACCCTCTCTGCCCTATCTCAATATAGGTTTTAAAGGTAATTGGTATATAATTAGGACCATACTTGAATATGGCATTGGGGAAGAGAAGGGGAGAGGCAATGCTATTGTACTTCTTAGGAGTACTTCAGATCATCCTTTCCTTCCTCAAAACACTTGTGAAGCAGATGAATCTTCAGCATATGCCATCCTCAAGTTCAGGGAGTTAGATTAATAGTTTTAAATCAGCCACATTGGAATGTTTGTGGAAACTGACACATGCTACCAGTTAGGCTCCCTCATCCCAAGAACTGGTATCTACACCATTGTCTTTATTCATCTTTCATGAATCAGCTTACTACCCTCTTCCTCATAAAACTTTGACTAATTCAATGCAGCAATGATTCCTGCCACAAGCTGAGAGTACCTACACAATCTCCTCCTTTTATTTGACACTTTGGCATTATACTGTGTTAATGACTTTATTGAAAGTGGCATTACATACAACTACAGTTGTCCTCACCATACCCTGGGAATTGATATTCTTAACATGCCATAATTTAACCTTTAAGGATTCTTCATGTAAACCCCCTGAGGGAAGGTGCCAGGTACTACATATTTCTGTACTCTGGGGGTTGTTAGAATAAAAACAAATGGCAGGTACTCAAAATGATATGAAAACAAAACAAGTTACTGAGTAATAGGTATTGGAAAAATAGAAGCAACTGAATGAAAAATGAGATAGGTTACATTTTAAGATAAATAAATTTTTATTATAAAAATAATTAAGATAAAATAAAGTTGTAGTCCTCTGCATTCACAAGTTCTAAGTACTCAGATTCAATTAAACATGGACTAAAAATATTCAGGAAAAAAGGTTTCTTCTTCATTGAACATGTACAGGCTTTTTCTTTCTTTTATTTCCCCCTTCTTGTCATTATTCCCTATGGAACAATACAGAATAACAACTATTTTCATAGTATTTACACTACTAGGTATTATAAGTAAGCTGAATGATTTATCTAAAGCATATGAGAAGGTGTGCATAAGTTACATGCTATATCATTCTGTATGAGGGATTTGAACATTTGAGGATTTGGGAGACGGGGACCTGAAACCAATTCCCTGGGGATAGTGAGGACAACTGTAGCTGTATGTAGTGCCACTTTCAATTTGTTGAAAATTGAATTGGTGCATGGTCTTTGGAGGCTGTGACATGCCTTTTTCACTAGTTATAGCATTGCTCAGTTGTGAAATCTGAACACTGATGTGTGGTTTGCTCATGACAGATGCCCTTCAGCACAGCAGCAATGTGGGCTTCAAGCTTCCTTCAGGGTTTTTTTTTTTTTTGTGTGTGTGTGTGTGTGTTGCTGGGGATGGAACCCAGGGCCTATGTGCATGCTGGGCAAATTACTCTGCCACTGGGCTACATCCCCAACCCACTCTCCTCATTTTAACACACTATCTCATTAAAATGTCTCATTGAATGGCCAAATCTTTCCTCTGCTGGTCATTGAAAAAGTGACCTAAGTCATCATCTGCATTCCTTACTTAACATCACATATAATGATGGTTTCTACTACCCTGTTTGGGGATCAAGATATGTCTTAATACCAAGAGCCAAAGCTCCATACATAATGTACCAGTAATGGATACACATGTTTTTTAAATATTTGTTTTAATACTAATGTCAGATTACTTAGGACCTAATCCATTCTGTTGATTGGACCTAGTATACATGGAAGGATAAAGATTTTTATCCCCACATTAACACGTTTTATGGATTGCAAGGCCACTTTTTCTCCATTAAAGCACAAGGTCATGAACTATTAGAATCCTCAATTTCTGAGGGTTTCATTTGGTTTTTTTTTTTAAAAAAAAAAACAGTTTTAGAGTAAAATTAATCTGCAGAATAGGCTTACAGAAGTACTGGGCAAATAAGTCATCTGAATTTTATGAAATGTTGCTTTCAAACCAATATCTGCTCTTCAAAACATGTGTGTTAAATGGAACAGAAGTAAATGTTAAGAAGCACTCTCCTCAAAGCCATTTATGTAACAGTGCTGTCACAGATTAAAATTAAGTGATTTGAGGCAATCCCCAGCCTCCAGCCCCCACAAAAGACTGAAAGTGAAGAATTTGGGTCTCTTCATATCTTTTTCCTCAAAAATAATTAAAATTCCAATCTTATGGTCATTAGTAATTGTAATTCTATGTGATTTATTACTAATTTCATTGTTTGGTTCATTTTTCTATTACAGAATAGAAATTCTTTTCTATGAATCTGTGTGTTTTTTTTAACATCAGTAAAGGACAATTTTGCAAATTAAAAAAAATAAAAAGGTCAGAGGACAATATAATTAGCACCATGGTCCCAAAAGTAAGATGGTCCCCTACTTTATGTTCAGTTACTACCTAACACCAAAGAAAGTTTTTTTTTTCCTTCCCTCACCCCAACTCCCAAAGTTCTGTTGTATTCCACTAATTTCTTTTTCTTTCCTTTTTCATAATATTACTTTTTTGGGGGGGGATACTGAGGATTGAACCCAGGAGTGTTTTACTACTGAGCTACATCCTCAGTCCTTTTTAATTTTGATTTTGAGACACGGCCTTGCTAAATTGCTGAGGCTGGCCCCAAACTTACAATCCTCCTGCCTCAGCCTCCCCATTCACTGGAATTATCAGATGTATGCCACTGCACGCATTTAGCACCACAAATTTAGCACCCAGGCTAATTTTTTAAAAAATTTCAACAGGATACTCCATTTACTCTTCCTTTGGTGGCAGAATGGGCTGAAGAGAGACCTGAAGAACCAAGCTAGAGCAGGGGTACCTGATACTATTTCACTTCCTCTTCTTCCTATTTGCTGCTCAGGCTTCTAGAAGCTGATTCAGGACTCCAAGCCTTGGACAACAGACAGTCTATCTTCCAAGAAAATCTGGGACTAGCTGTCTCCTTACTTCAGTATATTTGTTCAGAATTGTGCCAGGATGAACATATTGCAAGCTGTTTCCATCCTAAGTAAGAAAAAGCTACTTTGGGGGCATTCCCAGAACTGAAACAAAGATTGACTACAACTTTTATGTGGCTACAAAATCCTATTTGTCCAGGAAGCTACTGAACTCTGGGTTTTATTTTTCAAGGAAAACTTTACAATGTTAAAAGTTTTTTTTCCCCCTCCATTTAAGTAATGGAGATAAAGAAGCATTCCTGCTTTATAACTTTGTATTGTTATTTCTATGACTTGTTATATAGCCCAATTTCTATCCTTTCTGCCCCTAAAGCATCTCTTATCAGTACTTTTCTCTCCATCCCCATTTCCAGTATTTGCTTTCCTCTGTTCCTGTTGGCCCATCTGTATCTAGCCTGCCACATTCATAACCATCTTCCACATAGCCACTGGAGAGATTATTCCAAAATTGGAATTTTTATAATGTTATTTCATTCCTTTAAATTCTTCAACATTTAAGTCCTAGCTCCTTAAAATAGCAATCAAGAGCCTTGTCCCTTGAAAAAGTAAAAAGCATTGCTGGCAGCTACTCATGATGTTTCCAACTGAACACGAACCATGCTCATAGCAGAGGATGAGACAACTCCCCCTCTGACTATGTCTGAAACAGAGACAAGGATCCTCTGCAACCACAGGAAGGATGAACGGCTTTACTATCCACTGAGCTAGCCTCACTTCAATCCTCCCATCTCTAGATACAACTAATAAATACCCAATTACTGAATTGCATCTGTTCTTGATGGCACTCAATCCCAAACAGACTTGCAATTTCTTAAACTTTCCTCAGAGCCACCCATCCTGTCTCAAAACTCCCTGTTACCAAGCTGCTTCATATGCCTGCTTCTCATTCTCTCTGCAACAACAAGCTAAATGCATTTACTTCTTCGCCCAGAAGTAGATTGTCAATGGTTTGGGTCCATTTGCTCTAATATATTTCTCCCCTCAACATTGTATGCTGACGTCTTTTTGCATGTAAGCAGCATTGGTTTGCAGGACCTCCCCAACTCTCTTCCTTCACATAGAAAACTCTTATTTTCCAAAACCAGCTCATATTTCAAGACATTATAAATACTTAAATCTACGCATATATAAATCTATGCATCATCTTAGGCCAATTCCCATGTGTTAATTCTGAGCTAGAGCCTAGGGTATACAGGTTCAACATCTATGGATGTGGAAATTAGGGAAGATCAGATTCAAGTTCTGGCTCTGATGATACCTGACCTTGAGAAGCTTACCTATTACATCAGGCTGAACTGGCAAATGCCATTTCCCCTACCAATTCTATTTAGTCATCACTACCCACAGATGCTTGAGAAATAATCCTTAAACCAACTACACACACATAGTAAGAGTCCTGGGACTTAGAAGAATATATCTTTTCTTTATTGGAGCTTAATAAAACAATGCCTAAGATTGCTAAAAAAATCATGTTGACTTCCTTTGTTTCTCTGCTTTTCTGGTTTATAAACTGGGATTTATCCATTTGACTTGCTCTAGAGTATAGTGTGAAATATTTATGAAGAGGGTTGGAGGATTAGGCCCAGGTCTCCGACCTTAGACTGTGTCCTAGCCATTGGAACAACCCCCCAGGAAATGCCATTTGCAGTAATGCCATCTTCCTCTGAGTGCCAACAGGGTGAGATGGATGGAATTTCTACATCTGTGGTTCTCAGCCTATGATGAGCACTAGAATCACCTAAGAGGTTTTAAAAACATATTCATGCTTGTGCCCCATCCCCCTAGATTCTGCATTGGGGCTTGGGCATTGACAATTTTTGAATTTTGTAGGTGATTTTAATGCACAAAGGTGAGCACTGCTGATCTCAATTGAGGCAGGAGAGGTGCTCCATAAACATGAAGCATTCCCCAGCATTAGGGAACAGGTACTAGAAGGAGCATGGAAAGCCACTTCTAATAAATGATGATTGACAAATGCTTCTCTAAAGACCTCGAGCATATTTGCACAAGGGCCAGTCTCTCCCAAATGAAAGGAAGTGAGTGATGATAGATTCACAATGAAATTCAGGTTGTAGACATTTAAAACATTAACAGAATTTGAAACGTATACTGTTGCATAGATCAGGGAATATTAAAATGAAATGGGGCCAGAAGCTAATTATATGGAAATATTTCTATTTGCACATTTCTCCAGAAGGCAAAGTAGAGATTGCAACCAATATATCTATAAAAGTGACAAGAATATTAAGTTTCCTGTCATTCCTTTAGTACACTACCTTTCTCAGCATGTATTCTGTCCTAGTTCTTGCGAAGGTGAGAATAGTATCAAACTCATTAATTGTCTACATTTTAGATATGATAAGACTTTAGTGGATGGTGTTAATTAAACTACAAAACAACTCCTCTTGCTGTGGTGTGCATTCCAAGTTAGAGCAATTAATTCACTCACTTAAACTGATCAAGATTTAATTACCATCACTCTGTGCAATTACTCCATAATTAAAGTAATTTGGTTCATTCCACTTGCTGACAGTGTCATTGAACAGCCATTCACAGAACCAAAAGAAGTGATAATTAACTTAAAGAATAGCTCAGGGCAGTTTTTCCCCAGACAAGTTCACTGTTAGTTATTCCTAAAATACCTAGAATGAGTTAAAGTGTGGAGAGAAAAATCTTGGGACAATTTTAAAGCAAAAATAATAATAAAAATAAATGATACTCTAGGGTTTTTTTCCTCCCCAAAATAAGTCCTTTAAAGCTTACAAATTTCTTAGCAATTTAAATGATTGTGGTTGCCATCGTTATAACCTAACCATAAATTAGTGTCATGGGCAAAACAAACAGAACTTGAAAAAAAATAAGCACTTAAATATTGGTTAGGGCTAATTACTGTGGGGGATTAGAGACTACTTGGGGGTTTGTAGGGGTGGCACAAAATATACTGGTACAAAAAGAACACACAGAATCTTCAGAGAAGAAGTAAGAATTGTAAAACCCAAGCTTAAAATAAGCTTTGGGAAATACACTCACATATACACACACACACACACACAGCCATGAAGATGAACTGCTGCCTTTATTTACTGTGGAATCATTGTTTAACAGAGTAGTTAACTGACTTCTCCAACCTGGGAAAGATGGAAGAATAGCTTATGGGTTCTGAAATTCTTTTTTTTTTTTTTTGGTGGGGGTCAGGATGGTCCCAGGGATTAAACCCAGGGATGCTTAACCACTGACCTACATTCTCAGTCCTTTTTATTTTTTGTTTTAAGACAGTCTCAGTAAACCCCTAAGGACTTGCTAAATTGCTGAGGCTGGCTTTGAACCTGTGATCTTCCTGCCTCAGCCTCCCTACTCACTGGGATGACAGGTGGACAGGTGTGCACCACCATTCCCAGCAGGGTTCGGGAATTCTGATAGAGCATTAGTGAGAAATGCTAGAAGAGATTATAGGCCATGGATGCAACAGAAGAATGGATTCACCCAAGACCTCAGGTCTAGAGAGTGGGAGAGCTGGGCTGCAGCTCTCCTCTCCCCAGAGGGCACTCAGAGGCAAATTATATGTTATATTATAATTAAACATACTGAATTAAATGGCATTTTGGGGAAAGGACCAGATGAAAGTTAAAGGGGCCTTTGCACTAAAGGGACAAACGAATCAAACTAGGCACATTATGGTAGCTCTGCTGGGATTTAGGAATAATTGTAAGTAGTGCCTGAAAGTCCTTCTAAGAACATTCATAGAAGCCAAAGTCTTCTTTTATATTCAGAGGAAAGGTAATCCTTTAGTAGTATATGTCTGTCTACTTGGCATACCTAAGGTGTCTCCTAGATCCTGGGCTAGGACTTGGGAAGAGGGCAAGGAACATCAAATCCTTTGCTCTTTTCTAAACACTATTTAGACAAAATTTTGAATTTTCTTTCTTTTTTTTTTTTTTGGTTCTGGGATCATGCCAGGGCCTTGTACGTGCTAGGCAAATGTTCCGCTAATGTGCCACATCCCCAGCCCTGAAATTTCCACCTTTAATAATATATCCCATGAAGCTATGAAAGATGTCAAGAGTGAGGTCTCCTTTTTGGTGCCATTGCCTGGGCAGAACCTGGGGGAAGAGCCCTGGGAGTAGAGGTTTTCCCGGGAGTCCCCATCCACATCTCTACCACTATTCTGGTAAGAAAAATAGATGGACTAAATAGTTTCTATCAAATTATAAGAATAAGCAGGTGAGATCACAGGTATTGCTGGTGCTGATATGGGTCTGGAATTCCCATCTCACATCTGCCTAGACATGCATTCTCACCAGACACTTACTAATACAAATAATAGCATGTGGGTCTCTCCATCAATCAAAGCAATATGTATTTCTCATTTGTGATATTTCCTCGAATATTACCAGTCCTCTGTATTCAAGGGTTCCACAGACTAAATCAACTATGAATCACATATATTCAAAGAACAAATAAATTGCATCTGTGCTGCACATGTGCAGTTTTTTTCTTGACATTATTCCCCAAAGCATCTAGTATAACAACTATTTACAGAGTATGTTGTATTAGGTATTATAACTAATCTAGAGATGATTAAAGTATATGAGAGAATGTATGTAGGTTATATAGAAATACTATATCATTTTATAGAAGGAACCTGAGCATTTGAAGATTTGGTATCCATGGAGAAGGGAGGGAAGTCGCGCCAGACTAAATGCCCTGCTGATGCTGAGGATACTGAGAAGATTGGATGAAAAGGATTCTGTATCAGTCAGGGTCTTCCAGGGAAACAGAACCATGTTCAGAACCCTCATCCATCTATTATCTACCTATGAGCATATCTATATATCACCTATTATCTGTCTTTCCATCCATATGGGGGGGTGTGTGTGTGTGCACATGTACATGCATAGGTGTGGAATTAACTCATGCAACTATGTCCACTGGCAAGTCCCAAGGTCTGCAGGTGTGCTGGCAAGTTGGCGGTCCAAGACATCGGGTGCTGCAGCTCTAGTCTGAAGGCCAGCAGGCTCAAAACCCAGGAATGGTTAATGTTTCAGTTTGATTCTAAAGACAGGAAAAAAGCTGACATCTTGGTTCAGAGACATTTAGGCAGGAAGAATTCTCCCTTCCATGGAGAAGGGTCAGGTATTTGTTCTATTCAGACCTTTAATTGATTGGATGAGTCCTGTCTACATTAGGGAGGGCATCTGCTTTACTCAGTTTACTGGTTTAAACAATAATCTTATCTCCAAACTCCCTCACTGAAATACTCATAATAATGTTTGACCAAATGTCTGAGTACCCTGTGGCCACATAAAATTAACCATCACACCTTTCAAGGTCCCTTCCAATCTAAACCCCCATGACATAAAATCCTATTTATCATGAGTACACAGTTAAAATCCCCAGCTGGCTCAAGGCTTTTTGAAAAAATAAAATTTTCTTGGATGGAGTCTACTTATAATTTCATTTTTATAGACATATAATAAGTCACCACAAAGTTATATCTTCTTCTGATATGGACCAAAGAAGAGATTTAATTTTTAGAAATCCCCTTGTTCATAGGTATATTAGCCCACCTTTGCATATCTTCTAAGAAGCATTTTAGAAAATAGGATTCCATGGAATTGATTTAATAAGCTTTTTTTGCACACGAATGAGGCACATTTAGTAAAAGGTGGATGTGGATATAATAAACAGTACTGTCTCCTTAGCCATTTCCTAAGCAGAAGGAGTCTAAAGTTCACTATAAAGAGGTTCATATCAATGTAATGGGACAGAAAAAGAAGGGTCCTGTGGCTCTGCTGGGGGCTCAAAGGTAGAAAAGATTCCTCATTTCTTAGTAGGCACCAAACAATAACTGCTTGTTAGATGAAATGACATAAAATGAATACTAATTTGGTAAACTGGGGAAGACAAACTTCTCAAAACACTGAGCATGATGTGAAATTAACTTTGTAGATGAGAAGTTATATTGGGGGAAAGTTAGAAAGGTTAACTAGCAGTGGCCCATTCAAATTGAGATCTTCTGTAAATACAAAATATATGCTGGGAAAAACACTTAATAATGATGATGATGAGAAGGTAAAATACCTAAAAAAAGTTTCTAAATAGTAATTATATGTTGAAATGAAATTATATTGAAACTTGCTTTGGTTTGGATATGGTTCAAGTGAGTCCCCTGAAGGATCATGTCCCCAGCTTAGTCCCCAGTGTGGCAATGTAAGAGGTGATGGGACTTCCAAGAGGTGGGCCTGATGGGAAGTAATTAGAACATTAAGAGCACTTAATGATCTAATTACTTTTTGGTCCAATTTAGAGCCAATGAGATGTAAGGAGAATGATAAAGTTTTCGAACCCCAGTATTTGGTACTGTGCCCAGTAATTAATAACTTGCATTAATGAAACATGGTCAATCTGTATGTTCACAATATTCAACACTCTAGGTTCCTTAAAGTAACAATTAAGAACATCATTCAGAAAAAAAAATCCTTGAGTTCATTCATTTTGATCATCATTTCCTCCCAAATTTCAACTACAGGCATGAATTTTAGTCTTGCTGCATTATACATCTAAAAATATGCATTTCCTTTAGACTTAGGGGAAAAATGGTTTCAGGTATAAAAAGAGATACATAGAAGCTTATATCCCTTTTTCTCTTCCTCTCAAAAAATGGGTATAACTTAAAACTTACTTTTATATTAGAAGGGGGGAAAGAGCGTGGGGGGCTCAAGCCTTTTTTTTTTTTTTTTTTTGGTACTGGGATAGAACTCAGGGGCACTCAACCACTGAGCCACATCCCCACCCTTATTTTGTATTTTATTTAGAGAAGGCCTCACTGAGTTGCTTAGTGCCTCACTTTTGCTGAGGCTGGCTTAGAACTCATGATCCTCCTGCCTCAGCCTCCCAAGCCCCTGGGATTACAGGCATGAGCTACCGTGCCCAGATGGCTCAAGGCTTTTTGAAAAAATAAAATTTTTTTAGATGGAGTCTACTTATAATTTTATTTTTAAAGACATATAATAAGTCACCACAAAGTTATATCTTCCTCTGATATGGACCAAAGAAGAGATTTAATTTTTAGAAATCTACTTGTCCATAGGTATATTAGCCTACCTTTGCACGTCTTCTAAGAAGCATTTAGAAAATAGGATTCCATGGAATTGATTTAATAAGCTTTTTTTTGCACACGAATGAGGCACATTTAGTAATAGGTGGATGTGGACATAATTTATACTCACCTTGCACATTTAATACCATTAATTTGTCTAAACTAATAATATTAATTCATTCAGAAATGAGATTAAACCAGGGCACCCCTTGTAGCCATAATCCATGACTGATGGCTCTGTGACGACAGCAGCACAGTGCCACCAGCAGAGCAAGCTACACACGTGTGGCACATTGCAATGGGAAACCATTCAGGGTCTCCTGTCTTCTGTTAAAGCATCTTAGGGGGCAGCAGGGGGATTTCTTGTCTCGCTGTACACCTTAAATGTTATATTTTAGCAGCCAAACCAATGATTTATATTTCATGCCAACAGGGCCAAGTCACACAATTATTTTTCTAAGCAGCATTTAATAGAAATCAGCAGGTAGGTAGAACCCAACTAAGTTCAGAAAATGATGGTTGCTGCAGTTGACATTATTTATGACCATATAAATCAGGTATGGGCATCATCAAATGCAGCCAATCAAGAATAGTGCAGAGTGGTGCATGGTGTCACTCTGAATTATGAAGAACACCCAGGGGTCTCTCCTTTTGTTTGCCTCTCTTGCTCAGTTTGCAATATATTAACACTCCATATGTACATTTCTCCAGTCTTTCTCTACTGACATGCATTCTATAAACATTTACTGAGCACTTACTATGAGCGAGAGTCTCAATTAAAGCTGGGCATGTGGAGATTAATAGGAAGTGGTGATATTTCTGATGGTCATCTTTTCCTGTTGAGAGGTACCATGGTACATGGGAAAGGACATACAGACACATCTGAGCCAGCAACTCCAGTTGGAATGAAGGTAACTAGTTGTGTGACCTTGAACGAATTATTTTGCTTCTCTGAGCCTCTTTTGGAACTCTTGTGTAGAATGTAGATAACTATCTACATGCTCACAACATTGCCATGAGAATGAAGTTAAAAAAATATATATGTGTACCATGATTAGTGCAACGCCTGACAAATGGTATTATAATAAATACAGCTAATGCTATTTTATGTCATATGAAATACCCAGTAAAGTACCTGTATGGGGTAGACATTCAATACGTATTGACTATCTTTTTTCTTGTCCTTGAAGGTGAGAATTTTCTCAGAGCTGGCTTTAGGGAGTGGTGAGGTAGGAGAGAGTACTACTGGGCACTGTCCCTTTACTCTGCCCCTCTTCCTCCTTGACAAGGCCTCTCCCCTATACTTCTGCATCTTCTGTTTAAAGCACCTATGTTTAGGGAAAAGAAATCCAAATTTTCTCCCAGATGAAAAACATGAGTGAACAGCTGATAAGGGGAAAGAAACTCTTGCAACAGGTAATGTAGTCACAGCCTGTCACTAGGGACAACATCCATGTTTATTAGGTACACAGAGGCCTCCTCCACCTCTGACTCTTAAGCACCTGCAGGGGTGTCCCCAACAGCATTGCTTCATAAGCATACACCAAAAATGACTTTTGCTTTTCCCTGTTCTATGGCCGGGATTTACTAATGCATCTTTCCAATCAGAGACAATTTTCTCCTCAAGAAAAATTTCCATGATAGTTATTAGAAATAAAAATAAGCATGTTACATTCATAATAATAGTACCATTTTATATAGCAGTGAAAGCACTTAACAAGGATTTTCTTGTTACATGCTTTAAAAATTCAAGGAGGTAGTTCACTTATCATCTGCATTTTACAGACAACAAAACTGAGGCCTAAGCAGCTAACTCATGGTTATTTATCGCCAGGTTTTAAAATCTCTTCTGAATAAATGCAGAGATGGTGTTTTTTACCCTGTGCTGCTATAAGACCCTATCTCACAATGCTGAGCACTAATAAACTATATGAAGTTAAATACAATTTTTATCTCACCATATGTTTGTAGATGAATTTTTCTGTATAATGACTTTTATCAAAAAAGCAAATCACACATATAAATCTTCTGGGAGCAGCAGATGACTCAGGGCTGCCTCTGGCTTGCATAGACTTTTCTCGGTTAGCATAGCTGGCTAAATAGATGTGTGCACAGCCAGTGCACAAGAATTTGGGCAGCCACCTTGTATTCCCCACCACTTCTGCCCACAGGCTTCTACCTAAGGCCTTCTATTTGACATACATGCAGAAAATATAAGTCCCATGAGGTTGGGGATATTAGCTCAGCGGCAGAGCACTTGCTTAGCATGTGTGTGACCCTGGGTTTGATTCCCCAGTACAACAAAAACAAAAACAAAAACAAAAAAACAGCCCCATGAAGCAGATTTTTGCTTTAATATTTTAATGGACTAAGTAACCAATCACTTAATTAGTTGCTTAATTAATTAAATTCTCTAAGGAATTATGCCTTTTGGGGGGAGATCTATGATTATTATGATTAGAACTTAGAGTCTATGTAGTGCCATGTAACTTGTCTTTTGGAATCCTGGTTTCCTTTTTGGTGGGGGTGAGGGTGGGAACCAGGGATTGAACCCAGGGGCACTTAAGCACTGAGCCACAACCCCAGCCATTTTTTGTATTTTATTTAGAGACAGGGTCTCACTAAGTTGCTTGAGGCTGGCTTTGAATTCGCAATCCTCCTGCCTCAGCCTCCCTAGTTGCTGGGATGACAGGCCTGCACCATCACGCCCGGCCTGGTTTCCTTTTAATTAGAGTACCTATTTTGATGTCTTCAATGAATGCAATTAAAACTACCTTGTTTGAGTTTCTCAGATATCAAGAGATTGTGGCCTGCCATCTCTCTTCTCCAATAGCCTTTGGAATGCTGGGTGGGTAGAACTAACAAGGAATACTAGGGACCACTGGCCTCCAGGATTTTCAAGCCTCAAAAAGGTCAGAAAATGTAGCAAGAAAGTACAGAGCCAACACAGGATTGGCTGCACAACTGAGATAAAAGATAAGCACCCCAAAGTACTAAAAATATTAACAAGATAAGAACAAATTACCCAGAGAGCTACAAGTGGACTTTTTTAGACAGTGCAAATATAGGCAAGCTCAGAGATGAATACAATTTTTTTCCAGACATTTTTGAAAAGTTGACTTTAAAATCTCTTTTAAAGCATAAATCCCATGCTGTCCTTTGGTTTGCTTCCTCTTTACCTTGTGGGTGGAAGGGAATTCTATTCTAGGCCTCTGGAGAGGGCTGAGTACATGACAGTGGACACTGGGCAGATGAGATTGATGGAAGTTTATTAGTCCCACAAGTGGGGGTAGAGGACACCACGCCATGCAAGGCCACACTGGGGTGCAATTGGGAGCAAGTGAACCAGCAGAGGCTGGAGAAGGCTGGATTTGTAGGCATAAGGGGGGGGGGGAGATGACCCCTGGCCCTCACTGGAGGCGAGGAGTTTGTCTGAGTAATTCCACAGGCTGGTAGAGAAGTGACTTTTTAGATTGAGGACCAGGTGGTGCATTGCTGGTTTGGCAACCTGGGGAACTGGCCAAGGAGGAGCCTTTCCTGCTGGGGTGGGAGTAGGGGTGAGGGTATCATAGTTAGGCTTTGGGGATCCTACAAATCTCAAGGAAGTCAAAGCAGACCATGAAATATAGGCCTTACAATATGGACATGAAGTATGCTAGCCACAAGACACACGTGGCTATTGAGCACCTGACATTGGCTACTCTAAACTGAGATATGCTGTAAGAATAAATTACACAGCAGATTTTAAGGACTTAATCTGGAAAAAGAATACTAAAATATTGCATTGATTTTGAATTGATTATTTGTTGGAATGATAATATTTTGGATATATTTTTGAATTAAGTAAAATGTAAAGCAAAATAAGCCAATCCCACAAAACCAAAGGCCGAATGTTTTCTCTAATATGCAGATGCTAATTCACAATAAGGCAGGGGCCACTAGGGAAGAATAGCATTACCTTAGATTAAATAGAAGGAAGAGATGGGAGAGGTGGGGAGGGGATGTGGAGATAGGAAAGATTGTAGAATGAGACAGACATTATTAATGTATGTATGTATGTGACTACATGAGCAATATGATTCTGCAATATGTATACTCAGAAAAATGAGAAATTACATCCCATCTATGTATGATATATCAAAGTTCATAAATGCATTCTACTGTCATGTATAACTAATTAAAACAAATTTAAAAAAATTTTTAAAAATGTAGTTGAGCTGGGTCTAGTGGCACATGCCTGTAATCCCAGTGGCTTGGGAAGCTGAGGCAGGAGGATCACAAGTTCAAAGCAGGCCTCAAGAATTTAGCAAGACTCTATCTCTAAAATAAAATAAATAAAAAGGGCTGAGGAATGTGGCTAAGTGATTAAGTGGTTAAGTGGCCCTGGGTTCAATCCCTGGCACCAAAAAAAAAAAACTATCTATCTATATCTATATCTACATCTATTTGAAATTAATTCTACTTGTATCTCTCTGTGTGTGTTCAATATGACTACAAAAAAATTTAACATTATTCATATGGCTCATACTTATGATTCACATTATAATTGTAATGGACAATATTGATGTAGATTCTCCTCTAGAAAATTGGGGTACTAAAAATATTTAGAAAAGTTGTCTGAAACCTTTGTAGTATGGAAAACCTCTGCTTAACCGACCAAGAGGCTCATTGTAGCCACCCATTGTGGTTATCCCTCTTCCAACAAATCTTAAACAAATGGATGGGTTTTTTCCCCTTCCCCTGACTGAATTTCAGCCTTCATTTACTAATGTTCCAAATTTGCTTAACTAAAGTTCACAAATTTGCTTAACTAAAGTTTCACAGTTAGTAGTAGTAGTACATATTTCTAGATTTCTCCTGGAATACATGTACGCAATGTGTAATGATCAAATAATGGTAATTAGCATATCCATCACTTCAAACATTTTTCTTTGTGTTGGGAACATCCAAAACCTCTCTTTTCTAGCTACAATACCTGAAATGTATATGATAAATTATTAACTATCTCAATCTAATGTGCTATGGAGCTCTAGAACTTATTCTTCCTACCTAACTGTAATTTTATACCCATTAACCAATCTCTTTCTGTCTTCCCTTCCCTCCCACCCTTCTCAGTCTCTGGGAAGGACGATTTTATTTCTGTTCTATGAAATCAACTTGTTCGGATTCCACACATGCTGTATTTGTCTTTCTGTGTGTGGCTTATTCACTTAACATAATATCCACCAGGTTCATTCAGGTTGCTACAAAATGACAGGATTTCATTCTTTTATGGCTGAATAATATCCTATTATGTACATTTATCATATTTTGTTGTTGTTGTTGTTGTTGTTGTTATCGGGGATTGAACTCAGGTTCACACAATCACTGAGCCACATCCCCAGCCCTATGTTATATTTTATTTCGAGACAGGATCATTGCTTAGCTGCTCACTTTTGCTGAGGTTGGCTTTGAACTCACGATCCTTTTGCCTCAGCCTCCTGAGCTGCTGGGATTACAGGTGTGCGCCACTGCACTCGGTTTATCACATTTGCTTTATTGAGCTGTGTTGTGGCAAAGCAACACAGGGACCTGGGATGCGGTAGTAACTCATGTCCTGCTGCTGTGACACACATGGCATAAGATCATCTAAATCATTACCCGGGATATATTTTGAAGCCTCTTTATATTGCTTCTGCTGGACCAAAATATCAAGAAGCTTCAACTAAAGCTAATTTACAAGCTAATAAAATGAGCAGTAACTGGTGATTTTGTCCACAAAATTGAAGGCCAAATACACAGAACATGAAATGAATCAGAATTATGATTATTTCACCTACTCAGGGCAAAACTCAGTGTTTGGAGGCAAAAACCTATGTATCCAAAAAAATATTTCTGTTATTTTTAATAGAAATGCTTTATTAGTTGTTGGTGTGATTGCTGCTCAAGAATGAAATGCATTCAAGATTGGGTTTCGCTAAAAAGAAAAAAACAACAGCTTGCTTGTCAAGTGTTAGAAACAGGGAGCGTGCATTAGCAGAAAGCCTGAGAAATCTACAGTAAAAACAGAAGGACATGGTTTTTAGCTATCAAGTATTTATTGACTGTCATATTTAGGGTAAGGATCTATATAAAGTGGAACTCAGCTGGTTTCCACTGTCATATAGCCTTAGCTCCTTGTCCAGAAGAAAGGGAAAAACTTGGGTTTGCTCCCAAAGAAAAAAAAAAGATACTCATTCTAATAACTATTCAAAATAATAGTTTCCCATTATTACTGTGACCTAGGTGTTGGAACAAGTATGTACCAACTAGGCTTTTCAGCAACGCTTCAAAGTTGGTAAAGATTAGATTCCTCTTCGCAGATGCGAAAAGTGAAGCTTAATGACACCACTGGTTTAGCATTCAGAAATGCCTTTGACTGCAAATAATAGAAGACCTGGCAGTTAGTGCAAGTTAAGCAAGTTGGCTGGTGCAACAAGATTGCATGCAGAAGCAGTCTAAGGTTGCTGCATGGAATCAAAGCTCTCAGGAACCTAGTCTCCTGTGTCTTTCCACTGTGTTCTTCATAGCCTGGTGGCTCCTTGGATTCAACCTTGCAGTATGGCTGTCACACCACTAGCAGGAAGAAGTAAGGACAGAGAGACAAAGGAGCCTGCCAGCTAGGCTCCCCTTTTAATTAAAAGTTTTCTTCAGAATCCTATCCAGCATCTTATTGGCTAGAACATGTCTTTTGGATATCTGTTTGCAGGAAAGGCCAGGAAATGCCAGGAAACTCCAGGAAACAGTATTTTTTTAAGAGAGAGAGAGAGAGAGAAAATTTTTTAAATATTTATTTTTTAGTTTTCGGTGGACACAACATCTTTATGTAGTGCTGAGGATTGAACCCAGCGCCCCGCGCATGCCAGGCAAGCGCTTACCGCTTGAGCCACCTCCCCAGCCCTTTTTTCAAATTATGGACAAAACTCCTGAAGCAGGAGTCTTCTAACAAGGAGTAAGAGGAGAACAATCAGGCAAGTAATCATAGGATCTATCACTTTTGGATTGATTCTAGGATGGTCTGATTCCCAAACTCATGCTCACATCTTAAATGCCTTGCAGACTCTCAAGAACTCTATCTTATTTATCCCTAGTCCTAGTTATTGGCACTCAGTAGACACTGGGGGTTTGTTGATTCTGGGAACTATGTTGAAATCCTACCAGAGAGGTTTGGGTAGCCTCTGGTGTGATCAACTTCTTTTTATACCCCTGTGGATGAAGGTGAATGAGCACAATTGCAGCCAATTACCTGCACAACATTAAAACGGTCTCTGCTCTGAGAAACTAAAAAAAAAAAAAAAAAAAAAAAAAAAAAGCAGGGATGCTAAGCCTTACCACTTTGCTAAGTGATGCTCTTAAAACATTTGGAGACCATTTACGTGAAAAGATTTCTCCCACGGCTAGATATAGAAAACAATTCCAAAACTACTCAGGACTCCTTTTCTATCTAAGCTTTCACTAATATGTTTTTAGCATCCAAATCTGCCTCAAATCCTTTGCCTTTATGAACCAACTTTGAGACTAAGCTTCAGGTCTTAGCTAAAATCACATTTTCTTTTAGGAAACATGGGATACTAGTAGAGGAAGTGAGGAAGATTTTAGGAGTTGGACATTAGATGGGTGAATGTGTGTGAGCCTGCATACATACACACGGGGGGGGGGGCATGAAAGCCGTGGAAGAAAGGTTTTTGAGCACAGCAGGGAATGAGGTGGAGCCCAGATTGCAGAACTCAGGGGCCAAGGAAGCCATCATGAATTTCCTCTAGGATAGTGACAGAGTCCATCATAAGGAAACCCTTTCAGATGAGTCTGACTTTTAAGGTTGGTCCCAATTTTAAATATTCTCTCCATTTGCAGACCAAATATGTCCCTATTTGCCATGTGTGAAATATGGCCCCTTGGCTACAAGTGACTGGCAGTCATTTTCTATTACAATTGTCTGAATCTCTTTGGAATCAATGTCTGAGAGAGATTCATAGTTTATTCATTCCTTCTTTTCTGTTCTTTGCAATATGTTTCCAGGGTGAGACTACATTTCCAGGCTAAGACACATCTGTATTTCAGACCATGCAGCTTGGCATGCTCAGGAGGCCAGACAAATCTTAAACTGGGACTCTTCTTGGAGTTGTTAATGATAAACAAATACATAAAGCTCATTTCATCTGAAGTCATCATACCTGGTTATAGATGTGTACATCAAAGAAATAGAGTTATAACTTTCAACTAAAATAAAATAAGCAAAGTTTTGAAAAAAAAGTATTGTTTTAATTTTTAGTTATTAACCATTACAGAAATGTTTGAATTTTATCATATGCATAGCATACATTTAATTCAACTCTATAGTTGTTTGGCCATTGACTAGCAATATCATAGCCATTATAAGTATCGTACTAATGTATGTTCGTGGTCAACTATATTCATTTTAATATTTAATTTTGACCTCAGCCAAATGAAGATATTTTAAACTGAAAATACCCACTGTCTAAGCATGCTCTGGGACTATACCAAAAGATCTTAGACTGGGTAATAGAAAAATAATAGAAATTTATTTCTTATAGTTCTGCAGGCTGAGAAGTGCAAGATCAAGGTGCCAGCACATTCAGGGTCTGGTAAGGACTTCCAGGATAGGATCTTCTTATCATGTTCTCACATGATGGAGGAAATGGAAGGATGAAGTAGCTTTCTGAAGTTTCTTTCATAAGGTCACTAATACCAGTCGCAGGGGCAAAGCCTTCACCACTTAATCACTTTCCAAAGGCTCCACCTCTTAATACTATTGCATTGGGAAAACAGTGTGGGAAAACAGTGGTGCTCTTGTGTAACCTCAACCACTTGGGAGGCTGAGGCAGGAGGATCCCAATTAACAGGCTAGCCTCAGCAATTTAGCGAAGCCCTGTTTCAAAATAAAAAAAAAATATTTTAAAAGTTGGGGATATAGTTGAGTGGTAGAGCATCCCTGGGTTACACACACACACACACACACACACACACACACACACACACACACTTGCATTGAGGAATAAGTTTCAACATGAATTTTGAAGGAACATGAACGCTGGAACAACTGTACCTACATTATCTTCATATGGGGCGTGGAACATGCCATTTTACTCATTTTATGATAAGCTCATCAAATTTTAAACCACAATTTAATTCATTTATTTCCCCTTACCCATCCCCCAGAACTCTGGCATTTGAGAACCTTGACTAAAACCCACATTTTAAAAGATATTTCAGTGATAGTGCGTGGCTTTTTTTTCTCAAGGGTCTGCTGAAAATTGCAACAGAAAAGATTTAAAAGGACAATTAATCAGTACTAATCAGTTACTGATAAGCCAGTATCACTTTCTGGCTTATCAGTTCCCAAAATTTTCAGTCCTACAAGTTTCAGTTTGGGGTGCCCCTTTAAGTCGGAACATGGCTGGTGGTTTCTAGAGACTCCTTTCTATAGTCAGAACTGCATCATCTCAACACACCCTCATCCATAATCCCAGGGTGGGCTCAAATGGGACCAGGCTGTGTGAAATGTTTTCATTTCCTATTGACTGGTTGTGTACTTCCCTTGTGTTAATCCCTTGTTAATGGACACTTTCTTTGAGCCAGCTGAGATCGGAGTTGTGTTGTCTTTGTGATTCTAGCAGATTTTATTACTTGGATATCTTTGTTTTCATTATTTTGAGATTTTGGGATTTTGTCTGTTTCATTGATATTGATTCTCTCAGTTAGAGATGGCCCAGCCTCCCACAGTTTCTGTTTGTGTTTGATCTACAAACAGTGGGAGGGACTCCTCAGGCTGCAAATGTTTTGGTTCTGTGCTTCAACTGGGAAAGGCCTGGGAAGAGCCATTAGCAGCTTTCTGGACTGAAAACAGATGAGTGTGGCTTTAAACCTAGGTGGGGCACTTGTGTTTTGTCATTTAAACGACCTCAGGCCATTGTTCTGGGGCACTCATTTTAGAGGGCAATGTGGAATTTTGAAGAGTCTTGGTACTTTTCTGAGAAGTCCAAAGAAAATACAGCTCCTGCTTTTTAGTTATTAGTTCTGTCTCTTTCCAGCTTTGTGACTCTGGGCAAGTCTTTTGACCTCTCTGGGTCTCAGTTTCCTTATATCTAAAGAGAAGCTACCATGCCAGATGACCTTGAATCCCTTGCTAAATGAAATGGAAGCAACATTGCTTGAGCTGTTACTGTGTGCTCAGGTGCATAAATATTTTATTTCAACAATATATTTTACTCAGCAACAACCCTGTGAGTCTTATCTCATTTTGCAAAAGAACTGAAATAAAATGTAGGCACATGTTCTATGCTGTGTCCATCCATGCTAAGACACAGTTTGCTATATAATTGCTTCACTGGGGGAAAATGCACCTCCTCTTCCCATTAAGATTAAAAGTTCCAGGAGGGGAAAGATCACATTTGCCCAGACACCGATCCAAGGCTTGGTCTTGAATAAGTACCTGTTGAATTAAGTCACTTAGGAATCTAAGATATAAGAGAATAAGATGCCCCTTTGGCAGTGTCCTAACCAAATAGGTGATGACATTAAAAACACGCTGACTGTGTGCTTGCACCCTGGTACTGGGCAGATTTTAGGGGACAGTTACAGAGCTTCAGTGGCTCTCCACTGGGGATTCTAGGTGTTTGCTACCTGGTCAAAAAGATGCCCCTTTCTGCTCCAGATCCCTTTTCAAGTAACCTATCCTTTCACACATGCATGTATTAAGAAAGTTTAAACGCTTACTAAAAAGAGAAGTAATTTTAAAAATGCTTATTAAGTAACAGCATTAGTAAAAGTTCTAAAACCCTAAAACATGTTGGCAAAAATATTTCATAACTGCATAATGTAAAAAATTAATCTATCCAGGAGCGGTAGTGCACACCTGTAATCTCAGCTACTAAGGAGGCTGAGGCAGGAGAATTGAAAGTTCAAGGCCAGCCTCGGCAACTTAGTGCGACCTTGTCTCAAAATAGAATAAATAAATAAAAAGGGTGGGTGGGTGGGGGGATGTTTAGCTCAGTGGTAGAGCACTCCTGGGTTTAATCCCCAATACCAGGCAAAAACAACAACAAAAAGGAAAACTATAAAAAACAGCCATCATAAAAACTAATCTAAATTGGCTAGAGGTTTGATAAAATTGCTACTCCAGAAGGAAGCACACTTTCGAAACTACTTCTTCATTATCCAGTGGCAGCATGGACTCGAGGTCCCAGTCTTTGCAGAAGGTAGGTCCTCAATGAGTGGATTTTTTTTACTCGGGGGTAGAGAAGCTGGTGGTTAGGTCCAGATTGAAACAAGAGGAATTAAAACCCACCCAACAAAATCAAACTCCTGTGGTTAACTGGGCCCACTTTTCTTAGTAGACAGTTTAGCCACCTATTTCTTTGATTCATTGACTGCCCTTCAGAACATGTTTTTTGGGTTTTAATAATTTCCTACTTAAAGCTCTTTATCAAAGAGTTCTTTCTAACCTATTGCATTCTATTCCCTGAACAGTGCTATGGAGTGAACTCATTTATTTTTCCCTGTCTCCATGTATTTCTAGAGACACTTTTACAGAATATTGAGAAGTGGTTTTGCTGACTACCCTTTAAAATAGCTCAGGGCCAGGGTGATGTCGTTTGACGCCCTCCTACCCTCAACTGCCTTCCCATGGACTAACTAGTCAGGATGCTCTAAACTACCATCAGAGATTCTCAGACAATGTCTCCTTGAATAGCCACTCTCAATCTGGAAGGCACAGCAGAATCCAGGCTGTGCCCCAGACGAACACACTAGAAACTCTGGGTGTAGAAAAAGGCAGGCATAGTTCCAGAAGCCCCACAATGATTACATTATGTGGCTAAGGCTAAGATCTGTGGCTTTGGAAGAACTATGTTCAATTACAAGGTCATATAATATCTTCATGTTAACACCTGTTGAACTTATGGCTGATATATTTCAACAGAGATAAAGAGAGGATTTTTAATGTCTTCAGTACTGAGATTATAGATATGCCAATTAGCATGATTTGAGCATTCCACTATGTGTGTGTTTGTATGTGTGTGTGTGTATGCATCTCTTTGCATCCCATAAATAAACACAATTATTATTTATTTGCCAATTAAAAATGAAATAAAACACCAAAAAAGAAAGTATGGCTGCTTCACTTACTGGTCTGCAAATGTCTAAAGAACTACATTTTTCCCTTTTTAAAAAGAGGTATAGTAGGGTGTGGTGGCGCACACCTGTAATCCCAGGGGATGGGGAGGCTGAGGATCACAAGATCAAAGCCTACCTCAGCAATTTACCAAGATCCTAAGCAACTTAATGAGATCCTGTCTCTAAATAAAAAAAAGGTTTGGAGATGTGTCTCAGTGTTTAAGCACCCTTGGGTTCAATCTCTGGCACCAAAAAAAATTTTTTAAAGTAAATAAAGAAAAAGAAAAAGAGGTGTGGGTGGAGAGCATGAGAAATCCGGGGGAGGGGAGGTACCCATGTCAGACCTTGAGCTTGTGTTGATGAAGCTTTCTGCTCACTGGGGCCACAAAGATAAACATGTGACTGTCTCTGCCCTGTAAAAAAAAATTAGAGAAAACTGCCTCTGGGAAGATGAGAACAGAGAAGGTGGGGGTGGGGCACAAGGCTGGGTCGAGGATTCCACCTAGAGCCCTGAATGGAGAACCTCACCCCACAGCTTCCCCTCTCAGGACCACCTTTCTTCCATGGAAGTTACCGCCCATTGACTTAGTCCAGGGCCTTTTGTTGCTCTGTTCTGCCCTATCTGTATCATATTCCCCCCAAGGTATTCACTTGGTCTTTTCATTTATTAGATTTTTTACTAAACATTTATAATATACCAGGTTTTCTACCAGGCCTAGGAGTGGTGACTCCATTACCATACTGTGCATCCAAATTATTTGGGGAGTGTGTTTTCTAAAGTATATTTCGATCTCAGGCCCTTTTCTTATTAAAAATGAAGATTTCTAGCGTTCACTCTACTACATTTGATTCAGCAGAGCTGGGTGGGGATGGGAATCTATTTTTAACCATGTCTCACCATATGATTTTGATACCAGTGGTCTGGGACCCCTAATTTGACATGCTGTCCCAGAGGACATAGAGAGACAGGAGAAAGATGACAGCAACATGTTGCAATCAAGAGCTGTGGGAACTAGAGCACTGGATCAAAGCATATGGCACCCAGCTGGGGAGCCAGTAGGGGCTGACCTATCCCATGCTCCATGTACCAAGCTTGTACACGTTGTAATGGTTAATTTGAATTATCAACTTGATTGAATTAAGAAATGCCAAAGATTAAAAGGCTTCTGAGTGTGTCAATGAGGGTGTATCTAGGAATGATTGACATGTGGAATAGCAAACTAAAGTGGAGAGCCCCCCTAAGCGTGGGCAGCACTATCCAATAGGATGGTGGCTTAGATGGGATAAAGTTGGAAGAACAAGGGAGAAGCAGCAGCTGCAAGCTTGATTCTCCTTGACCAGGTTTTTGATTGCTGCTGCTATCTCCTGAGGACCTAAGAATCTCACTCCTCCACTCTTCCAAAGCGGACTCTGCCAGGGATTCTCCAGGGAGTTTCCAGTAGCCTTTGATCTTTGAACTGGAGTAGCATTGTTAATCCTTCTTATTCTGTGACTTCAGCTTCCTGGACTGCACAGCTACTGGTTCCTCCAGCTCTCTAGCCTGCAGATGGCCATTGTGGATGATTCAGTTTCTAGTCGTGTAAGCCAATCTAATAAATTCCCTTTTTATAATCATACTTCCCATTGATTCTGTTCCTCTAGAGAACCCTGACTAATACACACATCAACTAATACACACATCAACTAATACACACATAGGAAGATGCCATATGGACCAACTATTGCCTTGACAGAGGGTTAACCCACACCAGTATGTGGGTCATAGAAGATGGCTTGCTGTTCTCAAACTAGTGACAATTCTGAGCACTTTGGTACTTTGTTTCTTCTGCCCTCCTTATCTATGTAAAGAATTCTGTCAACTCTTCAACATCCAGTTAAATATGTCACCTTCTAGAGAAAGTCTTTCCTGACCTCTCTAAAGCTCAGTTGGTGCATCCCTTGGGCTCTTGTGACATTTTATTCCTGTATGTATTTGCTTATTTCACACTGTGTGTCCCATCATGGCCCCCACTGCAGACTGGGCCTGTCAATCTCATTAACAGCAGCACCTTGCCAAGGGCTGACACATGGAATGGATTCCAGAAGGTAGCAACAGGTAACTGTCCTTCAGAGAGATGGGAGCATGCCACGCAAAGGGAGTGAGATGAGAAGACACTTCTCCTCCAGTACAAATGGGCATAATTTTCCCCACACTCCTCGATGATGAGGAGCAATGGGATAGGAACATCCTGCTGTGAGAATCATGGCATTCAACAAGCTGATGAATACAGGTCCTCTAGATCGCAGAGTCCCAAAGTGAGGGCAAAGACCAACCAACAAGCCATGAACATAGTATAACAAATAGAAATAGCTCAGCTACAGTACTTCCTGAGTACAAGGCCCTGTTCTAAGCACCACATTAACAACTCACATATTGTCCTATTTTACAGAGGAGGAAACCGAGACACAGAGTGCTTAGTTGACTTATCCAATGGCATACAGCTGCAGATCCATGATCCAAATGTGGGTGATCTGGCTCCAGGGTCCAGGTTCTTAACACTGTGCTATAGTGGTCCTGTATAAATAGTGGAAAATGTTTATTTTTATGGCAGAAGTGGGGGAGGTCATTTGTGCAAAATTCAATGATCTCTCTCTCTTTTTTTTAAGTTTTGTTTTTAATTGCTGAAAATCATTTAATTGTATTTGCCAATCCATTTGCAGCAATGACTCATTATCAACTTTAGGTGTTTTATGTCATCCCCAAATCTGTATTAACTCACTAAGTTGAGACTTTCAGAATTCAACATTTTTGCTTACGTCTTCAAGCTCCCTGAGAAAGCAAACTGACGACGCAGAATCTTTCCCAGTACTTTGTGCGATTTTATAAAATAAATTATTTTAGTCATTTAGGCTTACATAATTTTCAATGGTAATTGCTTAATGCTGTCCACGGAGCTTGCTTTTTTCTACTGCTTTCATTGCTTCAAGGTACTCAGTTAAAAAGGATTTAAAATTATTGCTTAGAATGCTCTTTCCCTCAACCAAGAGTGTAGGGCATTATGCATCCAATAACCTGTTAACTCACCTTTTCCATTGAACTTTTCAGAAAAGTTATCCCAGGCTTAACACTTGCAGGCAGTGGAATAAAGAGAAAAGCTTAGATATTGATGATTTCTTCAGGAATCAATGCAAAGGAGCTCAGAAGAAACTGGCAGGAGCATAACACAGCAGGCAAAACCCAAAGTAGGCTCTGCTGGCAGTTGAATAGGGATGGAGGCGGTGCAAGACGCCTGGGTGGGAGGCTGGTGCCAGAGCCTGCAGCAGAAGGTCTCCTGGTACCCGGAGCATGGGCATGCTGCCACACCAGCAACCAAATGGCCAGACAGCTGGAGCTTTTGCATTTGTCAGAAGTTGTGCACTAACTCTAATGAATTTAGTTTTTGATGATGTAGAAAAGATAGGGAAGGAGGAAAGAAGAGCAGGATGGAGAGAGGAAAAATACCCAAAAAGGAAGAAATAAATGTTCAACAATGGCAGAAAGTCATAGCAACTGTCCAGCATTCTACATGCATCTATGATGATTGGCTTCTAAACTTTTTTTTTAAACAAATAGCAATTTGTATACTTGTCTTTCTTATTGTTGAAAGATAAGATATCACTTATTCTTTATCTAGAAATCTTCTGGGAAGGGAGTGTGATAGGACAAGGAATGGTTGGGACTCCCCTAGAAAGCACAGTACCATAAAACTTGTAGTTTTTGAGATTTGCCTCTTTGAAGCAGACAAAAAGTCTCTTGTCTGGTGGGAGGTAGTAGTGGTAAGAGCAGCATTCAGTGCTCAGTAGAGTGTACTCCACCAAGGGTCCACCCATCCCAATACATATGCATTTGCAACATCTATTAGGAGCTTCAAAGATAAATACAAATTTGCCTTCTCTAAAATTGTCCTCATATATTATGGATGCTCCCTTTGGGCAAGAATGTTATTTAATTCTCATATGAATTCTCTCCTTCTTCCTTAGTGAGACCAATAGCAAAGCTTAATCTTCAGTCATACAAATGAGACCCTTCATCTCCTCTGCAGCTGGGTGTAGTCAAATGATTGAGGTTTGGCCAATGATTCGTGAAAAGAAATATGTGCAACTTTGGGGAAATGTCCTCAAAGGAGAGACACACTCTACTTCCTTTTGCCTGGAAGATAGATGTGATGGCTGAAACTTGAGCAGAATACAATACTGATGATGGCTGACCTAAAAAACCCGGTCCTAGAAAACCCAGTCCCTGATGACCATGGAGCTGGATGTCTTCCTGTACCTTCTCCTATTTAAATAAATTTTAGTGTATAACATGATGATATGTCCTTGACTTCTCTTATATGAGAAAGATACTTTTATGTCCTTTAAGTCTTTGTTGTTTGTTTTGGTCATGTTCTCGTATATAGCCAAAGCCAATCTTAGCAGATGCATCTCCTATTTATAGTTCATTATGGTTCTGTTATCTATGAAGATATATATATATATAATTATATTATATACATGAAATTATATATAATGTATATAATTAATTATATTATATACATGAAATTATATATATATATAAAATTTTAAGGTGGAGAAATCTGGGATAGATGTTTACCAGAGATCTAGAACTTGAAAACCTGTTGATCCATGAAGCTATGTCTAATAGATCCTGTCTTCTACAAAAATTTACAAACAACAACAAGAAAACACACCTGAATTAAATGGCCAAAGAAACAAGACATAAAATGAGAACAAACCCCTGAAGAGGTAACTGATTTGACAGTCTTAAATTCCCCTTCCTCTCAGAGGTTTCTAGAAGATGAATCCATTCTGATATTCTGATGCTTGGCAATGAACACAGCAAGGACTAAACTCATATCCTGGTTCTCAGCAAAGCTGGTGCTGGCACTAATCCATAATTTCAGGAATTTTTTAAAAAATCAAGGCAACCCATCTGCCAATTTTCTCTCGGAGCCCTCATCTGGTACATATTACACTGTTAGACGTGTGAAAAGTTGCTACCCACAACACAAGTCACCACCATTCTTTTCTCTCCTGGGACCACAGACATGACTCAATATCTACATTAGAGATGCCAGGAACATACCAGCTCAGTATTAAGAAAATAATCCAACAGCATCTCGCAGACACAAGATGTCATTCTGCAAAACATTTTAAAAAAACACTTTACATTTTCTTCCAGCAAGTGGACAAGTGAAGCAATAAATGAGCAAAAGAAATCCAACAAAATTGTCAGTGGTTGACATTTCTTTAGAAAGGTGATGGGTGAATATTGTTCTCTAGTAGGGAGCCCCAGGGAAGGTCAGCAGGACATGTGAAACCTGGCTCACTCCCACAAAGCCAGAGTCAGCTCATTCTAGTCCTGAGTAGGTGGTTCTAAGATTGCAAGAGGAATAAGGGTACTTTGGATGACTCATGCCATTTGGGGAGGATAAAAACCATTGGGCATTTGGGTTTAGATCTGGCAAAGAGTTATTAAAAAAACAAACCAGCAATTGAAATATTTGGTTTTTAATTGTGTGTAACTGTCTTTTTCTAGATCAGTGTTTTAGTTAGCCTTTGCATTGCTGTGACCAAAATACACAATAAGAACAACTCAGAGGAAGAAAAGCTTGTGGGTGGCTCACAGTTCATAGATGGCTGACTCTAAAGCTCTAGGCCTAAGGTGAGACAGTATATCATGGGAGAAAGGCCCAGCAGAAGACAGCTGCTAGCTTAAGGAGGGGAACAGGCTGCAGGCAAGAAGCAGTCTTTCAGAACACCCCCCCCACACCCCGCCCCAGTGACCCATGTCCTCTAGCCTCACCCCACCTGCCTACAGTTACCACCCAGTCAGTCCATTCAAACCAGGAGGGACTGATTAGGTCACAGCTTTCACAATCATTTCACCTCTGAATACTCCTACAGTAACAGGAGCTTTGGGGGGACACCTCATATCTAAACCATAACAATTAGTCATTGTGAATATGTGGCCCTGTATTCCCTGTTTCTCTTATACTTCCGGGAACATGAATGATTCTGGACTCCTGCTCATTGAGTTCAGATGTAGCTTCAGGCTCCTTCTCAACAGACTGTGCTAAGCCTCTACTGCCAATATATAGGCTTTGCCAAAGAATGTATCTATATTTTTGATTATTCCTGCTTGGGTGTTGAAAAGTTTGGTGAAAGTTCTTTTATTCAGTGCAATTAGATAGTGAGCCCAATTGAATATGAATTGCATATGAATATGATTACATATGAATCTCTGGAAGGTTCCGGCCACCTTTATTGGCTTAAAACACAGCATAATAACTCATCCATGATTTCCAGCTCCAGTCTCTCTCTAGTGGAGTAAAAACATAAAGATACCTGTAAAGCAAACTACACTCAAGGTTCCATGTCCTCTAGCCTCACCCCACCTTTTTTATTTTCACGATTCCCCCTTGGCTTTAATCGTGCTTTGTACTTAGTACAACTGTGATATTTTTTTTTAGGGATCACCTTTACCAAATTATACTAAGGCATTCAACTTAATTTTTCTGGAAACAACAGCTCTTTTTCTTTGTGAACTCACCTTTCATCAGCTTACATAATATTTAATTAAATTGCATAATTAAAATAACATGATATAAACAGGTTTGGGAGCCATTCTACTTGAGTCTCAGGAGGGATACGTGAACCAGTAGGAGCAGAATCCACGAGCACAGCTAGTGGTGTTGAACTTGCAGCTTGTTCTGACCCTCAGTCAGAATGTTCTTCAGAGGGAAGTGGCTGTTGGCTAATCCTGAGTTGGTTACCTGCAGGTTACTACAAGACAGAGCCACTAATTCCAACTATAGATAATATTATGGCAGGTTTTCCTATTTTGGGGTGTGCATGTTTTATATATATATAAACATTCACACACATACACATATATATACACATATATATTTATTGACTGACAAAGTAATTGTATATTGTATACTATTATATATTGTGTACTATAATTGTATATAGTTATGGGATACAGTGTGATATTTCAGTACATGTATATAATGTATACCAATCATATCAGGGTGATTGACATATCCTTATCCTCAGACATTTATCATTTCTTTGTAGAGGGAATATTTAAAATCTTTTCCACTAGCTATTTTGAAATATTCAATTATTTTCAACCATAGTTACTCTACTGTGCTATAGAAATTAGAAATCTTTCGTCCTGTCCATCCTCTCTCCATCCCAGGCTCCGGTAGCCAGTGTTCTACCCTCTACTTCTTTGAAATCAACTTTCTAGCTTCCATGTAAGAGTGAGACTATGTAGTTTTGGTCTTTCTGCAATTGACTGATTTCACTTAACATCCTCCAGATCTAATGCATGGTTTTTTGGTTTTTTTTTGAAGAAACAGGCTGGATATGGTGACACACACCTATAATCCCAGCTACTCAGGGATACTGAGGCAGAAGGATCCCAAGTTCCAAGCTGGCCTCAGCAACTTAGCAAAACCCTGTCTCTAAATAAAAAATAAAAAGGACTGGGGGTGTGACTCCATGGTTAAGCACCCCTGGGTTTAATCGCTGGTACCAAAAAAAAAAAAAGTCTGGGTATGTAGCTCAGTGGTAAATCACCCCTGGGTTCAATCCCCAGTACCAATAAAACAAAACAAAAGTTCTGAATGCCCTCATTACTATTTTTTAGCAAATAATTTTCCATAGGATAGGATTTTGCTTGTTTTACAAATGCACTGGAGAGTTACACAGTGCTGCTGGTGTTGGATGCAATCCTGGGCTACAGGTATACACACTATTGCACCGTGATGAGAGGCAGGACCTTTCAATTTGCCTTTGGTGTTTACTATGACCACTGAGTCATCTTCAAAATGAAGAAGCACACCATCTTTCTCCAGGGTGACCTTCTGGGTTGAATAACACTGATGGGTTGTGTTTTTGAGCTCTGGTTGCCTTTCTTGACTGTGGCCTTTATCCCACTGCTGCATAGGTGAGGTGATGTCCCTTCATCCCCTCCATGCGCTGTTTGACAGTTTGGCTCCGATGGAACTTGATCATGGCTCCTACTGGAAGACTCAGGGAAATATGAGCTTTGTACCAGAGGATCCACCCTGTTGTCACTTAGATATTTTGAACTTGGAAAAAACTTTTTGCTTTTTTTTTTTTTTTTTAATTTGGTAAAACATGCACTGCATAAGACTTTCCCTGTTAACCCTTTATGAGCCTACAATTCGAAGACATTAAATATAACTTTGTTGTACAACCTTCACCACTATTAGTCTCTACAACTTTTTATCTCCCCAAACTGAAACTCTATCTCTGTTAAGCAACAACTCCTTCTTCTCCTCTCCTCTCAGCCCCTGGCAATCACTATTCTACTTTCTGTCTTCATGAGTTTTACTACTGTTCGTTCCTCATACCGTTCCTCAAGGGTGTCTGTCACCTTCTGGTTGGCTCATTGCACCTATGTAACATCATCACAGTTCACCCATGCTGTCTGCTTGTTTTTTAAATGGTCTTCCCTGGACTGCTTTCCTACTCAGATCTCACCCCTGAAGCCTAGAGTATTCCACATATCCCCCACTGAAGGTTATTCTGAGGTTGCCTTTTCTTTCTTTCGCCTTGTGCAAAGTGGCAATCATCTTCCTTCCCAAGTGTGAGTGCCAGCTGTGGGCCTTTCAAGAGATCTACCCCATGGTCCTCCAGACATGGTTGCTGGGCTCCTTTTGTCCTTTCCAAGGTTCTAGGATTTTCCAATGCCTATTAAATCTTCTGCAACAATCAATTCAAATACACAAGTTTGGCTATTCAAATTACTTTTTCCAAAAGTACTTTAAAATGCATTAAGTTATTAATTGCCTGCTGGCACTTTAATCAAATGGGAAAATTGACATAGCCAGAGGCATGTATTTTTGTGGAAAGAAAATTTATTTAAGAAGAAACAGGAGCTCTTACTGCTTAATTTAAACTGAGAAAACTGTGGAAAATCAACTGCTATGGAAAATTAATAAAACATTTCCAGCTGCAAACAGTGACTAATTGTACAAGATGAAGACGGCCCAGAATTAATAACTTGCAGTTTTCTGTGTGAAGAACCCCCTACCACTTCAATTTACTGGGAGATTAAATTACTTCTAAGTTTGCCATATTAAAACAGAACATGAATAAAACGTTAGCGAACGCACATCTATTATTTACTGTCTGTGATATGGATATAATTATTTCCAAACAACTACAATGTGACGTGACCAGTAATATTTAAATGACTCTTTTAGAAAGAGAATCTACCATAACATTTTTTTACATGAAAAAAAAAACTTTCTGTTGCTTCTAAAGTAATAAAATGATGCCTAATGGACTTCTACAGAGGGTATGTCCGTGCCCCAGTGGACTAGAATATGCTAGCTTACACATCTCCCTATCTACAGCAGACAGTGCTTCGGAAAAACATGTGCAGTAGGAAATCTTAGCATCTTATTTATGAGCTCTGACCTTAAATGCAAACTGACCCCACTACCCAAAGGAAATCAAGGTAGTTGCTTATGAGAAGTTATGTGGCCTTAAGCTCATGGGTCTAACAGAATAGACTCCTTTATGGGAGGCGAAAAAGAGGATCAGAACAACTCCTGGAGTAAAGGGGATTTTCCTGCAGGAAAATGTGCATCTGTGCAGGCCACCTCAAGGACATGGCCTCCAAGCTTGCTTATGACACCGCATTGTTTTGTAGACCCTGGTTTCCTTACCAATACAATGAGGATTAAATAACCCAGGGACATTTCATTCATTTTCTATCTTCAATGCCAGGATTGGCTTTTTTTTTTTTTGCCCTAAAGAGCCACCAGGACAACTGTCAAATTTCCTAGAGCACTGATTGTCTGAGATTCTGAGAAGCAAGATAAATCATAAAAGGACACTATTCAATGACCAGTAAACATCTTTTCAATGGAGGTGAATGAAGAAAAGGAATCCAGAAAATTAGTTCTTTTTGCAGGGTGTTTAATGTTTTAGGTTTGTATACTTTTTGTTTGTTCCTTTATAAAATTTTAGATATTAGAAAATAACTCAAGAAACCAAGAGGAAGGAACCAAGTTGATATATGTGTTGAGGAGACATATCAAAGATGGAGATTTTTCTCAGCAGAGAGGCAGGGCCTCCGTCGGCCGTTGATCCTTTAATGCACACACAGAGGGCACATTCAGCCCCTTGCTATTTGATATTGCTGGCAGGAAGTTCCGAGTATTGGCCTGGAGAGAATAAAGGCATGTTGTTTAGAAATGCAGAGGCTTAACCTGAAGCATAACTGGTTTGGGGTTTACCACAGAAGTTATCTGGACACATCATTTGATTTCCAGGTTTTAAATGTAATTCTAAACAAGATCTGGCTGCACAGCCCTCCGCTGTGTGACATAGAGACTCTTTATCTGCCACCAAATGCCATTCAGGCTTAATGCTGTTGAAGTGAGTTGTATAAATTGGGGCATTCTTTGAGGCCCTAGAGCATACCTCCTCTCACAGGAACAGAGTCAGGCCTGCTAACTCCTTTCGTCACTCAGGCCAGAAGCCATGGAGGTTGTTCTTCTCTGGGCTCATTTTGATTTTCCTTTTTTAAGAAACTCTTAAGACTTGCTTTAGTATTTAGTAGCCACACTTCATCCATAGGCTGAGTGGACTGCTGCCTATCCCGCTGATACAAGGGGTCAGTGGGAGGGTTCCTCGACCCAGGAAAGCCTGTCCTCCCTGCCCCAAATGTGAGACCTTCCTGCAAAGTCAGAGACAAAGGCTCCTGTGTCCCATTTTGAAATAAGATTCCCAGTGAAATTTTCTTCTCTCCCTCTGAGAGGAAATGACTTGTGCTTTGTTAGTAACCCTATCAAGGAGGATTGGAAAGCAAAGCATCACTAGACCCAGAAGAGGAAGGAGCTGTGGCAAGGGCCCCAGAAAGGGAGCGGGAAGGTGAGGCACAAGGTCAACATGCCTTCTCTGGCTCTGCCCTTTTTAATCAGCAAACTGACCTCTTCTCCTTCACACGTCATTGCCCATGTGCTGATGGTCCAATCTTGAGTTAAAGCTGTATTTTGAAAGTGCAGTTTCCCTCTAAAAGTTGTCTATATTCTGTGTCTCCACCCCTCACCCCTTTCAGCCAGGTGCCCTCACTCCTGCTGCTCCTTCAGAATCGCCTCTGTCAAGGTCATTATGACCTCCCTGCTGCCTCATCCAGGGGTCAGCTCCTAAAACTCACATTAGTTAGCATCTGATGTTTAGTTAGCATTTTGTCCTTGAAGCACTTTCTGGACTGGCTTCCATGAGGCCATGACCCTCCTCTTTCTTCCTTCTACCCTTGACCACTTCCAGTGCACTTTTTTCTCTTTGGTACTGGTTATTGAACCCAGGGGCACACTTTACCACTGGGCGACTTCCCCAATCCTTTTTATTTTTCATTTTGAGGCAGGGTTTCTCCAAGTTTTAGAGGTTGGCTTCCATTGTACAATCCTCCTGTCTTAGCCTCTAGAATCGCTGGAATTTCAGGCATGCATCACCGTGCCTGTCTCCCCAGTGCACTTTTATTGTTGTCTCTCTCCCAAAACCATGGCATTGATCACAAGGTTGTATACAACATATTCCTTCCTTATCACCTCTTTCTCTACAACTAGACTGCAACCCCTATGCAGGCAAGGAATTCTGTGTCTCCTTCATGTGGTTCTGCTACACGGTAGGCACTTGGTAAACACAGTATTGGTGCAATGTTGAATGGTTTAGAAGACTCAGGTTAAACCAGTGCACATATCCCCACCACCACCCTTTTAAAACAGGGTATTTGGAATTAATATAGTGGGATCTTATCTTGCCTAGGGATTTCTCTACAGTCAGTTTCAAGGAAAAAGCCACATGCCCTTAAAATCTATTGGATTCCAACAGTTTTAGAAGAAGCCTAATCTAGCCAATCTCCTCCTCAGGACTGGAACAGGAATTGCTATCCTTTGGTTGAGTACTAGGTGAAATTGTCAGCTTGATGCTAGAATCAGGACATATAAAATGTATCCCTGAAACACCGGCCTCTCACAGTTGGTATGGCAATACTCACCCAGGGAGGCAGGCGCCAGTGACAGGAAGGTAGATTCCTGCTGTAAGTCTTCTGGTCACATGTCCTCCAGGTCTTATGTGTGAGGAGAGGCATGTAAGGGAAAATCCATGTGCTTTTCAGTTGCTGCTTTTCTCTGAGTTCTTAAAGTTGAAGTCTTTATGTTAGATGGCGCTTATAAACTATCCACTATACGAAGAAGACCCACCAGTGACTCTCCTCTGGCGGGACATTGGAAGCATCTGTGGAATTTTACAAGACTTACTCTATACTTACTCTGTCAGTATCTCCAGGGATGGAGCCCAAGTCTCTATATTTGTTTGTTTTTTAATGATTCATAGCAGTCAGTGTGTAGGAAGAGGCAAGAAGCACTGTGGAGGTACTTGATTCTGTTTTTATTTCCCTTTGGTTTTTGTGATTTCTGGGCCCATCCTATGTCAGAAGGCATTTTTAAAAATTATTATTATTATTATTTTAGATGTTGATGGACCTTTATTTTGTTCATTTATTTATATGCGGTGCTGAGGATCAAACCCAGTGCCTCACTCACACATGCTAGGCAAATGCTCTACCACTGAGCCACAACCCAGCCCCAGAAGGCATTCTTGTTTTAGGAAAACTAGTTCAAATTCCTGTTCTCTATTTCCGTGGGGTCTATGTCACTAGACAAAATTATATAAAAAGAAAAAAAAGCATCCCCACCTGTTAGGGTTCTTCTTCCTGGTGTCTCCTTGTCCCAACCCCACCAGAGCCTGAATACTGTCATGGCAGGGAGAGAGTGCATACCTCAGAATTGTCCTCTTGGATAAAATACTGTCAACATTTCCTTCTTCTTCCTCTCCTCCGGTTCCAACTTACCTTTCCATTTCCTTTTAGCTGTTTAGAAATTGGTCTCATAAGCCAACTCTGTTGATACAGGATGAATTTGTTGACCTCCCTGACCCTCCCAGAAAATTCATATTTTGACGCCCTAACCATACCAGTACCTCAGAATAAGACTGCATTTGGAGATAGGCATTTAAAGAGGTGATTAAGTTAAGATGATACCATGTGGGTGGGCCCTAGCCCAAGAGTTCTGTTCCCCTTGAGAGGAAATTTGGCCACACAGAGATAGCAAGGCTGCTTGGGCACAGAGAAAAACCTTCCTACACAGCAGGAAGGTAGCCATCAAGCTGGGCATGATGATGTATGCCTGTAATCCCAGCTACTTAGGAGGCTGAGGCAGGAGGATGACAAGTCCAAGGCCAGCCTAGGCAATTTAGTGAGACCCTAGAATAAAATAGACACTAGTATTGCTGTATGTATATACATGACTGTATAACCAATGTGATTCTGCAACCTGTACACTCAGAAAAATGAGAAATTATACCCCATTTGATTCAAATGTATGATATGTCAAGATCATTGTACTGTCATGTTTAACTAATAAATAATTTTTAAAAAGCCTCAGTGATAGATCACCCCTGATTCAATCCCCAGTGCTGGAGGAGAAAAAAAGGAAAGCAGCTATCTGCTAAGCCAAGGAGAGTGAGCTCCAATAAAACAAAACAAACCTGTTGACACCTTGATCTTGGACTTCCAGTCTCCAGAAGAGTGAGAAAATAAATTTTTGTTGTTTTAAGTCTCCCAGGTTTAACTGCCAAGATGTTAACCACTGACAACTCAAGTATTTGTGTAATTTACATGAAGATAAAAATTATAAAACAGACTTGGCCCCAAGAAGCTTGCCAAGTGATGCCCCTGCAGGCGTACCTGTGTTTTTAGGAATTATTCTGCTTGTTTCCCGACTTGTCTTTCTAAACCCATCCTTCATCCCACTCTGCCTGGCTTGGTGCCCTGGAGGCTGACGCCAGAGGATGGAATCACCTGGACTCTTTTGCTCCCGGCTTCCATAACGGTTTTGTGCAATCGAAAGTACTAGTAGGAGCTTGGAAGTTGACGGGAAAACCAGGTTATGTATTTCAACCCTTCTCCATGAAGGACCAGGATGTGGTCAACTCTGGTTCTTCTTTGACGGTGGCTTTCTCTAATGCCATTATCTTCATCCCTTCTCTTTGTCCCTCCAGACCTCTAGATGGTCAAGGTTTCTTGCTACTCCTAGCCCACAGGTACCTGCTACTATTGTTAATTTCCTTAAATCATCCACATTTCTACAAATTATCTCTTAATTAAGCTCTTTTTGATTATACCTCTTTGAAGATATTATTATTATTATTATTATTATTATTATTTTGTCAAAATGCTAACTGATATAGACAGAGTAGTATGGTGAGAAAAACCAGTACTCTGGTGTCAGATAGCCCTGACACCAACCCCACTCATGAATAGTTGTGTGACTCCAAGCAAGTTTCTCTCACTGATTCTCAGTTTCCACATTTATAAATCGGGGATAACGACTCTTTGCTCAAAGCATTGCTGAGGTTAAAGAGGATGGTATATAGTGCCTGGCAAACAACATGTACCCCAAATTGGTATTACAGAAGTAGCTATAGTAGTTGTTTCTATTTTATAAGACTCAGAAATATGAAGCTTAAAGCCAAAGGAATGTCTTTCTCATGAGAGGGTTTCAGGTGCCACAGCAGTTCCAAATGCCCTGGCAGGTCCCCTGCGGTGGGTGGAATGAAAATTTCTTTCTTTATTATTGATATATAGTAATTGTATATATTTATAGGATGTAATGTGATAATGCAATACATGGTACAAAGTACAAGGATCAGATCAGGGTGGCATATCCATCTCCTCAGACATTTATCATGTCTATATGTTGGGAATATTCAAAATCCTCTTCACTAGCTATTTTGAAATATACTTAATTGTTGTCCACCATGTTTACCCTGCTATGCATAGAACATTAGAAATCATTCCTACTATCTAACTGCCACCCCTATATTTGTTAACCATCCTCTCTCCATCCCCACAACCCATACACCTTTCCCAGCCCCTGGAAACCACTATTCTACTATTTCCATGAGACCAGCTTTGTATCTTCCATGTATAAGTGAGAACATGCAGTATTCATTTTTATGTGCCTGACTGACTTCACTTACCACGATGTCTTCCCATTCCATCCATGTTGCAGTAAATGAGAGGATCTCATTCTTTTTTATGAATAATATTACATTGTGTATATAGACCACATTTTCTCCATTGGCTCATTCACCATTGGACATTTAGGCTGCTTCCATATCTTGGCTATCGTGAATAGTGCTGCAATAAACATGGGAATAAAGATGTTTCTTGAAAATACCAATTTCATATATTTGTATATTAATATAGTTGGATATATACTTAGCATATATCCAGAATTTTAATATGGCCCCCAAGAATCCCATCTTGGTATATATGTGTTGTGTTGTGTGTGTGTGTGTGTGTGTGTGCATAATAGCCTCTCTGTATCCATGTGTTCTACATCCGTGTATTTACCCAATTGTGAATCAAAAATATTTTTTCAAAAATTGCATCTGTATTGAAAGTACAGACTTTTCCTTTTTTGCCTATAAAATACAGTATAACAATACTTTCATTTTCATAGCATTTACATTGTATCAGATATTATAGGTAATCTAGAGATGACTTAAAGCATATGGGAGGATTGTATAGGTTATACACAAATGTTATGCAATTTTATATAAGAGATTGAGTATCTTAGATTTTGATCTCCTTGGAGAATCCTGGAACCAATCTCCCATATACTAAGGGATGACTCTGGAAATGTATATAACTTTTGCCCAGTTATTTGATGTACACTAATATAGGTATTACCTTGGAGGAAATTGGCATATTTAATTGATAATTATATCAGTTGACCTTAACATAGGGGGATTATCTAGTTGGGTCTAACCTAACCACTTCAGTCTTGAAAAAAAATATTTTTTTCCCCTAGCTGATCACATAAAAGGGAAGCAGTCACACTCCATCTGGCTTGGAGGAAAGTAACCAGGTTGTGAACACATGGCAAGGAACTGTGAATGGCCACTAGTTGCTGTGACTGGACCCCACAAAACAGCCAGAGGAAAATGGGGACCACAAGGATATGAACTTGGAGAGGACCCCGAGCTCTCAATCAGAGCTGTAGTCTCAGCTGACACTCTGACCTATAGAAACCATGACTAATAAATTTGGGTTGTTTTAAACCACTACGTTTGTAACAATTTGTTTCACAGCACTAGAAAACAAATTCATTTCCCAAGCACTAATGCCAGCAGGTTCCTATTCTGACTATAAAAAAGATGCATTCTGGTCCCACCTTAGTCACAGAATTGCTCCCTTCCTCAGTGTTCCCACTAGCAAATGACACAGGCCTACCCCCTGCATTTCCAGCTCACTTATCTTGAAATGTTCACTCTCCAGGAACAAGATCTCAAACAATGTTAAATAATAACAACCACACATTCAGCTTCTACCCATGCTGGGCAACAAAATAGTCTGCACAGCTATTGGCCAAAAGGATAAACAAGTGAGGAGAGACATCACAGGAGAATAGTTTCTGACTTCCAGCAAAATTTTCAGTGGGTCCACTTAGTTTCAAAAATTATAACAGGAGAGTTTGGCAAGTTTTACAGTTAAAAACAGGAAAAGGAAGCCTGTCTGTAGGCGAATTTAAATGGCTATTTTGAAGTGGAAAACATATTGGCCCTAAGAATTCAATTTATTGTTTTAGGAACTTTCAAAAGTCTGTATTTGTATAGGGGGCAGGGGTGTAAGTTATAAAGTAATAAACTTATTTTGGTGACATTTATAAAAAATTTGGAAGTGTGTACTTCAGGTAAATTTTTTGATTTGGATAAATTTTAACAACATTTCTTATGAGCATTTAAGAGAATGTAAATTTTTTCCTGAGTCCTCATTCTTGGTTGATTTTCTGTGGAATAATGTGCAGAACCAAAGTTTTGTGATATAGTGCTAAGGTCTTTGTTTTATCATGAAGCTAATTATTATGATAGGTCGTTATAAGATAAGAAGGCACAAATACATTAGTAATGGTAAAGATCTAAGCAGCTAATATAGTGTATGCTTGGAAGGGAATATAGTCTTGCAAAGATATCTTTACATTTTAGTAATTAAGTGTGTCATATTAATTGCATGGGCTTTTCACAAAACCTTGAAAAAAAAAAAAAACCACCAAGAACTTTTCCTCTTGATATCAGATCAGAGATGATTATATAATTACATTACCTGGATAATTAAATACAAATTTAGTAGCCTCAGAACTGTACAATATCATGGTTTCATTTTCTAATAGAATTACCCTGCCTTTGGTGAAGAATTTTTGCTAAGCAATGGAGATCTAATTACTTAGTGACATGACATTAACTCCTCAGGGACATTTCTTCAGAGAAAAAGCTTAGATTAAAAATGATTCACAGAGCTTCTTTCTCATTTCATTACTGGAATCCAAATCACAGGAATTAGAGATGTGAGATCTATTAGGCTTTCTTCTCTCTTATCTGGGAGTAGAAGGAGAGTGTCCATCAGGCACTGTTATTTGGGGCTTGGTTAGGTCCAATTTAAATAGCAAAAAAACCACTTCTAGGATGTAACACATTGTTGGGATGAGTCCCTTCTTTAGCCCTTGAAAGACACATCATTACTATGGCCTCACAGGTCTGTAATGATGATCTGAGGACACAATTGTTTTTCAAGATACAAGGTGTTAATGTGGCTATATTCTTGACAGAATGATAATTAGCCCATGTCAAAGATGATTTTATGTAGAACAGAAGAGGAATATCACATAAGGAGTACTTTCAAATAACTCTGTAGGAATTGAAGGCCATCATCATTTGTTTTGATAAATAGTCCTGCAAGCAACCAAGTCAGACACCAAATACTGTTTTCATAGTAGTTCAAGCTTATACCAGCTCCAGCTCTCTTTGTGCAAGTCTTTTGATCAGAACATGCCAAGAAACATCGTCCATTGCTTCTAAAATGACCAAGTAGAGCACCCATTGTTCCATTTGTGGTCTGGGTCAATTGATGCTAAAATTTCATGCATTTGTGCCATCTGGAGGTCAGCTAGGTGGCTCTACTGGTCTTTGTGAGGTTTGCTCACGTATCTGGGGTAGCCTGCTGCAGGCTGATTCAAAGCTGGTGGAACCTAACTGCTTCAGTTCTATCAATGAAAAACTGCATTGGCCAAAGCAAGTCACAGGGCATAGCTAAGCTCATGTCAAGGTACAAGGGGGTTCATTTCAGGCTAATCTATCAATGATGGGAGGGCAAAGGTACATGATCACAGGAGGGAATGAAAATTGGAGCCATCATTGCTATTTACTGCATAGTCCAATTGACAGCTTTGAGATTTTTCTTTTGTTTGATCTGGAAAAGATCCCCTACTTATTGTTAAATTGTCTGGTAGATGATCTTCTATCTGAAAGTATATTTAGAAAAAAACAGGTAGTATCTTCATTGCCTCTGGGTCATTTAGTTAATTATTGAAATAATTAGAAAGAACAATCCTAGTTACAACTGATATCTTACTTTTCTGTCTTTTTTAATCAACACATTATTCTTAGGCCTTCCCAGTCTTCTTGGGCGGTTGTAACAAAATATCACAGATGGGGGAGGGGCTAAACAACAGGAATTTATTTCACAGTTCCAAGGCTAAGAAATCCAAGATCAAGGTGCAGATCAGTTCAGGTCCTTGGTATGGGCTCTGCCTGGCTTGCAGATAGCCACCTTCTGTGTTCCCAATGGCAGAGAGAGAGAGTAAGGAAGCAAGCTCTCTAGTGTCTTTTCTTCTAAAGGTACTAATCCCATCACACACCCCTATTCCATGACTTCATCTAAACCTAATTACCTCCCAAAGGCCTATCTCCAAATACCATCATAGTGGGGATTAGGGCTTCACCACAAAAATTTGAGCAGGGGGAATGTAACATCACAATCCAGTCCATAGCAATAGCTATTATCCAAATAGATGTTTTGGTATATGGAGGAGATCCCTGAGAGTAGTATCTCTAATGCTAAAAATGAGATATGGGGGCTCAGGATGCAGCACTTGCCTGGCATTCACAAGGCCCTGGGTTTCATCCCCAGCATTGGGTGGGATAAAAAGGAATTTGGATGGAGATGGGGTGAGGAGTGAATTGAGAAGGGATTGTGAATAATGTAGGAAGGAGAGGGGTTGGGGTACATTGCTTGTGAGATCTCATGTGAGCTGGGCTTCAGACTTTCCAATACCCACTCCACAGGACAGCCATATAGTCTTAACATGTGGCAAGACAAATACTACACTTCCCTCAAATTCCCACAGAGGCCATTAGTGGTGGCAATGCTAATAGGGGTAACAGGTAATATCCTTATTTTTCCACACAGACCCCAGACATTATATTTAAGTAACTGTACATTAAAATAAAATATGGTTTACACTTCAATTGCAGAAATGATTAAGATAACAATTGGTCATATGTTTTCTTGTGAAATAAAATAAAATAAAAAATACTTCTTTTACTATTATTATCAATTGTAAATGTCTTGTTACCTTTGGAGATTTTTGCCTTCACTTTCTTGTATAGAAAGTACATAATCAGAAGATAACATCAATTTTAAAACTAATATTTGATAGGTTAAAATTATAAATTAAAATACTGTGTTCTTTCCTTTTAAATTTGACTTATAATTTTTATTATCAGATTAGCTAATATGAGCAATCACTTCTTAAACTGGTCTTTAAATAATATTTAATTTCATAATTAAAGATCTTAGAATACTTTAAACCAAATTATTAATTTTACATAGTATTTGATTTCTTTTAAATGTTTTAGTTGTCTAACTCACTAATTTTCTCAAGTGCTCAAATTATTCTTTCAAATACAATAAGTTAAACTTATGTATGGTGACTACTTATTTATTTGTAGTACCAGGGATCGAACCCACGGTCTAGCACATGTTAAGCAAGTTCTGTACCACTGAATTACTGCTCCAGCTCTTTTTATTTTATTTTTAGATTTCAATAAGTTGCCCAGACTGGGCTTGACCCTGTGATTCTCTTGCTTCAGCTTCCCAAGTAGCTGGGATTACAGGTGTGCACTACCATACCTGCTATAAAATGATGATTCGTCAGCTCTTTGTCAGTTCATGCTATTTATAACCTTAGTTCGATTTCAACTTAAAACCATGAGTCTAAATCAATTACTGAATCAGACATTTTAATACTGTAATTACAAGACTCATCCAGTTCTCTAACAGAACAAATTTCCTTAAATAAGACAAGAAGTTAAAATACTAAATATACGTGGGTTTCTTTTCATTAAAATAAATTGAAATGAGTCGTCTAACATGTCTACATTTAATTATGAATCTTCCCAGAGTTGAAAGACTTGGATTATCTCCAGCTATGCTGAGGATTACTGAGGTTCTAGGCAGGATAGTGCCTGGATTTTTATCAACAGTCCTGATAGAATTATTATAAGGCAGGAGCATCCTGTACTATTTCAAATGAGTGGCCTCACGTAGTCTATTGCTTTGGTTTCCAGTTACACATTCTTCTATAATTCTTCTATAATCATGAAGTCTGGACACCCCATCCACATTCAGGAAAGTTACTAGATTGAATTTACATATTTTTGGCTTTTCACTGCATGTAAATTTCTTTTCTAATTCTAAAGAACATGGAAATATGCATTCTTTTCATATATATTTAATTTCTTATGCCAGCACAACTTTGATAGAAATATATTAATACCAGATTCAATTGTGGAGATGTCTCATGGTTTCTTTGATTATTATGTCACAACTTTCAAGACTACTCTTGGTCATATGTTTTCTTGTGAAATAAAACATAAATAAAAAATAAATCTCTAATGGCCTGGGTTCCCCTGCCCCCCCCCCCAAAATGTCAAGGCCCAAATGCTATCATATCAGGTTTCTGAGATTCTGTAATGGGATCATACAGAAATGGCATTTTTCACTATACAGAAAGCCATAATATGACTGAACATTTTATGAAGTATTCAAATGTAAATGGCAAATGTTTCCAAAGTTTAATTTAAACCAAATTTGTGCATGTGTGTCTTATTTTTTCCTTAAAGAGAAGCACCTGGTCTATTATCAGGTTTATTGGCTGATTTACTAGCTAGCAAATACTGACTGACTAAATAATGGGCTGCACAGTCTTGCCTCATAGTAAAGAAAGAATATTTTTGTCCTTTAACTCAGATGCTCAATCTTGTAGAAAGATAGTGAATTGAGGGAACAGACACTGCTTAGCCTCTAAAATTCATTTATTTTTATTATTTATTTATTTTTTAATTCTTTTACTTTTTATAGGAAACACTTTTTAATTTTTTTTCCCAAAACTCATTTATAATCATCAAATCAAGTCCCTGGGACATGCTGAGTTCTCTATAAAAAGCTGTTGACTTCATATTTTTATGTAGATGATAATATTTTTAAAAGTTAATATAATCATATTCTGAGTCCTTTGGACGACAACATATAACAGAGTCCTGCCATCCAATTTCAACACTAAGTCTGTGTTTGTAGGGTTACTGGAAACTAGTGTAGTAATTTATTTGTTTCAGTCTAATGAATAAAGATCACAAGAAAGACCCAATACATAAAGTTTTTGTAATTGCATTGGAAAAATGAAGTCATATGTTTTACAACTGAAAAGATCATCAGGACAACAATTCCTCAAAGAAAATAATATTAAGGAAAGTCAAATGACTTTAGACATTTGATTTGCAGTTCAGATGGTTGAACTGGCCATGCACAGCTCAAAAGAATGTGGGAGGGGCCACCAGCACCTCTTCATGTTCTAAATGGTAATTCAATCTCATTAAAACATTTGTTGTCACATTCATTTAATGTTGTTAATTTGAACTTTATTGGTTTTGCAGTTTGTTTGCAATTGGTTCATTTACTTTGGTTTTATAATTAAATAAGAAGAATAACATAAGGAATTAATAACATTTATGTTCATACATGTTTAAGTAATACTATTATAAACATAATTGAAGTCAACATCTGGGGAGTAGTGGAAATTTTTTTTCTTTTTAAACAGATTTGTAAAGCCCTCTAGTTTAAGAAGATATGATGCCACATTTACATACCAGCATTATTTCCATTTCCATCCCAGAGGTTATTTGAGTATGATAGTTAATAAATGCATAGATTATCTGTATGTATATATGTGAATATATAAATATATATATAAATTTAAAAACTACAAAATGCTTTGAACTCCTGTAAGTTATGCTTATGCGTGTATCACTGCAATAAACGCTATTATAACATTATTATAACATTACATCAGGGTATTGAACATCAAGCCTAATGTGGCTAATCCTGACCCAGTAAGTTGATGCAGTGAGATATGCTAACAGAATAAAGCTATTTTTAGAGCATTTGGATATTCTGATTCTTGTTTGCATTTTTCTCTTTGGAATGCCAAATATGAGCACCATGCCTTAGGTGAGCACCAGGAGGGAGTGTCCAATCTGCCCTGATGGGGGATCTAAACAGCACTTCCATTTCACCTGCGCATGCTCACTGCTACACCTCTGAGCAGCAGCCTGGGAGGTGCCTGAGTGCCCTCTGATCATTTGGTGGGCCAATGCCTGATGCCCCAACTTTCCTTACAAACAGGAAAAAGCATTCTCCATCAGAACCCCCTTAACCTTAAGGTCTTATCCTGGGGAGGACTTTGGGAGCTGAAAGTGTGGCTGAGGGACAGGGTGGAGAGAAGAAGAGGAAGAAAAAAAAGTCTCTCCACACCAAGGACAGCAAATTGAAAGTCACAGAGGGGTGTGCCTTGAGGCAGTTTGTAAATCCACTTCCTTTGTCATAACAAGAACAAATCCCACCTTTGAAGTTTCTCCTTCTTGTTACAAGGGGAATGCCTTTTGTTTAATCCATTTTAGCCCTTAATGCCTGACCTGGATCAATCCTGTTGGTTAGATTACACAGCATTCATGCTGATTTTAAACTGGCCCGAGGGTGGGGGGTGGGACGGGTTCTGCTCCTTGGTGTGAGAAACCTCAAGAATAATCAACATCTACACCAAGACCACCTTTACCTTGGAGGGCAAACTGTTCTTTTGTATCGCTATACATAATCGTAATGAACATCCTTAAAAAGATTTTGGTGTGTACACTAGAGTTGGATTCGGGAGTGGTCCCTTTAACAAATGATTCTTATTCATAGACTCACGTTAGAGTAAGGGACTGTGATCCTTATCATCTAATGTATAATGTCTTCAATTAAAAATCAAGGACCACTTTCTCTCCCAGGCCCTACATCAACAAAGGGTGCCTGTGTAAATTTTTTCAGCAGCCTGGGACACTTGGCTTCTCAATCAGGAGTCTCAGCATCATCTCCCTTTGCAAGGGGTGGGGCAATCTGATTACTGAACAAGAAAGAGAAAAGAAGCAAGCAAGCCTGTTTATAAAACAGCAGCCCTATTCCTCCAGTCTCCTGAAAGAGCCTTCAGCTTCATCCTTACAAGAATTCTCAAAGCAGGTGACAAGCCAAGGTGAGGAGCCCTGAGAGGAGATCTTAAAAGGGTCATTTGCTAATTAGGTATCTTTCTGGGTTAGTGATTCTTAACAAAATATCCATTGTTTCTCAAATCTTTTCAGGTTGTCTGAGTGCTGAGAAACCTTCCCAGAAATCAGAATGTCTGTGCAGGGGGAGGAGCCATGGAGCAGGCTACAATTATCCTTACTCTCTTGTCTTTAAGGAGCACAAGAACTCAGGACTCCTCCTGGCTGGAGTGCCTCTGAAAAGGCCAAGCTCATAGGACTGACCAGAAAATGGCCCAATCAACAGAGGAGGTGTTAGGGGACAGATGTGAATGGTGGGAACAGGAGGTTAAGATAATTATTCTATACAATGGGTCCACTGTGCTGACCACACATGCTTTTTTTTCCCAGAAGCAATTTACCTGCAGCCTAAGTGGACAGGATATATCACATTTCTCAGCAAATTACCTGTTCCACTATAGGAGAAATGCAGGCCCCAAATAATGTCGATAAGAGGAACCCAAGTTACCCTCAAGGGGGAGACTTTTGTGACCAGATTCTGAAACTCTGGGACATAAGGGTAGTTCCTCCTAACCATAAATCTGTAAATGTATGGTGTGAAGAATCCAGTTGGAACTGGTCAGCATGGGCCAAAGTGACCTAGAGTTGCCATGGCAGTAGGTACTTGAAAGTCTGATGTTACCCTGCTGTCAGTTTAAAGTCAAGAGGTGGACTTGGGTGGGACTCTCTGGAAATTTCTCTGGGATCCCCAATAAAACTAGAGTGAGGAGAGGCACATTGTCCCTCTCCTCTCTGAGAGGATCCACTCTCTCCCCTTTCCCTCTTCCCATCCTTGCAATAAACTCATTCCTATTATTCCGAGTGACATATCTAAAATCTTTCTGACTTGATCACAAGAATTGAGGTTTGAAGTTGCGGGGGGCCGGGGGGGGGGGGGCTTCACATTACTTCCGTTTCTCTGAAGGCCCCATTAGTAACTGTATTAAAAATGTACTATCAGTCAAACTATAAGACAGTTGCTCCTGCTCTCCTCATTTTGACAGGTTTTGTTTGCTTCAGTAACCATCCAAACTTTGTTTACTCATCTTTCCAGCCACAAGACACCTCTCAGGGCTCAGGCCTTCATAAAAATCCTCAAAAAATGTTTATGGGTAACAAATGAATTGATCGTGAGTATACACCATCCCCCCTCATAGAAGATGAAAGGATCATTTGTTTTGTCACAAAGAGTCACATCAAGTAAAGAATATGGAACATGCCAGTTTTTCTCTAAAGTCAGGAGGGAGAAGTGGTATTTCATTGAGAATTCTTATTGGATGTCATATTAATTCATGTATTCCTACGTTGGATGGTTCTTCATCCCAGCCTTTCACATTGGCAGGTAGAATACAATGTTGCTTGCATGAGATAGGAAGTGTGTGAAGGGATCCTGAGAGACAGATGATGGGGTTCAGCATGTGTTACCCCAAGAGAGGGCACTTGGTACGCAGAAGTGGGAAAGTCTCTCTGACCTACTCCTGCATTCTCTCCTGATACAGGTCAAGAAAACAAAAACCTCCCATCTTTCTGTAAAGTCATTAGAAAACCCAATTCCAGAGGAGTCCTCTTATACCAGGAGGACAGGGGTGAGGACACAGGGATAGAGGGAAGAAACTAAATTAGGCCTTGCTGAGTCCCCTGGCTTATCCCCATTAGATATAACTTCTTGTTCCCTAATCATATGCATGGCTAGCCATAAAATACATGTTCCTCTGTTTAGAGTCTTCATTTTTGAGAGTTATGGGTCACATAAAGCTCACATTAAATATATATGTATTCTTTTCTCTTGGTAACCTGTCTTTCATTATAGTGGTTTCAGCCATGAATCAGCTATGATTGAGGAAATGATATTATTTCTTCTCCTCTACAAAAACAACAGAGCACCTTGGACTACTTCCTTAAGTGGATTAGATCAAAATTACCAGTTTATCTTAATATAAAAATGAACATAAATGCAGAAAGTGACAAGTTGATCCAAATATTCATATGTAAATGCAAAAGTTCCAGAATACTCAAACAATCTTAAAAAAAAAAAGGAAGACTGAGTCAAGTATGTTGGTGCATGCCTGTAATCATTGCTTGGGAGGCTGAGGTAGGAGGATCGAAAGTTTGAGGCCAAACTGGGCAACTTAGTGAGACTCTGTCCCAAATAAATAAATAAATTAATTAATTAATAAAGGACTGAGGATATGGCTTAGTGATAGGGTTCAGAGTAGCATTTTCATAAGCATGAAGCCCTGGGTTTGATCAACAGTACCACATCATTAAAGAAGAAGAAGAGGGACTGGGGTTGTGGCTTAGTGATAGAACACTTGCCTAGCATGTGCAAGGCCCTGGGTTCAATCCTTGCACCATATAAAAGTAAATAAAATAAAGTTGTTGTGTCTAACTACAACTAAAAACTAATATTAAAAAAGGAAGAAGAAAAGGAATGAACTTCGAAATGTCACACTTTCCAATTTCAAAACTTATCACAAAGCTCCAGGACTGTGTGGTACTAGCATAAGCATAGACATATAGATTTTGGTGGCAGTTTTATGTGTCAGCTTGGCTAAACTACCGTCTCCTGTTATTCAATTGAACATTAATCTAGGTGTTGCTGTGAAGGTATTTTGTAAAAGTGACTAAAGCCTATATAATCAGACTTATAGTATAAGTAAGGAGGATTATCCCAGATAATCTGGGTGGGCCTGGGTCAATCAGTTGAAAGCCTTAAGAGGAGAACTGAGGCTCCTCCTGAAGAAGAAATTCTACCTGAGGACTGAAGCTTTGGCTTGTGCCTGGGAGTTTCAACCTGCCCTTCCTGACAATTTTGGACTTACTACAATGGCATAAGCCAATTTCTTGCAATAAATCTGTGTGTGTGTGTGTGTGTGTGTGTAATCTACTGGTTCTGTTTCCCTAATGCCTAGATCAACAGAATAGAACTGATAATAGAGTCCAGGAACAAATGCTTATATTCTTACACTTATGACCAGCTGATTTCTGACAAGGTTGTTGTTGTTATGGTATGGATATAAGGTGGCCCCTGAAGGCTCCTGTGTTAATGCAGGTATGTTCAGAAGCAAAATGATTGGATTATGATAGCTGTGATGGAATCAGTCCATCCTAGTTTGAATGGATTGACTGGGTGCTGACTATAGACAGGTGGAGCATGGCTGGAGGAAATGGGTCACTGGGGGCATTCCCCTGGAGGGTGCAGCCTCCCTGTGGCCTCTCCCCTGCTCGTTCTCTCTCTCTCTCTCTCTCTCTCTCTCTCTCTCTCTCTCTCTCTCTCTCTCTGCTTCCTGGTTGCCACGAATAGAGCAGCCCCTCCCCCATGCCCTTCTGTCATGATGTTCAGCTTCACCTTGGACCCAGAGCAATGAGTTGGCCCACCAAGGAATGAACTTTTGAAACCATGAGCCCAAATAAACTTTTCCTCCTTTCAGTTGTCTTTATCAGGTATTTTGGTCACAGTGACAAAAAGATAACTAATAAACAGAGGTGCTAAGAATAATTCAATGGAGAAAGAATAATCTTTTCAACAAATGGTTCTGGGACAACTGAATATCCACATGGAAGGAAGGAAGGAAGGAAGGAAAGAAAGAAAGAAAGAAAGAAAGAAATTGTACCCCTACATCCTATCAAATATAAAACTTTAAATAGGTGAAAGACAACGTAAAAGCACAAGCTACATTGAACTATGGCACCTTGGCATCTGAGAAAACAGCCCAGCTATATAAAATCTTAAGAGAAAACAGGTGAAAGTCTTTGGGACCTTGGATTAGGCAATGGCTCACACCCACAAGAATGGCTAAAATCAAAAGACAGACAATATCAAGAATTCATAAGGATACAGAGATATTGAACCCTCATACATTGCTTAAAAAATATAAAAGCAGTGCTTTTGGAAACAAGTCTGGTAATTGCTCAAGAGTCTAAATATACTTTACATAGAACCCAGCTCTTCCACTCCGAGGTACATCTCCAAGAGAAATGAAAACATAGGTCCATGAAAAAACTTGTATACAAACGTTCAGAGTAGCATTATTCATAATAGCCCCAAAGTGGAATGACACAAATATTTATCAAATGATGAGCAGACAAACACAATGGAGTATAGCCACACAGTGGAGAGCTATGTAGCTATAGGAAGAAATTAAGTACCCATATATGCTACAGTATGGATGAATCTTGAAACCATGAAGTTAGGTGAGAGGCGCCAGATACAAATGCCACATTTTATATGATTCCACTTACTTGGAACACCTAGGATAGGCAAATCCACAGAAACAGGAAGCAGATTAGTGGTTTCCAGCCTAGAAGGAGGGGAGATTTGGGGAGTAAGAGCTAATAGGATAGGGTCACTTTTTGCAATAGTAAAAGTATGTAATGAGACAGCAGTAATGATTGCACAATTCAGAATTATACTAAAATTCACTGAATTGTACACTTGGGATGGTGAATTTTTTATGTAAATTAAATCTTAATGAATTTATAAAGAGGACATAATTATAAATTCCTTTACACATATTTTGGAACACATATGAACTTAACATAAGTAAGTCTTCATACTTACAAGGACGACATGTTCCCCTGGGGATATTCTGTGACAGTTCCTTGACTCTATCGATATGATGATCCTCAGGTTTTTTATATAGAGTTGATTAGATATGAACATGATACAGATTTAAGAAATCTTCCAACTTCCCTGTGTAATGTGGAGCATTTTGGTGCTTGGGTAGTGAAATCACCTTGAAAGAAGGGAACTTTCACCCAATAAAAAGCATATAATTAGGTCCCAAGTGCAATCACTGATAATAAGACTTTCCTGAGTATCTATTAAGGGTTGAACATTTTACATACATGATGACTAACAATACAACTATGTAGCTACTGTGATGGTTGCATTGTAACAATGAGCAGACTGAGGTTGGTCAACAGGTTAACTGGTGCTGCTACTCTTTAGCAGAATGGGAAAATGGCAGAACCAAGATTCAGACCCCCAAAGCTCAGACTCTTTCCCAGTGAAGCATGAACTTCCCAGAGGGGGCCATGACTGAAGGCAATCTCACTCTCCCTCATCCACCAGGTGAGCTGGGATAGATAGACTAGGGACAGTACAGGGCCTGTCAGTGCAGAAGCCTGCAAACCAGGGTAGACAAGACAGGCAGGATCACCTTCTCTTTAAGACAGAACGTCTCTCCCTTGAAAGTCTATGGTTACTATAGCTGCCCTGTAACGTGTCAAGGACACAGAATATTTCTATTTTCTGTTCTCCATTCTTAACATATTGGCTTTTAGTTTTCACTTGCTGTGTGATGGCATTACTATAGATACTGCAAAGTACTGTGCTTAAAAATAATGAAGCTTTCTGCAGGTGTCGTATCCAGAAACACTATTTCTTAAGAACTACAGCACATAGCAAACTCCTTCTGGAGATCCCACTGATTTGGTTGCTATTTACTGAATGACTACTATGTGCTAGGCTCTATGCTCAGATTTGGGGACATAACTATGAAATATGAATGAGACTTCCCCAGGGGCTCAATCTGGTGGTGAAAAAGACAAAAACAAACAAACAAACAAAAAACAGTATGGTTCAGTGTGATACACACCAGCACAGAGTTTGTTGTGAGCACAGGGATGGGTGTGCCTAATATGGCGAGGAAAGGCTGTATGATGCTTTCAGTAGAAGCTTCAGGATGAGCAGGCATCAGCTGTGTGTGTGAGAAGTTGAGTCAGAAGAGGAAGGGAGGGATAAAAAGGCCTTCAAAGCAGCAGGGGCATCTGTGAAGAGTGACTGTGAAGAGCCTGCTGTTTCTACCCACACTGCCCGGAGACCACATGTACAGGACATCATGGTAAGAGAGCAAAGGGTTGTGACAGACACTGTTCATTGTCCACCCAATTTCCCTCTTCCTTCTTTGCTAATGGAACCCAATTTTGTTGGGGAAAATAAATAGCCGGTTTTGAACAGCCAACAATAAAAAATTAAATAAATAAATAAATATTAAACAGATTTAAAAAAAAAAAAAAAAGAAAATAAATAGCCGGCCCTAGGAGGGCAATAATAGCTGGTCTACACCAGTCACAATCTTATTCCTCTTAGACGCTCATTTTCCCAGCTTCCTTAAAGCTGGGGGGGTGACCAGATGACCCAGATCTGGCCCATGGCTTGTAGTGAGAGCTTTTTTCCTTTCTTTCTAGAAGAGGCAGAAGTGGCTGGCACCTTCTCTTCCCCGTTCTTCTTGTAGTACCGAAAGTAACACCATGACCCAACAAATGAAAACTAAAAGCCAATGTTAGGAATGGGGGCCAGAAAACAGAAATAACCTGTGTCTTGTTACATGACAGAGCAGCTACAGTAACCACAAAGTCCATCCATGTAGGACTTCTTGACATACAACGAAATAACCCAGTTTTAAAGCCATCGTGGTGGAACTGGATGTGTGAAGCAATTGAAACCATTTCCATACGGTAGAGTCCTTCCAGCCCCAAAGACAGAAGCAATGTCTTCTTTCTATCCCATGTTTAAAATCCCTCCATCTACCGCCTTTCTCCATCGGGTGCACAGACTCCAGCCCTGGCTGACCAGGTCTGTGAGTAGCCTTCCTAATGTCCACTCATTTCCAGCTGCATCCTCTCTGGGAACTTACAAAAAGAATAAGGCCATTCTGCCCTGGGGTATTCATGACAATGCAGCACCCACAGCAGCCATTATATTCTATGAGGTCCCTAGAGCCACTACAGATGGCAAATGGCCGTGTGGAAATGGCCCATGATCCTGGGGGCATGCACATGTCAGGTTGCAATTACCAGAAAGATTTCAGCTTTTGCTCCTGGCAGAGACCTTGTTTATCTTTGTCATTGGCACCAATGCTTCCATTGCTGGGCCAAAAGCTTATTAGCCAGAGGAAATTGGCAGAGGTGCATGCACCAGAGCAGCCGACTATGACAGGAAGAACCGATACTCTTGCAGTCCTAATGGTGTCTCCACTGCATCTTTCTGCTGGCAAAATTGATGATGACCCACCTGAAGCAAGGGGCAACTGACTACATTTAGTCATCTGCATCAAATCCATCTCCAGCCCCAGAGACAGACGTGATGTAATACTAAACTTGGATAGATTCACTAGTTTTTATTTGTGTGTGTTCAATATAAGAAAAGCCTACAGACAAAGCAGCCCCAAATGACTTCTACCCTTGAGTGGAAGACACTTACATTTTATTCATCAGTGAAAGCTCTGAGAAATGACAAAGGCTTGTGAAAATATGCATAATCTCTCCCATGAATAACAGACTTGGTTCATGTAAGATTTTTTAATAGAAAAATGTTCATAGTAACTTTATTCATTAGAATTAAAAATCATAAATTGCATGTATAAAGTTTAGACCACTCCAGCTTCATGTAAGATGTTAAAGAAATTATGAGCTCATTGATGGCAGAAGCAAGGTTTTTATTTGAGTAACTAATTTAGAGTCCCCTCCTCCCACTTTTCTCTCTTGTATTTCTCAAGCTCCATGTCCTTACATATGGAGAATGGAGATTACTATGATCTGAGTATGGTTTGTCCCTTCCAAAATTCATGCTGAAGGGTTTTTTTTTGGGGGGGGTTACTGAGGATTGAACTCAGGGGCACTCAACCACTGAGCCACATCCCCATCCCTATTTTGTATTTTTATTAGAGATAGGGTCTTACTGAGTTGCTTAGCACCTTGCCTTTGCTGAGGCTGGCTTTGAACTTGTAGTCCTCCTGCCTCAGCCTCCCGAGCCACTGGGTCACATTGGAGTTTAATCTCCTTTATGAGGTATTAAGAGTGTGCAAACTTAATTCAACTATGCTGTTGGGGGGTCACTTTGGAAATGGTTAGAACTAGATGAGGTCATGAGGGTAGAGCCCCCATGCTTGAATTCTGGTGGTCATATAATAAGAGAGAGAGAGAGAGAGAGAGAGAGAGAGAGAGGGGGGCCAGAGGAGGCACATAGGGGCTACCTGTCTACTGCCATGTGATGCCCTTCACCACCATGGATCTCTGCTAAACAGGAGACCATCATTAGATGCAGCCCTTTGACCTTGGTACAGAACTATGAGCCAAAATGAACCTGTTTTCTTTTTGGTTTACCCAGTCTGTGGTACTGTGTAATTAACAACAGAAAATGGACTCAGAGATTAAGTAGCTTATCTAGGCTTCTCCACTCTGCATTTCCACCCATTGCCCTCTAGATACAACAAAGACTGCCTAAAAAGTAGTGTGAACAATGTTCCTCTTTAAAAAATGCAGGTGCAGCCACATGTGGTGGTATACACCTGTAATCCCAGCATCTTGGGAGGCTGAGGAAGAAGGTTGTGAATTCAAAGCCAGCCTCAGCAAAAGCGAGGTGCTAAGCAACTCAGTGAGACCCTGTCTCTAAATAAAATACAAAATAGGGCTGGGGATATGGCTCAGTGGTTGAGTGCCCCTGGGTTCAATCTCTGGTTACCACCCCCCACCCCCCAAAAAATGCAGGTGCAAAAAAGGTGGGTGGAAGAAGGCTACGATCATTTTTAGCCATCTAACTCCTATAAATCACATCAATAAATTTACTCCCTCTAAAAAACCTGCTTCTTTCTTTACCTATCAGACCAGTTCCATCCCCTTCAGCAGATTTCAAGATTAATCCTGAGTAAGATCATCCTTCCTGGTGGAATGTGATGGATATCATTACCCAAAGTACATGTATGAAGACACGAATCGGTGTGTTTTATATACAATCAGAGATATGAAAAATTGTGCTGTATATGTGTGACAAGAATTGTAATGCATTCCACTGTCTTTTATTAAAAAAAATACAAAAAAAATTTTAAAAACGACTATCCTTCCTTAAAACAGGGATCCTCAAAATTAGCACTATTGACAAAATTAGCACTATTGACATCAGGTTTTGTGGTGGCAAGTTGTCTTGTGCATTGTATGTTATTTGGGAGTTCTCTGGTCTCTACTAGAGGCCAGTAGCATGCCTCCACCCAGTTGTGACAACCAAAAATGTCTCCAGGCATTGCCAAATATGCCCTGGGTGGTCACATCTTCCCTGGAGAGAATCTTTGCTCTAAAGTCTAACCATTACTACTTCTCATGCTTTCCCTGTACTCACTATGTATCCAACACATTCTGAATTCTCTCCCCTCCAGACATTGCTTATTCTGTCTGTCTGGTTTCCAGTTGTCCTTCTCTCACCAACCAGCTCCATCATCTTAAAGTCCTACTAATTCTTTAAGGTCCAAATCATTGCTCCTTAAAATATCTGATTTCCTCTTAGCGGAAACTTGACCTGTTTGTCTTTTGAATTCTCAATATTTTGTGGTTCTCTCTCTTATAACTTTCTTCTCTGTTTCCATTTGATCCCTTGAGCACAGTAACTGGTTTGTAGATGCTCAATTTTACTCAATAAATATAAGATTGCACACCATGTGGTTTAAAATTGGACCATGAGAATAAGGAGAAAATGTTCTCTCTCGTTGGTGAATCAGGCCACAGGGACTCATTTTCACGCTTTTTTGCATTATTCTTCCTGAGTTACTAGCAATTTATAACAATAGATCTGAGGATTCAGTAACTCTTGCCCTACTCAAGAAAATTCAGAGAAACCTAGACAGCAGTACTTTTAACATTGCCAACCCGACTTTCTGCCACCATGAATCACATCAAAAAACTAGAAGTTTTTTTTTTTTTTTTTTAAATCTAGGCTCAAATGTTCTCTTTATAAGTCACTTCTCATCCCTAGAGACAGTAACTAGAAACTCTTGGATTTCAGGACAGTCTTCAGGTTATCATGGCAACTGACCCAGGAAGGAATGTGCTGATGGGAACTGTCTCCTCACAGCTCTCCCTTTTAAGAGTCTTTCCCAGATGGAGTGGGGAAATTCCTTTCAAGTGTCTCTACACTGCCACCTTGAGTCGGACAGGAATAATGCGTCCTCCTTCCTCCTGTCACTGAATGTTTACCTGGGGGATTTGAATGTTCAGTGTTTCAAATGACAGGTGCTGCAGCAGGCTCAAAAAACAGCATTGTCCTGATCTCTGGAGCCTAGTCACTCGGCTATTCTTTCCACGAGGCTGCCCTGTCAACAGAAACATTTGATGTCTCATTGCCTGATGACATATTCCAGATTCACCACGTAGCTCTCTTCAAAAGAATAGCTTAGATATAAAAGCTTGGAAAGATATGGAATTACAAAAATAGGAAAAAGAAAAATCCCTTTCAGAATGTCTATTCCCATGAGAATGGTCACGGTTCAAATTTTTAAAAGCAAAAAATAAAAATAGTAATCAACAAATGTACACACACACATACACATGTGTGCGTTTTGTGTGTAAAAGGTGGGTAAAATGGTATATTGTTTAATTTCCCTCTAACTTCTCAAGCAATTTCTTATTGCTGAATGAATATGTTCTCGTTCTACATAATGAGATTTAAAAAAAAACCTGATTAACATCTTTAACCAGGAAATCTATTTAAAATTATTTACTATGTATAATCCTAGAGGTAAAGTGACAAAATTTGTTGAAAGATTTGTTTCTCTTAAAAAAAATCTTGGGAATCTAGGGGCTGTCTTCTCTTCCCCCCTCCCCCTTTTTTTTTGAACAGGGATTAAACCCAGGGGCTCTTAACCACTGAGCCATATCCCCAGCTCTTTTTATTTTTTAATTTTTATTAGTGAGTGAGACAGGGTCTCACTAAGTTTCGTAGGGCCTTGCTTAGTTGCTGAAACTGGCCTCAAACTTGTCATCCTCCTGCCTCAGCCTCCTCAGCCACTGGGGTATAGGCATGTGTCACCATGCCTTGTCTCCACCTCTGCCTCCAAGAAACTGTCTTTCTAATGCAACTGTCTGTTGCATTCATGGCTAAAAGCAATCAAGTTCATGTTGGAAGGTGGTATAAAAGAGCCATTTGATTCCTCATTCCAGTTAGGTGATTTATTGCCCTCTAGTGGTGTGATGGGCTAAATATGTCTGTTAAGCAGAGGCAGGATGAATTTGGCTTTATTCTTATAATTGTTGATTGACAGCTTTATTCCTACAACCGTTGATTATGCCATGGACAGTTATAGGCTCTGCAGTTACAGTAGCAAGAAGACAGGCCAGTATCTCAACTTTGAATAGCACACATCCTAATGATAGGGGAAGATAGCAAATTAAATAGGGAAAAGCATAGAGAATGACAAATACTCTGTAGAAAATTAAAATACAGTGATCTTGGAGGGTGATTGAGTAGATACTCTGCACTGGGCTGTCTAAGAATGTCCTTCATAAGCAGGTGATATTTACCCTGACAGCTGAAAGCCAATATAGCCAGCCACGTGAAGATCATAGGAAAGAACACTTCAGGTGAGGAAATAGACAGAAATAAGCTTAGATCAGAAAGATGGTCAGAATGATTAGAGCTGGGTTAGTTGAAGAGGAATGGTACAAGATGAGGTTGGGAAGGCCAGGTCATGACCAGATTATGCAGGGCCTTGGGAAACCAAGGAAGAGCGAGTTGGAGTCAAGTAAAGGAATAACATAATTTCATTCTCAGTCTTTAAAAGCTCACTCATTATTGAGTAGAGAACACACTGGGGAGGAGAGGAAGCCAGGGGGCAGTTAGGGGGCTCCTAAATGAATCCTCCATCAGAAGTGGTGGTGGCTTGGTCCAGCCCTGCATTGGTGGAAATGGGGAGAGTTGGTACGTTTGTGTATGTTTTGGAGGTAAGTGACAAGATTTGTTGAATGGCTTGGATGTGGGTGGCGAGGGAGAGGACTTAAGAATGACAGTTGATTTTTAATTGAATAACTGAGTGAAAGGGATTGTTATATACCAAGATGAGGACGATGGACCGAGGAGTAGGTTTGGGAAAGAAATCAGGTCATGACTTTCATAACTTGGATATAAAATACAGAACAACGTTTTTTTAAAAAAAATATGTTGTGCAGTTGATAGTGATCCAATAAATAGAAATAGTCATATTGAATGAGAGACAAGTGAGCTACAGAATTTATCAAAGGATATTAGGAAGCACATTTCCTGGATTACACTGTAAGGCAACCCAAACAGCCAGGAAAGAGAATTAATTAAGCACCATGGGGTTAAGAGCTCATGGGTTTTGCTGGGCATGGTAGCACATACTTGTAATTTTAGCTATTGAGGAGGCTGAGGTAAGAGGATCACCAGCCACAGCAACTTAGCGAGGCCCTATCACAAAATAATAATAATAAAAAGGTCTGGGAGGGTAGCTCAGTGGCAGAACACCCCTGGGTTCAATCCCCAACACCACAAAAATTAATAATAATAATAAATTTAAAATGATAAAATAATAAAAACCCTCAATGAGTTGCTTCTCTCCCAGTTTTTGTGGTTTTTAAAAATGTGTTTTGGAGACTGACATGTTGCACACTGAGAAATTGCTGTGAGAAAATTAGGGGTGAAAGACCTTGGAGGGAAAACTAGTCCAATGCCCTTCTTTTACAAAAAAAGGAGATGAAGTCCAGAGCCAAGGGACTCTCTTCCATTCCTGCGATATGCCCAACAGTAGATACACTGTACCTCCCCATTTCTTTCAACAGTCTTGCAAAGCACTTATATATCACCATTTTCCAATTAAGAGAACAGGTTCTGAGCCTGGCCTGATGGCACATGCCTGTAATCTCATCAGCTCAGGAGGCCTAGGCAGGAGGATTGTAAGTTCAAAGCCAGCCTCAGCAACTTAGCAAGGCTCTACGCAACTTAGTGAGACCCTGTCCCTAAATAAAATACAAAAAGGGCTGGGGATGTGGCTCAGTGGTTAAACACCCCTGAGTTCAATCCCTGGAGAAAGGAAAGAAGGAAGGAAGGAAGGAAAGAAAGAAAGAAAGAAAGAAAGAAAGAAAGAAATGGGTTCTGAGAAGCCAGTGGTCTTATGAATGGCTGCTGGCAGAGCTTGAATGACAATCTCCAGGTTCCAGTGCTTGGGAATTCATGCAAGTTTGTTCTGAAGATTTTAAAATAAGAAATGAAAGAATTGTCTCCACCAAGACAATGTGGTCAATGTAGCCAACCAGGATGGATGGTCACTGCTTATGCCTGAACATGCTAGTAGCTATTATTCTTGTTCCTTTTCTTCCTGGCTATATACAGAGGGCAGGGGTGGGGGGCAGGTGAGCCAGCAAGGGCTAGAGGTAGTTAGCCCCTTCCTGTTTGTGTGTTGCTCACCAATGGTCAGCAGAAATGGCCTGAAACTGGTTGAAAATCTAAAGAAGATTTTTTTTTTAATTACAGAGAGAAAAATGCAACTAATTTGGGTGACTGTTTTTAGTTTAACTTTCCATCTTCCCAGACATGTTAGGGCAAGGCAGACTGTAGAGCTTTTATAAAGCATCTGAGCAGGTAAAGAAGAACTAGATTTGGGGATGATGAGGATGAGGCTGAAAGAGGAGGTGGAGGAGGAGGAAGGGAAGGAGAAGAGGAAGATGTGGTTGCTCTTTATTAAGTGCTTTCTATGTTCCAGTGTTCCAAACACATTTCCTCACTTATTCCTTAACTCAAATTTGCAATCTGTTATTATCTCCATTTTACAGATGAACAAAGATACTGAGAGGTCAAGTAATTTGCCCAAGGTCACATCACCACTATACTTGCTGAAAACTCAAAGATGTGGATGCAGGTCTGCCCTTTAATCTCATGTTGTTTTGTCAACTTCTCCAGCTTACTGCAGTGGCCCACACAGGTACGTCCCCATTTGCAGTCCTGGGGATACAGAGGATGGAATCACAGCTGGAACAACCTCTAGGTCCCCTTGAACATCACACACAGTATAAAATCTTATCTAACATTGAACTGTGGCCCTCCGGGACAAAAGAGGAAAAAAAATAGAAGTAATCCAGCAAAGCTGTGTGGAGCTGGATGCTCCAAGGGCCTTCCTTTCTCAGTTAGAGCAAAGGCTCTTCCTCTATAGGCAGCAGGTGCCCCACAATCTCAGAGAGGACTCCCAGGGTGGCCCTGGACAACCAGTCGTATCTGAGTCAGTTCACAGAGTGAAAGGCTCTGAAGGTGAATACAGAAAGCAGGTGAAGTTTAGTTCTTCTCCAAAAAGAAGTCTCCATGGAACACACAATAGATTCCATGGCTAATTCAAAAGCTGCTAATATGATCCAGAGACATCTGAGTAATGGATTTGCTGTAGCCCTGTATCCAGGAGTGAAACTTCATGGTGTTAGCCTTGAGAAGCTGAGTTCATACCTGGGTATGCTGTGCTCTGTAGGCATGTTGCTCATTGCCTAACCCTGTGATTGTTGAGATATATAAGACCCAGATGAGTAGATATCATTGGCATCTGTTAAGACCAGAACCAGAACTCTTCAATCTCCAAATTTGGAGGGGGGCAGCTCATCCTTCGTGATGTTCAATTACAAGGATATTTTTGGCCCAGTTATATATTCTCCATTGTAAGGATTTGGGGATATCTGAAAACTTAACTCTCTACCCACTCTAGATAACCTCACTATTTATTTTGGTTGCAACATTTTCTGATTTATTCAAGTGATGTCTGAGCCACATCTTTCTATTACTCCAACCTGGCTGTTGATCTTTGTTCATAAAGTTGTTACCTTATGGATTAGAGGCAGAGATGGGACTAATACTCTACATTCATTATAGACAAAGGGACCAGGATGATAATTGCAGTGCTGGATTGATCAACAGAACATCTCTGGTTTGACATAGCTAAAGGCTTGAGATGTGTATCAGGAAGAAGTGATTGGGAAGCAGGACCTTTATCTTTATTGGTCTGACCCACTATTTAAAATTGAGAAAAATTGTTTTTCTCAAAGAAGTGTGAAACTGGACTATCTTGACTATTGTTTACTGCTCTGGTAAAAATAATTGAGCCTATAGAGGGAGCTAAAGCCGCATAAATGGACAACTTCAAAGAAATTCCAAAGTACTTGGAGGTCTTCAAATAAACTTATTTCAGGGAATTTTGGAATGTAGAGGAAAAGAAGCAAAAGATCAATAAAAACATTGCTAACAAGAATTCTGTTGTGGTGTAATATTTAGATATTAATAAGAATGAATATCATGAATGAAAGAAAAACTTCTTGCCATAGCTATCATCTAGGTGTCTAGGATTTTAAAAAGAAAGAAAGAAAGGAAGGAAGGAAGGAAGGAAGGAAGGAAGGAAGGAAGGAAGGAAGGAAGGAAGAAAAGTATTCTCTCCCCTGTTTTCATTGGCCATGGTAAATCTTTGGATTTATCAAACCTACCAAAGCTGAAAGGTGTGATAAAATAGTGCAGGCTGTCTGGAAGCAACAGGAAGAAGGATTTTAAAGAAATAATGAATGCATGGGTATTAATAGACATTACTATATGAGCATGGGCTCAATTTGACCATAAAAATGTTAATTTACCTTGGACTGAATTCCATAATTGTAGTAAAGGCAGTTCAGGCAGCTGGAGAAGAATGGGATACAGTGATTGAACTTGGCATTGCCTAGGAGATGCCTGATTTTTCTCCCTTAAGATAGAGGATCAGCAGGGACCATTTGCGGAACAGAATGCAATATACTTTAAACATGCTATCTTAGGGATAATTATTCTATCTGATAGTACTTAAGCAAGAGGAAATCTAATCATGATAACTTTAATGACCTAAATGTTGGTATTCCTCCAAAACTCCTATCTTGGAACTTAACTCCCAAGGTGATGATATAAAGAGGTGAGGACTCAGAGAGGTTGTTAGGTCATGAGGGTTCCACCTTCATGGATGGATTAGTGCCCTTGTAAAAGAACTTGAGGGAGTGAGTTTGCTCCCTTCCCTTGTTTCTGCCATAGGAGGAGGCAGCAACAAGGTGCTATCTTGGAAGCAGAGTTTGGGACCTCACCTGAAATTGCATCTTTTGAAGCCTTGATTTTGGATGTCCCAGCCCCCACAGCTTGGAGTAATAAATTCTTATTATATATAAATTACTCAGACTAAGGTATTTTCTTATAGTAACTCAAAGACAGCAGACTTTCTGGAATATTCCTACCAATATAAGTTAAATTGTTGCCAGGTGCAGTGGTTCACCTCTGTAATTCCAGCAATGAGGGAGGCTGAGGCAGAAGGATCTTGCGTTCAAAGCCAGCCTCAGCAACTTAGCATGCCTTAAGCAACTTGGCAAGACCCTGTCTCAAAATGAAAAAAATAAACTAAAAAGGGCTGGGAATGTGGCTCAGTGGTTAAGTGACTCTGGGTTCAATCCCCTGTACCAAAAAACAAAACAAAATAAGTTAAATTGTTACTGGCTACACTAAGATTTTCACTCAATCATATTTACCTAATGATGAAAAAACCTAAAAAATTTGTCTATATGAGCTTGTTATAAGAAAAATAGTAAAGTCACCACAGATTGTCTTCAACCATAGGTAATCTGCTATAAGGTTGCCTCATAAGGAAGAATTGCATGCACAGATATTTGAGATATATATATATATATATATATATATATATATATATATATACACACACACACACACACACATACACATATCAGATATATACTATCACTTGTATATTTGTAAGTACTTATAATTGACACAATGGCTAACATACACCTCAGGATCATAATATTGGTAAGAGCTCACTAAATCTTACACAAAATTGTCTAAAACTGTTTAAAATGATAAAACAATGTAAATAAAGTCATTAAAATGTTCTAAGCACATGATAAAATTCCATAGGCAATTCATATATATTTAGTTTTTGAAAAATATTTTGCATTAATAAGTCCTATTCCCACAATCCATTAGTGTCTCCTTGTACTTATACAGTGTTTCTCAATCTTGGCTGCATACTAAAATCACCTGGGGAAATTGAAAAATCCTGAAGCTTAAGCAAACCCAAGTAATTATATCAGACTCTCTGGGGGTGGGACCTTGACATCAGTATTTTCACCTTCAGTGGGATGTAGAGCTGGTGATTGGGTTGACAGGTGTAACTTATTAACCAAAGGTGACAGATGTTCATTCAGAATAAAGGACACCAGATGTTCACCAGGCTTTCCTTTCCAAGAGCCACTATTTTCCATCTGAAGCACATTTGCCTTTATCAATTATTTCATGTCTCTTTCACCAAAGTCACCAGGAGAATTTAGTGCTCTCAAAATAAAGGGGCGCTCCATTTTAAGGGCACTTCTTCAAGCTAAACCTGAGAAGGATGAATAGCTCCTTGTCCTGTGCATAGAATCCCATTTAGCTTCTATTGAATCACAGAACGGTTTTTAAATAATCCACATGATATTAAGCAGGGTGCCTCACATCCAGCATTAGTCTTCCCAAATGAACAACCTGATCTGCCGGGTCTCCATTTCTCCCTGGTTCAGAGGATTTGTTCGAAATATGTCAGCACAGGAAAATTGCTGGCAGGTGTCTTATTTCACATAAGAGGCAGGAGAAACAGAAGCCTTAGCACTGCTTGGCACTTTGAATACATGCTCAGCCAAGGCTGGGTTCCCCTCCGCCCACCCCCACAAAGCTGTTCATCCCTGGTGAACTAGGCCACCCCATGTCCCCACAAAAGCCCAAAGACAGCATCTCAAAGCCTGTTCAAATGTGGAAGTGAGCAGTGATTTTAGTGAATTCAGCAAGCTACACACATGATGCATCTTCTAAATATAAAATCATCCCAGCTTCTGGGACACTGCTTCAGTGACCCTGCTTCATACAGCCTGCTCAGTCTTACAGCAATCTACACTTGAAAACATCACTTTTCTGGACATACTATTCAGAATGAGTTAAGTGGACATTTAAATTTGGGCAGCTTTAATTATTAAATCACTATGATCTGACCTGTAGTAAAGAGTAAAATAAGAACGCAGATAATCAAGGTCTTCTTCAATCCCACAGGTGGTTGTGAACAACCTACTATGTACAAGCACGTATGTGGGATGAAATTGTTTCAGCAGCAGCAACATTTTTATTTTTTTCTCTGTCAGGCTCAGAAGGCTCAACTCAAGCTGGTGACAAACTTCTTAGCTTCCTAGTTCTTATTTTCTTAAATTATCCAATAATTTCATTTCCCTGAAACCAGAATCTGCTCTAAACATTCCTGGGAGACTCCAAGGATTATCTGCCTCTTGATGAGTCTATATACCACTCATGTATCCATCTACGTCTGCATTCCTTCCAGATTTTTCCCATCAAAAAAGTCAAACTTTTTCACCTTCCTTGGATTTCTTTATTTTAAAAGAAGTTAACTTTGTCATGACTCTTGGTTCTTAGACTCTTTCTTCCAGCCTAAAATATATCAACTCTTTGCCATCATAAGTATTTCAAAGAGGACATATTTTCAAATTTTCTAAAGGAACATCATTTTCAAATAATGGGTTTTTAAGTATTGGATATTAAACCCAAGTGCCCTCTACCACTGATCTGTATCCCCAGAACTTGTTTTTGGTTTTTATTAGACAGGGTCTCATTAAATTGCCCAGGCCTTGAGCTTACAATCCTCCCACCTCTCAGCCTTCTGAGTCACTGGGAATACAGGTGAATGTCACTGTGTCCAGCTAGAAAAAGAAATATTTTGAAGAACAGTTTCCCAAGCCTGGCACGGTGGCGCATGCCTGTAATCCTAGCCACGTGGGAGGCTGAGACAGGAGAAGGGCAAGTTCAAAACTAGCCCCAGCAACTTAGTAAGGCCCTAAGCAACTTGGTAAGACCCTGTCTCAAATTTTTAAAAAAGGGCTGGAGATATATGGCTCAGTGGTTAAGTGTTCCAGGTTCAAACTCTGGTATAAGAAAGAAAAAAAAAAAGAAAGAAAGAAAAAGAGGAAGAAGAAGGAGAAGGAGAAGAGGTTCCCAGCTCTCTGATCATAAATTTCCTTAACATAGGCTTCAATAAGGATTGAGACAGCCCCAAAGAGTAGTTTTAATAGGTTTCCCAGGGAAGCAGAGAGAGGGAGGAAAGGAAGAAAAAGAGAGAAAGGAAGATAAGAGGGAAAGGAGAATGAGGGAGAAAAAGAGAGGGGAAGGGACAAAGAAAATCCTGCACTGAGTTTGGGGTGGGTGTCCTCATGCATGAAAGAACTTACAATAGGGCGGCACTAAGCTGTGGCTCACCTGCTTTGTAGGGAAGGGGCATAAAATAATAACATTAATAGCAGTCACAGTTGCTGTGCCCCAGCAACTGATTAAAACATTGTCACTGTTTACATAAAATGTTCACATAAAAAAATTGTTGCACTTTACCATGGTGCGGGGGGAGAGAAGGAGGAACAGAGAGCTCTGCAAACCAGGGAATAAACACTGCTCTCGTAGACACAGGCAGAGAACGGTCATGCATTTCCTCCTAACTGGCACCATGCATGGTCTTGCCTTTTCAGGCAAAGGTAGACCTCCGTGGTGGGACTCTCCTGAGTCTCAGAGGCAGGAATGAGAATTTGATGTGGCATCCACCTCCAACGTATTGACTTTGGTCAAAAGATGGCAGCAGCGTTCAGCTGTTTCTTCAGAAGCCACTTCTCCCAAGCAAGGGAAAAAGGGAACAGCAGCTGTTCACATCTTAAAAGGTTAATGGGTAAGGGGGAGAGGTAGTCTCGGAATTGACACATGGGCTTTTAAAATTTTGATCACTTTTCATGACATTTGAAATATTAAACATATCTTGGGTTCAATGTGAACCAGGTTAGGATATTCAAGTACATTGATTTGTTTGTTAACTTACAGAGGTAAGCGTTCATTAATTTCCCCAGTGCTTGAGCACCTGTGAGATGCAAGCACTGTGCTGAGGACCAACGACACTTGTCGGCAGAGCAGACACACTAGATGCAGTTCCCACTCACACTGAACAGAGACCAGCACGAGAATAAGCTTGTAATTATTCATAGAATATAATACTATAAGTAATTTTTATTTTTTCTATTACTTGAGTAATCGAAAATACTCAAGCATTTATTTTCATACTGCTTGAGTCATTTCTCAAGTGCCTAGCATAAAGTAGGTGCTCAGTGAAGGGTTGTGACTAAGTGAAGTTATATGTAGTTACTTTAAATTGTCTCTAGATGACTTATAATACCTAATACAATGTAAATACTCTATAAGTAGTAGTTATACTATATTGCTTAAGGAATAGTGACAGGGGGGAAAAAAAGTACATATATGTTCAGTATGGCTGACTGTTTTTCCTCAAATACTTTTGCTCTGTGAGTGATCCAATCTGTGGATTTGGACCCCACAGGTACAGATGGCCGACTGGGATGACAACTGTGAGCTACATATATTCAGAATGTGACTCTATGAGTGTCTAACAAAGGAACAGGAAATGAATCTGAGGAAGCGGTGTTTGGGACGAGATCTGAAGAGAAAGCAGGCGGTGACTAGGGGTGTGTGATGGCCGTGGCTCTGGGGTGAGGCAGGGGTCGAGAGGAAGCCTGGGAACAGAGCTCCGGGCTGGGAAGTGAGAGAAGGCCGGGGCAGCTGCAGCACCAGAGGGACTTGGGTAAAAGAAGGATTAAGATAGGAACAGAGTGGACTGGAGGGCAGCAATGGGACGCTATTGCCAATTCAGGTGAGAGATGGCGGTAGCTTAGACTGGACAGTGAAGCTGTCCTGGGTCTACACAGCCTGAGGGAAGGAGGCGCTCTGGGGATGAATGGGGTGTGTGGTGGACAGGAAATCCTGGAGGAAAACCACTTTGCGGCAGGAGAGAAGAACATATGTTCTGTCTGGAATGTGTTGAGAATTAGAGACATCCTAGTGAAAACATTAATTACAGGGACTGGGGATGTGGCTCAGTGGTAGAGCACCTGCCCGGCATGCATGCAGTTCTGGGCTCAACCCCCAGCACCAAACAACAACAATATATAGCTAGTTTTAAGGGTCAGAGTTCAGAGAAACAGGGTAGAAACAGATGGTATTCAAAGAAGGCGCAGTGGAACCCACTCATGGAGAACCTTCAGGAAGGACCTGGAAGGTAGGATTGGCCTTGAGGAGCTTCCACAGGCAGGAGGAGGGACCAGAGGAAAACAGAACCAGGACAGAGCGGGTAAGCACAGTGAGCAGAACCCTCCAGAAGCACGAAGCCCCTTCCCTGTGTTCTGAGGGACAGCCCAGCATGTCCATCCTCCTCCACAGCCCTCCCCTTCATCTGCCCGTTCATTTTTCTTTTTAACAAGGGCCCCTGCTAGGCCCGACACAAGTGTCCTGGGCACTTTGGCAGAGCCAGTCCCAGGAAGAGGATCTCTTTCAAGCCACTTGAACCACAGGTCCAGGCTAACAGGAGTAAGGAAGGGTGGCATGGACTGCAAGTTCAGTTAATTAACAAAACATTTAAAAAGAAAGAAAGAAAAGGAAAGGAAAGAAGACTATTTACAGAGGGAAGGTTTCCATCTGTACGGGTTGGAGCTCCCCACTGGCCGGCTGTGACAGCTCAGGGGTTTGTGTGACTGCCTGATTTCAGTGTTTTCATCATTAATTACCAGGGCAGGAACTGTAGCAGGAGGGTAGAGAACGAGGAGGAAGGGAAAATCATATTCTCCATGTCTAATGGGATTCTTACAAAGATCTTAAGAGATCAAGGGTCCGAAAGTGTTTTAGAAAACAATATTGGATACTTTTCTACATGTCATAAGGAATTTTTTTTTCCTATATAAGACTAATGTCTTATAGAAATGGAATCACACAATTTATGAATCAGGAGAGTTTCTAGGCACTTATTCCTAAAAAGCTATGTGCCTTCTATCTCTTTCTATCTTGCCACTAGCATCATATTCTAACAGAAAAACTTCTAAAATTTATTATTAAGGCAAGGAAAAGGATAAACACAGAATTTTAGCAAAATAGAGTCAAGGCCACTCAAGCTAATGGATTTCAGCGGAAACTAACCTCAACCCCCTTTTAAAAGCTGGGAGAAGGGAAAGGCCTCCTTCAAAGCTGCATGGAAAACCCTGCTCCCATGGGGTGCTATCTCCAGGAGGGCCACCTGATGCTGAACTTTTTTTTTTTTTTCTGGTACCAGAGTTTGAACTCAGGGGTACTCAACCACTGAGCCATAGCCCTATTTTGTATTTTATTTAGAGACAGGGTCTCTCTGTATTGCTTAGTACCACGCAGTTGCTGAGGCTGGCTTTGAACTCATGATTCTCCTATCTCAGCCTCCTGAGCCATTGGGATTATAGGCATGTACGACCAAGCCTGACTGCTGCCTGGCTTTTTAATTAACCCTCTTGACTGTGACCAGCCCTGGCACAGCAAAGCCCTTCCTTAAGTACAGCATATTCTCTCTCAAACAGCACAAGAGCCAAAGTGATCACTGCCCTTAAACAGCTGCCAGGCTCCAGCACCTTCTATCCATAACTTTGTGTTTGAATTTGCCTTAAATGAAATCTTGACTAAAGAGGTTAACCTCTCATTTATGTCCTTCAAATCAGCTTTCCAATTACTTCCAGTGCAAAGGCTCCTGTACCATGAATAAATAAGGCTTCAGCCCTTTAAGGGCTGATGGCTTGAGGACCCCCAGCCCAGGTCCAGGTCCTGTACCTTGTTTTTATCTTAGTTGTATTTGGTCTTTTTTTTTAATGTCAGAGCCCCAATACCTACTCTGCCCTGCTCTGAACTGGCAAGAGCATGCCAGATTTGCAAATTACTGAGGCAGTAACTGGGGTAGGTTTGATGGTTTAATCCACTTCTCATGGTCTGAATCACTCATGATTTTTTTATTATCATTAACATGTATTAATTGTACATATCAATGGGGTTTGGTGAGACATTTTAATAAGTGAATACAGCATGCACTGATTAAATATTCCATATTTTTAAGATATATTTATCTAAACTGGGTCCCCAAGTTCTCTAGAATTTGGGTTTTTTTTTAAGTTAAGAAAAATAGAGTTCCCCCTTTATAAATACAGATAATCCAGCCTGCTTTCCCCGCTTTTAAAGTTGGTTGGGGGCTGATGAAGAGGAGGATGCTGACTCTCCTATTACCTCTTGGGCTGAATCGTCTGCCAGGCTAAGGGATAGTCTAGGGCCTGGCCAGCTAGCCCCTAGGGCTGCTGCAAAATAGAATCAGGGCCTAACGCTAACCCTGCTTACACAAGACTATTGCTAAGGTCCCAGACATCGACTGAGAGGCTGAGGGACCAAAGGCAGCAGGCAAAAATTCAAAATCAAATGTCAAACATGCTTTTTTCCACTATCATCCACACCATGGAGGACCAGCCCCCATTGTCCTAGGCCCAGCTCTCCTGAGAGAAACTTAGCTCTCCTCTTGGTTTTTCTAAGTCTCAAACTTCTTCCCTCTAAAGACATTACAGGAAAAAGCTCTAATTCCTTTTACTTTATTACCCAGGCTGATTTATCCCTCTTCATTTTAATCTTCTCCTCCCACTTCATACCCAAGGAGCTTTGCCTTGTGTTACAGAAACAGCCATTAAATAACGAATTTTCATCACAGCCCCTTAGGGTGAAGGAGGGTTGCACTTCTCTCCCTTTCATTCCATTTGAAGTGGAATTATTAACAGGACTCCAGTATTGGAGACCCTACAGCATAGCTCAGACTTTTTCTGATTGGTCTTCTTAACTCTGCCAGTAAACTCGTCCATCATATCCTGGCTCACTTTGTAAAGTCACCCTAGACAGGACAAGTCTTTCCACTTTGTCTCCACTCTAACTCTCCCAAGCCTCTTACCCTCTGATAGAGAACTCAGAATGTCTCAGTTTAAAGCTCAGGCAAATTGTTGGCAATCTCAAAGCCATCTGGATTTGGGCATGATGAAAAGCAGAAGATGCTGATGTTCCAAGGAAACATATTTTGGGGTTTAATGAGAAAGTTGTAGCTTCTAACCAGCACTGTCTGTTAACCATTGGTGGCTGAGCTTTGCAGGCTATGAAAACCCATTCGTGTCAAAGTATGTGTTTCATGAGGTTAAAAACATGAGAGTCTTATAAAACCAAAGAAAGCACACACTGAAGAGCTACTTATCCCATTAATGAAAACCCAGTAGGGTGGTAAAACTGCGCCAAAGGAGTAGGCGAGAAACAGATGGTATTTCTAGTCATTGCAAGAAACAATACTAGAATAAATTATTAAATTACTCACAAAACTGATTCAGGTCATATAGGGCAATATGACTTAGATCTTGGATGTGTCAACTTTTTTTAAAAAAATCAGGTAGAAATCAATCATTTTTATCTCTGTGAGCAAAGTTCATTGGTATTTCTTTCAGATACAAATTATTTGCATTGCTTTAAGTTTTCTATAAGTCAACATCTACAAATCAATAGTAAACACCAGATCAAAGGTACAACCTTATCCCTAAAGGCTTAGGTCATCATTACACAGGCCTATTAGACATCTTTCCAAGTGACATAGAAGGTCACGTTGTCATCCTTTTCCCCGTTTCCAAGATTGGGATGTGTTTTTCTTCCTTAACAGTGGAAAACAACTCTGTGTTGCTCTCAACTTCTTTAGGTACACTAATCATTCAAACATTTTTTTGCTCAACAATGGATTCTTTTTTTTTTTTTAACAATGGGTTCTTTGATACAGCCTATCACTGTAGAGAACAACATAGCCCTCCCTAATTCCTCCAATACTCTCTTATTCAGAATACTCTATTAAAAGATCAGATGCATTTACTTGATCCCCCAGAACAAGATATTTATACACATACAGAAAACTGAATAATTTTGTAATATGGCATCTAGCATGACTGAACTCTGGATTAAAATACCATCATTATGCTTTTATCAGAGATGCATAGACTCAGTAACTTATTTCTTCTCCCTTAACTTTGATACATTAAACTTAATTTATAAAACCACATGGATAATAGGACTGGTGTAAGCACATTCATCTTCAGACTGCTTATATTCCCGGGGTCCATTGATCACTATAGAGCAAATACCTCATCCTGAAACAGCAAATGACTTCTCCAGTTGAGCCTGTGAACTCTGCCACCCTGACTGCCATATCACTTCCCAGTAGGGACACTGCTCTATAGCAGGGAAGGGAGGTTTCCACCAGTTCCTGCTCATTAGCACTAGAGAAGCAGATGATTTTGCGGTAAGGAAACATAGTTGGCTGTGCTTTGGAAACATCTACATGACAACAAGCCTAAGAATCCATCTACAGCATCCTCCCCTCTGTGCCAGAGTTCCACATTCCAGCTGTAATCCTACAGAATTCCCACTGCTTCCCTTTGCCTGAGCTAGTGCGGAAATTCTTTCTCCAGCTGTTGAGGAGGCTGATCACAGTGGGAGGAGAGTAGCAATGATGGCATTGAGCTACTGCCCAATCCCCACGAAGCATCCAAGATCCCTGGGGCAAGTAGAAGGTGAAAAATTTGAAATCTACTGGTTATCTCTAACCTTAGATATTAGGTTGTAATAAACCTTACATTCCAAGAGGACCGTGGGTTAAGCAATAATTAATGGCATTAATAAATTTAAATTTATTCTCCTTTTTCTTCCCTTGACTATCATATTGAGGAATATATTGGGCAGGGGAGGCCAAAGGGTAGGTACATGGGGGAAGTGGGGAATGGTGAATATTCCTTGAGTTTTACAAAGGATATTCGCACAATGCGTTTTGGTATGCACCAGCATTACACAGGAAACACTGATATTTTTGTATTTTTGAAATTGCGGTAAATCTCTATAACATAAAAATTACCATTTTAACCATTCAGCATACAGTTCAGTGGTATGAGGCACACTCACAATGTCATGAAGCCATTGCCACCATGTGCTTCCAAAACCTGATTTTCATCATCCCAAACAGAAATTCTGCACCCACTAAGCAACGACTCCTCTTTTCCCTCCCTCAGGCTGTTCCACTTTTGGTCTCTGAACTTGACAGTCCTGGGCACCTCATGTAAGGTGGAATCATACAATCTTCATGCTTTTGTGTCTTGCTTCTTTCATTTGGCACAAAGTTTTCAACATTCCACATGGTTTTCTTTTTGAACAGTTACTTTGAATATTTAATTTTGAGTCTCCTATAGAAAGGGTAACTTCATAGTATCTTGTGATATGATTTAATATATGTCAAAATTTAAAATTTTGCTTTCTAAAACAGTAGGAGGCTGGCACACAACTCAGGGATAGAGTCCTTGCCTAGTAGGCAGAGGCCCTGGGTTCCAGCCCCAGCACTGAAAAAAAAAAAAACATTAAAACAAAACAAAAAACAGCTGCGTTTGGGCTCTAATTACTCTTTTTTTTTTTAAATTAGTTTTTAAAGTCAGCTATTGACTCTGTAAAATATGAACAGAGATAAAAAGGGCAGTAACCATCTTCACTAAATGATTCATCTTGGCTGAGTATGACTTGGAATTGCGTAATGAAACGAAGTCTGCCCCTTTTACCTAGACTGGACAAAATCTACAGCAATATGTTCAGTCCATTGCTCCTTCCTGTGAGCCACCGAGAGATGGGACCATGACTGATGCCACTTGTCAGGGAACAATGAAATGCAATTGGTGTCCAGCAGACCCAGCAGAAACACTGCTCGGCACAAGAAAAATATGCCCAGATGGTATTTTCTATTTATCAAGCTAAAAAGGCCAACTGCTTTTCACTTTGTGCCCAGGATGCTGTTGTTTTTTTTTTTTTCCTAGATGGCGGCTCAAGCCGCGATCATCATGCTCAATGAACCAGGTCACATTCTAAGCAGCCAATCAGAGCTTCTTTCACCCCAGTTCTCCACTCCCTCACACAGTGCCTTTAATTTTGAATGGGAGGATAGTGGGGCAGGCGTGGAATGAACTGGGAGCAATATAATGGAATAATCAGATCGAAATATGATCACGTAGCAACCCCCAATCTAGTTCCTCCCAGCTGTACATTCAGTGGCTCCCAGAGTTTAAATAAATGAATAAATAAATAAATAAATAAATAAATAAATAAAGTAAATCCTTCTTTAGGATAAGCTTCCCATGAGCCCCTCTAGTTGTATCTAAACTCATGCCAGCAAATGAAAGCCGCAAATTGTGTGATGTTTAAAACACAAGCACAGGCAAAGACACACGCAGGACCAAAATGAGACACAGTGAAGAGAATAAATTAGCACCAGCTGCAGCCCAATTAAGCAAAGATTCCCACAAGGGAAAGCTTACTTACAATTTACCTAAACAAATCTTCTTCTTTTTGTTGCAGTTTTTGCTTATTAATTTTTTTTTATTAAAATAACTACAAAGAGTAACCCAAAGCACTGTTATCTCCACAGGGAAAAATAAACCAGTTCTTCCAGTCAAAAGAATTCTTTGAAAGGGATTTTTTTTTTTTTTAGTCAAATGTCTGTGTTTGCAACAATTTTGAGATAATTTTTTTTAACACAAAGTTACACATGCCCACAGTTAAAAGAGCACAAGAGTTTTGATGAAAAATACAATTTCCAGCTTCTTTCTTTCTTGCCTCCTTGGATGCCGTAACTTTCAAATCTCTTAGCTATTTCTTCTGGGTTTTATCTCTCTGTATTTCTAGAAAATATGTTTCTACTGTGATTTTTTTTTTTTGATTTGCACATCTTTACTTTCTCTTCCTATGTGATGAGATTTTGCTGCCTATGTCAGGAGGTCCTACTACTCCCATTCCTTCCCCTCCCCCAAACTCCCAATATAATCATATGGAATCCAGAAGGGAGGGGAAGTGGAAGAAAAGAGTCTTGTTCCATTGCATATTATGAAGTGCACACATATAGGCAAAGAATAAAGTAAAACAACTGCCAGCACCTGCAGAGTGCTTGTTTTGTGCCAGGCCCAGTTCTAAGCACATTATATATATCTACTCATTTAACCCTACAGCAATCCTGTGAACTGATTGACAGGATATCCCCATTTTACAGATGAGAATATTAAGGCACAGAGAATTTAAGCACCTAGGAGATGATGTACATCATTCTCAGTCTCTACATTAAAACCAAAATAAAAGCTGTGATAGAGAGTCAGGAGCAATAGATACATAGCTACAAAGGGAGATAATGACAATGATAATGACACATATGCAGCTAGGAACCAGAGCAAGAGGATGCACAAAAGTTGGTCTGTGATCTTTATTTATTTATTTATTGTTACTTACTATTATTATTAATTATTTGGTCGTACTTGGAATTGAACCCAAGACCTCATGCATGCTAGGCAAGTGCTCTATCACTAACTTATATCCTTAGCCCTTGCTTTGTGTCATAAGTCAGCACGATGTTTATGTAGTTTGTAGTCCCTAGTTAAGAAAAAAAGAAAAAGCTCAGCAGGGCAGGATAGTTGGTGCACAGAAAGGATGACAAGTTCAAGGCCAGCCTGGGTAACTTAGTGATACTCTATATTAAAATAAAAAATAGAAAGGATTGGGGATGTAGCTCAGTGCCTCTAGATTTGATCTCCAGTACCAGGAAAAAAAAATCAAATTAGGTACCAAGAGAATATTTAGAATGAGAAAAGAAATCCCAATGACTTAAAAACTAAAATTGTAAAAAATACCACAAACATTGCAACATCCAGAAAAATAATAAACTAACAGGCAGATGTACGTCCCTAATTCTTTTCTTCCTACCTTTTCTACCAAGCTTCGCGTACTTTGATTGCCTCATTATATAGCAACAATTTTGTAACATCATTTGCTAAAAGAAAGGCCTAGAAAATGAATTTATTCTTTCCCCTAACACGATAGATAAAATTGTATTTTTTTATATTAATAGTGTAGTAATTTATTTCAGCTTAACATTTCATTATTAGAAACATTTTGTGAATTTTAGAACGCTTGTCCAATTTGGGAAAACCTCAAGTACATGGATCTTCTGTAATGAGCTGAAGATTCCAGGGCATATCCGGTTTTACTGTGCTGTGACTCTTCTTGTTTTCTCTTTGAATTGATGGCATTCATAAACCAGAGTCCTGGGAGGGACCCAAAGCATGGAGCTATCCCACTTGCCAGCTTTGAGGGTGTAGACCCCCAGGACTCAAGCCCTGAGGGCAAGTGCTCAGGCCACTCTGGCTCTCAGTGCTTAGCTCTGATGTTACAGCTCAGAGGTTCCTGGTGACAGTCTGTTCTCCAGGAAGCTGGCACCCTGTCCCCAAGAGCAGTTCAGGACTGGTCTCCCAGGTCGGAGATAGGAGTACAATGACCAGATGGCCTTATGATCCAGGCCAAGGCTGGCATTGCTGGCAGCTGTATTGGACGGGCAGGACCTCAGCAGCCCCTGGAGTTAGAGCTGTGACTTATTCCAGGAAAGAGGCCAAAGGCTGGGCTAGGGCTGAGCTGAATAAGCTAATGAGAAGATTTGCCAGACCAGGCAGAAGCTGAAAGGCAACCATGTTTTTCACACTTAAATCAAACACCTGAGACACTGTACCAAAGTAAAGACATAAATCTTCATTTGAGCAACTTTCATTACAAACCGTGGAAAGAGCAAAGTGGGCTTGGGAGAGAGCATTGGATTAGCAGTCAAGAGATCTGGATGTCATTGTGCTAGGCTGTGCTTCTAGCCTGGGCTTGCTCCCTGTAAATGCAAAGGCTGGAGTGAGGAATATGGATGGAAATCTCTACTCCTCAGACGCAGCCCAATCCTAACAGGCAATTAGCAGAGGGGGAACAGGGTCCTTGCCACTTTTGCTAGGTCCTTCTGAGAGCAGCCAAGGTCCTGCACCAACTTGGGCATTGAAAAGGAAATCCAAGAGAGGGCACCACAAACCATTCTACATGAGCAGAATATTTTCTAGCTGTTTTAAAAGTTGTACAAATTCAAAAATCCTGTTGCCTGAAAAGTTATAAATCAAAGAGGGAGTCTGAAAGAAACCATAAGCATCTTCTTCTATCATAAGTATTATATTGTCAGTGGGTGGAAGGGGGAATAAATATTTCTAAATAGGACATCTAAGTGCTTCCAAATGCTGTTCTCCTTCATCTTCTTTTTAAAACATTAATGTACATCTTGCTACTGCAGTGGTGCATGCCTGTAATACCAGCCGCTTGGGGGTGGGGGTGGGGGTGAGGCAGGAGGATTTGAGAGTTCAAAGCCAGCCTCAGTAAAAACAAGGTGCTAAACAACTCAGTGAGACCCTATCTCAAAATAAAATAAAAAAATAGGGCTGGGCATGTGGCTCAGTGGTTGAGTGCCCCTGAGTTCAGGTCCCAGTACCAAAAATAAAAAAGGCTTGCCACCTTGTAAATTGTTTTCATGTAAGGATTTTAAGACAACTGTGGGCTTTTCTAGCTAAAAAATTAGGAAATAAGTTTATAAGCCTCTGCTTCTCTGACCAATGGAAACATATGGTATAAATATGCAAGGTGGTATGACATGACCAATTAGAATATACACCCCCTGTTCCGTATAGAAATGGGAGACTGTAGTGGTGTAAAAAGAGGGAAGCAACCCTGCATGTATTGACATAGATAGTTGTCCATTATTGAGATCTTTTCTATTATCTATCAAATTTAGTCACTGGTGTGCAAATCTGTCAGAAACTCTGACCTTCAAGAACAGCTTTCTGGTATCATTTATTTTTAAGGATGAGCATGCAGCACTTCTTTTTTCCTGAACAATATTTGTTTTCTTATTTAAAAATCAGTATAGTTATCTTTAATAAAACAACACACATCCATAGTAAAAATTGCAAAATGTGTGTATAAAACAAAGTCCCTATAACTCCAGAGATAAACACTGCTTGGTTGGTCATCATCCAGATATCTTTTCAACGTTACTATAGATCTTTGTAGCATATGTAAATTGGAATAAGAACATACATGAAGTGTTTTTCACATGACCTTTTTTTCTGCAGCTTGGATCTCAATAATGGACAACTATCTATGTCAATACATGCAGGGTTGCTTCCCTCTTTTTACACCACTACAGTCTCCCATTGTAGGGTGCTATGATTGTTTAAGTTGCTATTGATGTGCATTTGGGATGTCTCCAACGTTCCTGAATAGCCACAGTAATGAACAAAATACTTGTATAATAATCTTTGTGCACATCTGCAAGTGCTTCTGCAAGATAAATTCCTAGAAGGAGAGTTGCTGGGCCAGGGTCTATGCATATTTTAATTTTGATACACAATGCCAAACTGTTGTCTAAAAGGATCCAGCCAGTGTAAACCCCACCCCCCATCATAATTACATGAATTAGCCTCTATCTTACCTCTTATATTTTTGCTGACACTTGTAGGTCTGTTAAAGCATTATCAATCTGATATACAAAGAAAGATGCTTACATTTCTCATGAAGAAATTATATAAAGAGTTACTAATAATAAATCACTAAGAAACAAATAAGTAAAACAGTAATAAAAAATCAGGTCAGGGGCTGGGGTTGTGGCTCAGTGATGAAGCACTTGCTTAGCATGTGGGAGGCACTGGATTCCATCCTCAACACCACATTAAAATAAATAAATAAATAAATAAATAAATAAATAAATAAAGGTATTGTGTCCAACTACAACTAAACAAAATATATTTTTAAAAAATCAGGTCAGTTCTTTCTTAGTTTAGATATCTACATTAATAAATCATGAAATAATAACACAGATGACCAAGGGTGCAATTTCCTATTGAAGTCAGCATGGGCTCTCCTTAGTTTCCCAGGCTTAGAAGATTCCATCTTCCTGGTTTTTTGCCCTCTTCCTACTTCCTTAGCCTCAACAGCTCCCAAAACATTTGTGTCCCTACCACCCATTGGTTGTTCCTCTAAGAATGAGGATGATTTTCCTAGACTTTGGTCTACAGGAATTTTGGAATGCTGACCAAACTAATTCCCCTGAGCCAAGACATCAGGAATGAAACTAGGAAGACACAGAGAGACCAGCTGGGCAAAGCAGCTAGCAGCACATCTCAACTAAAGCACAAAGGGAAAGTATCTTCACCATTTCTTCCTTCTGATTTGAAGAGAACTCAGAATTCAATGTCTGTTCTTTCAATCAGAGGACTAATGTGATCTTTAAGATGTGATTGGCTAGGAGGGCAAATGGTCCCTTTCCCTTAGGACCAGAGCTGTCCACATCTACATAGCAGTGGTATTGCCTTGGAAATGGAGACCCTCTCTGAAAGGAGTCTATTTGTTTGTGCTTTTTAGTGCTTTTTCCTAGTTGAAAAGGGAATGTGTGAACAAGGGAAGGGAGGTGGGATAGGAAAAGGAAAGACAGTGGAACGAATATGATATAACTTTCCTATGTACATAAATAAATAAATATACCACAGTGAATCTCACCATCATATACATGCCCAAGAAACTAATTTAAAAAATAACTATGGGTAAGTGGCCGAAAGATCAGAGGAAGAGGAAGGAGAAGTCTGGGGTCTGAATTAGAATAAAATATATTCTATGCTTGTATAATTATATCCAAATGGACTCTATTGTAATATATAATTTAAAGAACCAATAAAATAAAACTTAAAAATCACTTTAAAACTTAGGAGCTTGAAGCAATAAAAAAAAATTCCAAATGGTACAGGCAGAGCTAATAAAAAGTAAGTTTCTCTCTCATTCTAGACCTTCAGTCTCATTATACCTGTTGATAATTTCTGGTGCATTCTTCTAGCAATTTACTATACACATGCTTACCAATGGTTTAGATATTTGGTACCCCCCATCCAAAGCTCATGTGGGAAACAATGCAAGGAAATTCAGTGGTGAAATAATTGGGTTACGAGAGCCTTAACCTAGTTAGTGCTTCAATCCACTGGACTGGATTAACTAGTTGGTAACTGTAGGCAGGATAGGGTGTGGCTGGAGGAGGTAGGTCACTGGAGGTGTGCCTTTGGGATGTACATGTTGTCTTTGGTGGGCAGAGCTCTCTCCCTGCTTCATGATTGCCACGACAGAATTGTTTTCCTCCTGTGCATCTTCCACCATAATGTGCTGCCTCACATCGGGCCCAGAGCAATGGAGTCAGCCATCTGTGGACTGAGACCTCTGAAACCATAAGCACCAAATAAACTTCTCTTCCTCTAAAATTGTTCTTGTTGGGTATTTTCATCACAGGGGCAAAAAAGCTGACTGTAATACATACATATACATTGTTGTATGCCTTCGTGTATTTTTTCTTTTTTAATCAATGCAGATTATTCCAAGTCTTCAAGCACACATGTACCTCATTCTTCTTAACTACTGCACGGTACTCTCTGGTGGATATGCCACAGCTCATTGCACCAAGTTTCTACTAAACATGACTTAGGTTGATCCATCGTTTGGATATAATATAATATACATGGCCCTATGTGTATATATGTTAGTAAATATGCAGCATTTACTCCTAAAATATAATTGCTTTTATAGGATTTTTGCATTTTAATCCATTAAGTTCCAAGCCTTCAATTCTGTGAATATTTCTTTCTTTCTTTTTTTGGTACCAGGGATTGAACCCAGGGGCACCAACCACTGAGCTGTATCCCCAGCCCTTTTTTATTTTTTATTTGGAGACAGGATCAATAAATAAGTTGCTGAGGCTGGCTTGCAATTCACCTGCCTCAGCCTCCTGAGCTGTTGGAACAACAGGCGTGCGCCTTTGCTCCTGGCTCAATCCTGTGAATATTTCAACAAAACTGACCCAGGTGCATTGAAAAATCATAATCTAGACCTTATATGTATTATTATGTTAATGTTATAATTATATTATGTTATGTAATTATTTTGTGTATTACATACTGTATCGAAGTTTTTAAAGGTGTTCCATATTATAGAACAATGGAACAACATGGGTTAATTTGGTTAGATATTGCAAAACTGCTTTTAAAAGAACTTGTACCAATTCACACTCCCACCAGTATAGAAAGTGTTCGGTATTTTCTTCTTGCTGTATCAAAAGAAGCCCTTTGAAATGAACAACTCCACAAGTCCTCCACATAAAATTGTCCTCAGAAAAATGGATTTCTAAGTAAAAGATCCAAATCACACAAATTGGACACTGTCTGGACCCCTCAGAGAGGTCAAAGCAGGCCCACTTCTGTGAGTTTCTCCTTTTGATGCCACACTATTTGTCTCCATTTACTCCACAACCTTTGTGAACCACACCAACTTTGGCAATTTTACCCATAAATCACTGTCATTGATGGAGGTGATGGCCCCAACATCACTTAAGTGCTCAGACAGAAACTACTTTCTAGCATATTCTACTGTTCAGAAGCTTGAGCTTGCCCTGAGTTATTATCAGAATTATCTCCCTTTGCCCCTAAATATGCACTGTTCTAACGGAGCCACTGATGGCCCAAAGAGAAAATGCCACATTGACTGCCACTCATAATCACGCTGCCTTTGGATTACAGAGCTTCTCCACCAAAGAGCTCACAACACTTTAATGCTTGCTAGCTGCTTTACCTTCACAGTTGCTTCCTACAGTTTGGTAGGGGAAGGGATTGTTGAAAATCCCTGAGACACAGGAGAGGTGACCTGAAAGTCCTCAACAGAAGCCATGAAAACAAGATCCTGTGCCATAGTCCCAGAATCAATCAAGGATACTATAGGTGACAGGACTTAAAGAAACCTATTAGGTAACACTTCTTTTTTTTTAAGTTTCTTTTGTATTTCCTCAGAATCTGTGGATGACCTTTAAAACTGCAGTGTTAGAGCAGAAGTGGCTGCTGAGAGGCCAGGCCTCCTTCCAGAGGTCATCAGTGAGCTTGACAGATGGTCACCTGCTCCCATCTGGCCCATTATAAATCAAGACATAACCAAGGATGCAGGCATCCCCACTCTTTTAAAATATGGACAAAGGAATCACAGAGTAGTGTGAGGATGGTTAGGGAGGGAGAGCTGGTGGCAGTGAAGAGGAGAAATTTGGTGGTTTTAACATATCACCAGCTGGGCAGGTACATGATTTCAGCATGTTGTAGCCTTGTTTAGGCTGTGGCAGCAATAAATTTATATTAAAATTCTTTAGCATTCACATGGCTCAATTTGAGTAATGCAGGAGTTACTTGGATGAGAAAACCCACAGGTCTGAGAGGGACTGTGCATTGCTTACAGAGAGTAATGTATGAAGCAAGAGGCATGGTTTACATACCAGAGAATGACAGAAAGGTGCCTGCTAGCTCTTCCAAGCTGTTCTGTCCTGAGAACTGCCTTTGAAAGGTCTTTGCTGGCCCAACTGGATGTTCTAGGACTAAGTCCAGCCAGGGAACCCTCAGAGCCTCACTGTCCCAAGGCCATCCTTCCTCAGTACAAACTGGCACAGGGGCCTCACTGGGTTCTGAAGTTTCTGTATTGCTCAAGGCCTCCCCAGACTGAAAGAACACGCCACTTTCAATATCATCCAGGTTGCTTGAGCTTCCCCTAGGTTTCTGGGAGAGGGCCAGGGGCAGAAAAAGCAAGCATTTAACAGTCATTAAACCTCCAATCTTTTAGTTATGCTAAAAGCACATTTAATATTCACAAGTTCACTAGTAGTTGTATTTGATATAGCCATTTTGCAAAGGGGGAACTTGAGGAAGGAAGAGGTTAAACATGGAGCCCTGTAGTATCTATATGGACATCTCTTGCTTTTTTCTGACCAGCATCCCTTCATCTTTCTTAGGCAACAGTACCATCTATTGGGAGTTGTAACGGGACCGATTCCTTCCACAGTCCCATCCCAAACCCCTCTCTGGAGTTGTGACTCAGAATCAACCCATAAACAGCCTCATCAAGATCTCTGTTGTAATTCTTGGCAAAAAAAAAAAACTATCCTTCCTCCATTCACCACTAGTATGAGAACCTGCGAATCTCTAGCTGCTAAGGAAGACTTGTTTTCAGAATGAGGCCAAATGAGAAATCATCAGAGTGGAAAAAGAGGAGCTAGATTTCCACTGACTTCCTTTGAGTACCTGGATATAGCAAACAAAACCAAGCTAAACAAGTGTCTTGGTTTCTCAGTTTTATGAGCCAACTGTAGTCCTTGTTTGCGCCAGTTTGGTTAATACTGTAAAAAGCTGAACTTTGAACCCAGCTTTGACTCCAAAACTCTTTTCACTATGCAGAACAGCTTCCCCTAAATACACTGTTCACTGAGCCTATGTTTACTAAGGCACAGACTCATGCCCAAGTTTCAGGCTTCAGAGTGGAGAACAAGTCACAACACAACCATGGGTTGTTCTGGTGTTGGTTCACTGAGAAAATTCCCCTCCCTAACAGACACACATGCTCATGTGCACATGATTCTCTGGGTAAGAAAACTTCCTTTAGGATCTGAGCACACTCTAGGGTCTTGGGCTGTGTTGAGATTCACCCAAGCTGTGGTGGTGTAGGTCTCTTGGAAGGGCCAGGCAAAATCTCTCCAGTTATATGATACCAAGCAAGTCACCAACAATTGTCACAGTATTCCTGAGAAAACATCAGTGGGAGATTGTCTTGTCTTAGGTTGGGCTGCCATAACCATAGATTATGTGGCTTAAATAGCAGTTTATTTTCTCAGTTTTGGAGATTGGAAATCTCTAAGATCAAGGTGTCTTACAGATAGATTTCATTCTGAGGCCTCTTCTCTTAGCTTCTCTTGGCCACCATCTTGCTGTGTGTCCAGATGACCTCTTCTTGTGCACATGAAGTGTGACTGAGCACTCTGCTGTCTCTTAAGGGCATTAATCTTATTAGATCAGAGTCCCACCCTTATGACCTCACTAAACCTTAATTATTTCCATAAAGGCCCTGTCTCCAAATATAGTCACATTGAGGGTTAGTGTTTCAACATGCGAATTTGGAGGAGGAGGGAACATAAAACATTCTGTCTATAACACACTGGAGAATTTCAGTCAAAGAAGATGTGGAGAAAATATAGAACATAATATTCAGGAGAATTTTCAGGCAGTTGGGTCTGCTTCCAACAGCTTAGGCTTAGGACGTTTGCAATGATCAGAATAGATATTTTCTGAACCTATACTACTACTACTTCTTTTTTTTTTTTCTGTCTTGTTACAGGATAAAATGTCAGATTTCCCTCTTTTGTTTTGGTGGAGATGTATGTTGGAACTTCCTGGTTTCAAGATAAATCCATGGGTTAAGGTTTGTGGTATCCCAACTGGGAAAGCTAAATTAGGTAATTGAAAAATGAAAAATAGGAAAATTAAACCAGTAAGTTCTCCAAACATATTGGGCCAATTTAAAACCCAGGTTAACATTGATTTATTGTTTTAATAAGATTCCCGTGTAAGGAAAAAAATGACTGGCCTGAAACATAAATAAATATGGGAATGTGTTTATTTGGCTGCAATACATGGGAGCAACAGGGCAAGTGATTCCTTGAGTTTTCTGCATTTTTTCCTTATCTTTAAAACCCTTGGGCTTTCAATGTTATTTTTAGCCAAGACCAATGTCCACAGAATAACGTGATACACTGAGTTCTTTCTTCACCATAAATGACCCATGAAGCCATTAGATGATGGTTTGGGGCCGGCACTGGCCCAACAGTCCTCTGGCCGGGACAGTGCCATAGCCAAAAGAGAAGCAATGCTCAGAAGAAGCCAGGTGGAGGACAGCTGGACCTGCCCCAACCTTCACAGCAGTTCAAACAGGACTCACCCTGTCAGTACAGAGTTCTAGTGTAGGGTGGAAGCTCAGGAGGCAGGGGCACCCCTTCCTCTTCAATTAGTCAAATCACTTTAAGTTCAGAGAGCTTGGCCAGCTCCCCTTGGCCTCTTGGATCAATCATGCAGAACTAGAGTTAAGGACTTTGGGCTCTCTCATTGAACATTCTGGAAGATGTAGCCATGAGAGACTACGTGCACTTTCATCTGAACAAGCAGATCAGGGAAAAAGTGCCCAAAGCTCATAGCCAAGTTCCAGACATCTCATGGCTAATCCATAGCCTTGAAAATCCCATGTTCATTCTGACTTTGCAATATTGAGGCCAGAGTCACAGGGGCATTTCCAGGGCCTTTCAAAGATAGGCAAAGCCAAGAGCTGGGGTTCCCAGTCTCTCGGGAAGTATAAGTAATGTCTAGGAAGTATCAGTCTCTACCAAGCAGGCATTGAGCCTAAAGGGGGTCTAACAGTGCTCCCAGTTTTATTTCTTGAGCTGAGTGGCAGATACACAGGTATTTGTTGCATTTTCCCTTATCCTTTTCTTGAATGTCTAAATATTGCATAAAATATTTTTCAAATAAAGTTACATTCAAAAACAAAGAAGGCATTAAGGCAGGAAAGTAGGAATATCTTTTCAAACTTAATACACTTGATGACTTTGATGGAGAACTCATAACAAGTCCAGAAAGGATACTTCCCACCCAGGACCTACAATGTTGTAAACCATTGTCCAGAATAAAGAAAATTGAATCTATCAGCTGTAGAGTCAAATTCTAAAATAGTAGCAGTAGACCATTCTTTTCCTTGTTTGGACCCAATGGAATAGAAAAATTACAACTTGTGTCTTTTTTTTTTCATGTAAAGTGCACTTAACCCTTTGAAAGTTCATTTTCGTTCATGTATTTCCTGCACAGCTACAGAAAGGAGAGAGAATGAAATTTGGACACATCACAGGAGGAGGCTGAGCATACTCTGGGAGGAAGCAGGAGGGAGGGGGTCAGAAATGAAGGTATTTTGGTCCACAAACCCTCATTTCCCATCAGAAAGGCTATACCCACTGCCCTACCATTTAGCAATTTATCAGATGTAAGATCAAATTAATTGCGAATGGACAATTATCATTATTGATTGGTATCTGATGAGTATAACTACATTATCAACAAATGGTGCAAGTTAATAAGGCTGAGGAGTGATGGGGCTTGGAAATTTCTCATGAAAGGACATAATCTCTATCATGAGGCACTTGCTCACATTAACAGGTCCATGAAATTGATTTCCATGGAAAATGCTTTAGATAAAAATCCAAGGAAATCTTTCAGAATTACTGCAACTGTGATCTTTGGGGAAATGTTTATGCATACGTCCATATGCATGTATCTTTAATCAAGCTATTTCTTACATTCAGTAATGAGGCCTACGTGAAGGAGATAAAGCTAGACGGCCTCATTATCTATAGTCAGCATGTATTTCAAACAAGAAGTTAGATGTGGCTTCTTTTGTTGTTCCACTGGAAGTGATAACTTCAGTGTAATTAGGTTGATTGATGAGTGACTAGTTGAGTTAATAAATGGACATAAGGTGAAAACATTGTTATATAAAAAGGCTGATTTGGGGGGATTAAAAAGAATACAATGAAGCTGTCTGATAAAATGCACAGCACTAATGCTCACCTGGAGGACTGTGACCAGCAGGTTTATAAGAAACCTTGGGAACTGGTGTGATGTGGTGAGAAGAAAGGACATTAGCTGAGCCAGGTAGATCTGGGTAGAACTGAATCTAGCCTTATCATCTGGAAAATGGGAATAATAAATACCCACACAGGTGCTGGTTATGAGGGAAAAGGGAGCCGTGTGGTTTAAACGCCAAGTGCAGGGCCATCACAGCACATAACCATCTCTCTTTCTACCCCATGATGACAGGTTTTTCTCCCGAGGCCTCCATCCCTCAGGAAAAGAGAACCCCAGTCTTAACCAGTTACAGCAACAGTGAAAGAAAATTAAGGAGCCAGATTTGATCAGTATTCCCTCCCCATGGCTTCCAAACCCTTGATAAGCCACTTTGGATTTTTTGATCACAGGCGAAAGCCATCATGCAGGGGCTTGGCTCTTCTGGTTGTTAAACACTGACTGCTTCCTTACCAGCTGCCACGCTGCATCTGCATCAAGTCCTGCAGGGCACTCCAGCTGCTTTGCAATCCCTGGCTTCCTTTGATCCAGCAACCAGAGGGTTGATGCCACCTCCTTGGGGTGTGTGTGTGTGGGGGGGAAGCAGTGTGTATTCAGGACCTTTCTAAGAGATCTGGGTAGCTGTCTAGCAGGGCCCCCTGGTTTCTAAATAACTTTAGTATCACCTCTGTTTCTAACCTCTTCTCTCTTTCTACACCTCTTCTTTGGTCCCCAACTTACTGGTGGGATAGCAGAGAACCAGAAATCCCATTCAACTTGGGCAGTCTGTCTACTTAGCTCCCCCTCTGAACTCCAGCTGCCCTGAGGTCACTTTGCCTTGTATGGTTTGTATGCCAAATGGTATGACTGGAAGCTCCAGTCTGCAGGGTAGCTTGGTTTGTTTTGAAGGCTTCTGAACTGTGGAGCAGGGATCTCAGTGATGTGGTTTCCTGTGTGTGTGCCTGCTTTGAATACCCGTCTTCCCGGCAGAAGGCACACACTAGGAAAGGGCCCACAGAGTAGCTGGAGACACAGCTTGTGTAAGGCACGATGCTGGGAAAATTGGGCCCTTGTTTTTCTCCAGTATTGTCCCCACCCATGACCTAGAGAGAACTCTAGAGAGTCAAGTTATTACACAGAGGCCCAGGAATCCACGTGCACAACCAGCACTGTCTTTCAGGCAGTCAAGTTATTACACAGAGGCCCAGGAATCCACGTGCACAAACAGCACTGTCTTTCTTCACCCCACTAATCTTTACAGGGTTCATATTTTGGGCCGTTACTAGAGCATCTCAGTCCTTGCAGGTTTTCTAAGGTAATTAAATACATTTGGGATTAATAAAATATGAACTTATCCAAAAGACTACTGAACTCGGATGCTTTTTTAATCGCATATTTTTTAAAAAAATCAACTGATCCTGAAAGCATAACTACTACCATGTAAGAAGGCTGTAAAATTTGACATTAACAACAGGTCCTCATCCCAGAGCTGTTATGGAGGTGAGAAGGAGGCGCATGGTGTAAATGAGAACACCAATTCGCCTCTCTTCTGCCTGGGAGGCCGCCGTTCCAGTCAGTGGGGTATCCCTAGTTCTGCAAATGCGCAGAGAAAAGAGGGGAAATAGGTAATTCTAGTCTCAAAGCTCACCAAAGTGTGCTTAGTTCTAAATAGGATGTTTCCATGCGAGTCCACTGGCGGCTGCTGAATACCAAGATGGCCTCAGCCCAGCAGCATGGAGATCCGAAGGGGGCTGCAGGCCAACGCAATTAGATGTGCATCTCCTCTTCCCTCCCTCCTCAGCCCCCCTGCCCTCCTGTTCTTCCCCCTTCTGGCTGGTCTTCAGAAAAGCGTTGGCAGGTAGCTTCCAGCTGGGACGGGTGCCAGGTTTCTAGATGGAGGAGCTATTCTGCAGCTGTGCTGGCAGGGGAAGGAGCGGAGGAGCCAGGGTAAATGAATTAAGTCCTGATTCTCCATGGTTAAGCTGTGGGATGCTTCTAACACACGGGGGGAGCTGCTGGCTGCATCGCATCAGCTGGTCTGAGCACCGTGCTGCAAACTAAATAGGAAGCCAACAGCAGTGGCCAAGATGAAGAGAATGACCACGCTAGCGCGATGCAGGGAAAGCAATGCTGCTTTAAACACAACCACAACACAGTACTTTGTGGGAAAATTTCCTCTTCCTTATCATTTGCAGGAGATGTTGAAATACACCTTCAATCAAACTGCACTATTTTGAGCACTATTTTGCTCAAAATCTTTCTCATCTAATCCCACATTGGCAATATTTGAGTGGGTGGCCAGTTTCCAAGGGCAGTATGCCAGGTTTCTATAAAATTAAATAAGATGGAGAATTGGCAAAGTAAAGGTGACAAGAGGAATGTATGTAGTCATCTATGTCTTGGATCCAAAACACATTATTCTTTCCCCGAGAAATCAGATGAGTTGTAACTAAGTAATGTAATGGTAGAGACACACAACAAGGGTCCTCTAAAATAACCTTAATCAGTCTTTACAACTTCTGCAAGGGTTAACTTTTGAGTTCTCAAACTGATAAAATTTGTTAAGAAAGAGTCTTTTTTTTTTTTTGGCAAGAAAGAATCTTTATAATTATTTATGCTTTGATATCTTTGTAGTGGGCAGAGTAAGGTTCTCCTTCCCCCAGATATCTGCATCCCAATCCCTGGGACCTGTGCATTTATGTAACCTTACGTGGTGAAGGGACTTCACAGCTGCAATTAAAGATCTTGACATGGGGAGATAATCCTAGATTACTGGGTAGGCTCAATGTAATCACAAGGGTGTTTACAAGTGAAAGAATGAGGTTGGTCAGTGTCAGTGGTATGATGTGAGATTTCACCTTGACTTTAAAGATGGAAGGGGGCTATGAGCCAAGGAATGCAGGAGGTCTCTAGAAGCTAGAAGAGATAAGAAAAGACTTTCTCCCAGAGCCTCCAGAAAGAGACATAGCTCTATTGGTACCCTAATGTCAGCCCAATGAGATGCATTTTGGGCTCTGACCCCTAGAACTGCAAGATAATATATGCATGTTGTTTTAGGACAAGGAACTGGTGGTGAAAGTTACAAAAGCCATAAGAAACCAACACAATCACAATCAAACAATGTCAGATTTGTAGCTTAAAAGTTCTGTATTTCAGGTAGGATTAAAAACTGTCTATACCATTTAAAATAGACACACTGACACTTTTTTTTTTTTTTTGGTACTGGGAAATTAAACCAAGTGGCGCTTTACCACTGAGCTACGTCCCCAGCATCCCCACTTTTTTTTTTTTAACTTAGAGACAGGGTCAGACTAAAATGCTTAGGGCCTTGCTAAGTTACAGAGCCTGGTCTCCAATGTGCAATCCTCCTGCCTTAGCCTCTATAGTTGCTGGGATCACAAGGTGTGTACCACCATGCCCAGTTAACCCCCTGAGAACATTTAGTTATTAAATATTTATGAAATACTTCAACTCTTATAGAACTCAGTTTTCTTAGTTCCTCTTCTCAAAAGGGAGGAAACAAACTAGTTACATGCTACAGTTGGGTAAAAATGGAGCAAAGGGATTTTGTAAAGCCTAAGGCACATAAAAGGTATATAATTGATAGAAAGGATCCTCAGGCCTCACATGGGTCACTTCAATGAGAACTCAACTCCTGTGCCTCATTGGTTTTGGAAATAATCTAATGTCTAGATAAAACTATTTTCCTTTTCTCACCCCTAGATTCTGAGATACGCTAGAGATTCATTCTTCGAACACGGATGTACACCTGCTAAATTAATATCCCCCAAAACTTAAATTCAGAATTTTACTGTCAGAAAACAAAGGCATGAAACACCTCTATTCTTGTAGTTTTCAAAAGAGAAAAAAGAATAGAGTTATCTTTTAGTTCAATTGTTCAGGCCAAATTACTATTTCCCAATGTGCATTTCAATGACCTTTAGGGGTCAGGTGTATCTTTCACATAAAATGATTTTAAAGGGCTCTGGATCGGGGAAAATAAGAATCATCAGCTTCATAATATAATATTCCAACCTGGGGTCTACTGTGAAATACAAGCCTGGGTAAGATTGCCTGGAGGCATATTTTCCAAGCTTCATCCCTATTAGAATTTCTTTGTAAGTCAATTATGGACCAGCCACAAGTGCACTGTTGGAAAAAGGAAAATAAACTGGAATTCCCAAAGACTAGGACCAGGACAATTCCTCTATAGCATTGGCCTCCCAGGAAGATCACTCCCCTATAGGTAACAAGTTGGGAACAGGGAAAACTTGGTTCCACCCAGGATGGGGTTATTCAATAATTTTTGAATCTAACTGGTGAGTGGTATCTCTGGATGGAAGGTGTTATGGTTTAGATATGAGGTGTCCACCAAAAACTTATGTGTGAAACAATGCAAGAATGTTCAAATGATTAGATTATGCCAACCCAAGGATTGATCCACTTGAATGGATTAACTGGGTGGGTGGTAACTGTAGGCATGGATGGTGTGGCTGGAAAAAGTAGGTCACTGGAGGTGTGTCCTTGGGTGTTATATTATCCCTGGATCCTTGCGCTGAAGCTCTCTGTCTGCTTCCTGGCTCTCCTGAACTGAGCAACTTTCTTCCACCATGCCCTTCCACCATAATGCTCTGCCTCCCCTCAATCCCAGAGCTATGGAGTCTGCTGATCATGGATTGAACTCTGAAACTGAACCAAATCAAACTTTTTCTTCTCAAAGTTGTTCTTGTCAGGTCTCTTGATCAAAGTGATGCCAAGTTAACTGACAGAAAGGGAAAACTCTCGAGCACCAGGATGTGCCGCAGTCCGGCTGCAGCAAAATAACCGGGGGGTGACGAGCAACTTGTGTAGATTGATACAGCAGGAGTAGGAGCCGTTTATTGTAGGACAGGAGCGGTATTTATATATTCCACACAGCTTATCTAATTAACATAAACTAGATACAGCAGTCAACCAATCAGGAATCTCCACACTTAATGGCTCGCTGGTGTTACTTCACAAACCATTCCCTCTAACATTTTCCAGGCGCCATCCTGACTTGTTTACAGACTCTAATATTTCCCCTTTTTGTTTAATTTAAATAACGACCATAGTGGTTTTTACATAAACACCACAAATAATCTGCTATGAGAAGAAAGGGAGGATACAAAATGCCACAATACCAAGCCAATTGATGGCTCCATGCAAGAAGCCCTTGGAAAAATTATACCAGCAATGACACTGTTAGCAAAGATACAGAGTTACAATTTGTTGTAGATTACAATTTGTTGTCTCAGTCCAGGTAAAGCAGTGTCTCAATAGATTAACTCACAGTCCAGGTAAATCACAGTCCAGGTAAGTTCTGCAGGCAGCTAGCTTAAATCACAGTCCAGGTAAGTTCTGCAGGCAGCTAGCTTGATCTGAAGTTTTGTCTGTTTCTCAGCAACACTGGAAATTCTTCCACTTTCGTTTTCACTGGCACTGGGACGAAGGCAGGAACTCTGGATGGCTAAAGAAAATCCTGTAGCATTCTACTAAGAAAACAACCTTCTGAACAATTTAGTACATTATCTCAAGGTTTTTTTACATTTGAAATAAGTCTTAATAGTGCTCATTACTCATCAGCTTCCAGGTGTGGGAGAACCATTGTAGCTTAGTTATTTGCATTGAAAATGACCAAACATCAGGGACACCAGTAGCATCTTCTGCTGGCTGTAGTGCCTGGACAGCCCCAGATGGCCCTGGGGAGTGTCCCGGACTCAAACTGCTACTGGGCACAGGGAGCAAGAGCCTGCGAGACTGTGCCTCCAGGTCAGGTCTAGATTTGGGCTCGCAGCAGTGGAAGAGCTAGTTCCCCGGCCAGGAGGGCCAGTCGCCGCCGCCTCTTGGAAAATCCTTGCTGCGCTGTGACAGGCTTGTACACTCGGCAGTTGCCTCTCCGCTTCATGTACCCTCTGGGAACGAAAAGTATTCAGTAATAGCCTTTTGCTGCAACTTTTTTCCTGATAATCCTCTTCTTCTTCTGAACTTTCTTTTTCTTTCTGACTAGAGTTCCTGGGCTCTTATCAACACATGCCCTAACTATTCTTGGTTCCACTGGGGTGCCTTCTTCCCTTAGTAATTTACTTCTTACCCCTTCCATATTTTCATCACAAAGACAATACAACATTTCAAGACAAAACAAGACACAAACATACTGTATCAATCTTCTCCATTTTCTCAAAATGACCATTTTTCCTCTCGCCCTATCTGCCTAGGGACGAGCAGATTTGCTCCCGTCCTATCTATGGATGGGCAGCTTTTTTTTTCTTCACTTACCCCCAAGTGTCCCGGGGCTCCCCGAAACGGGCCACCATCTGGCGCCTGGCATTTTGCCAGAAAAATGTTAGTCTGTAAACAAGTCTGGATGGTGCCTGGCAAAATGCCAGAGGGAGTGGTTTGAGAAGTAACAAAAGCGAGCCATTAAGTGTGGAGATTCCTGATTGGTTGACTGCTGTATCTAGTTTATGCTAATTAGATAAGCTGTGTGGAATGTATAAATACTGCTCCTGTCCTGCAATAAACGGCTCCCACTCCTGCTGTATCAACATACACAAGTTGTTCGTCACCCCCCCGGTTATTTTGCTGCAGCCGGACTGCGGCAAGGATGGTAGATAGCTATGCCTTCCACCAAGAGATGGGGTCCAGGTGCACCGAAGCAGAACACTCAGGATGGATGGGAGGGAGGGGATGTGGTGTAAAAACAGTATGTAGCACCACAGGGAGAAAAGGTTAACCAGACTGTCATGGTTCAATAGAAGGTCCAGGCCCAGGAGGACAGTGGACTTTATGAAGTGGGACAGAGTCTCCCTGCCACATGGGGGACATTCAGTCACACAATTAAACAGCAGTTTCTTCAGCAGCAGCCACAAACCTTAACACAACTTAGTTCTAAAGGCCACAGAGGATGGGTATGAAACCCCAGGTGAACTTCTCAGCTGGGTTCTGATGGGCTCCATGACTGGCTATAGCTGGACCTTCCAGTTCAAAATCAGCCCTTACTGCCCATAAGAGCTGAGAGCAAGAGGGGAGAGGGATTTACGACAGCGCTGGCTCCATCCAAGTGGACGGGGACATTTTGCCAGAAGAAGTTGTAAGAATTTTAATTTTACGTCTTTAAGCTGCTCTGTTCCTATCACATGGACTTTTCACTTTGCAATTCCAGTAAGTAAGATTGAAATTAAAAAATAGAAAAAGTTAAAACAAGTCACTGAAAGGGAGAGAGAAGGGAAATTGCATGGAAATGGAAGGAGACCCTCAGGGTTATACAAAATTACATACAAGAGGAAGTGAGGGGAAAGGGAAAAATAATACAAGGGGGAGAAATGAATGACAGTAGAGGGGGTAGAGAGAGAAGAGGGGAGAGGAGGGGAGGGGAGGGGAGGGGAGGGGGGATAGTAGAGGATAGGAAAGGCAGCAGAATACAACAGACACTAGTATGGCAATATTTAAATCAATGGATGTGTAACTGATGTGATTCTGCAATCTGTATATGGGGTAAAAAGGGGAGTTCATAACCCACTTGAATCAAAGTGTGAAATATGATATATCAAGAACTATGTAATGTTTTGAACAACCAACAATAAAAATTTAAAAAAACAAAAAAACAAGTCACTGCCCCAGGTTCAACACCACGTTTACTTAGCCCCCAAAGCAGAGTCAGGCAACTCATAAGAGGTGAACCTGAGAGGGTGGGAGCCAGGATGGGCGGAAGCAAATGAACTCTTTGAACCAAATCAGAGCAAATGAGTTGCAGAACAGGGGGCAGAAGGGTCCTATTGGTTCAGAGCTGTTGCTGTTCAGGGCTCTCCAAAGACTCCTAAAGAAAATCTAGCCCCGCAGAGGAGGCCAGTGGAGACCCAGACACAAGGCCATTAACTATACCAGCTCCAGCTCTTCTGAGACATCTAGCAGCTATGTCCTCACTAATGGCACAAATGTCCACAGACTGGGAGGCAGGGAGCATGCTGAGAGCAAAGCAATCAGCTCCTGCTGTCATTGGGGTGGGGGATGAGGCTTTGGTTCACATGATACATTCCTAAGCACACAGGGGCTAATCACACACTTTAATTTATGGAGCGAAATGCTCTAAAGCAGAAATCTACAGGGGGATTTTTCTTGGGGGATCCACTATGTAGGCTCAGAGGAGGAAGGTGGAAGAACATTTGCAAGGAGCCTGGACTTCATGGGGGATGTGGCTGATCAACAATCTTCTTGTAAACCTCTGATGTTCCTGTTTATCTTCTCTGTTTCTTCCTCCCACTCTTTAATGTAGCCCTGTCATGTTCAGGGGATGGGAGAGAGTGAGGTAGGCACAGTAGTAGGTGTTCTCATAGCCTGAGTGCGAGTGGCCCTTGGGACATATTAGGACAAATGCTGACCTTGGACTTTGAGGACAGATGGGGCCCAGGCAAGACTCATCCACTGAATTATTAGGGGATAGACCAAAAAATAACTTCATCCCTTTTTTCACATTCCCTGTGGGCTCAGCTTATATTAACCTATCTGCCAGACTATGGAGCTTCGTAAATAAAAATACCAGCTATGAAAATGCATGTGGCAGGGCCTAGGGTTGTGGTTCAGTAGTAGAGTGCTTGCCTGGCATATGTGAGGCACTGGGTTCGATTTTCAACACCACATATAAATAAATAATGAAACAAAGGTCCATTGACAACTAAAAATATTGAAAAAAGAAAAGAGAATGTATGTGGCAATTGTCACAGGGCTGGGACAGGGAGAGGGTTCTTCAGGAGGTAGAATCTGGGATAGAAATTGCGTGCAGTGGTTTACTGGGGAGTGTAGCTTGTAGAGAAGTGAAGGAGGCCGTATGGGGCAGTGGAAGAAGCCCAACAGTGATACGGTCACAAAAAAGGGCTCAGCTCATCCTATTAGGAATGCTGACCTTGGGTTAGCTCCATAGAGTGGTCCTGCATTGGGGTTTGGGGGACTGGTCTTAATACTCCTGCGTGGTCAGTCATTGAATGGGGGCTCCCTGTCCTGTTCAGGGGGCTCTTTTCAGGGAAAACCCTGGAGAGTGACTCAGCCAGCCTCCAACATAGGGAAAGTAACAACATCGGGGTTGGGGGAGGTGATCTGGGTGGTTACCACTGCATCCTCTGGGTGCCCTGGTCTCATCTTCTGGCTCATATACTATGTTCTGGGAGCAGTTCCTCCAAGACATTGAAGGGGTCTCTTTTCCTGGGAGACATTTCTAAGACAGAAGTTAATGGGATGAACTACAACTCTGGCCACCACAGCTGATCTTGGGTTATAATTGGTTCTCATCACTCCCCTCCTCAACTATCCATTCTAGATCCCCTGACTCTAGCTAGCACCTCTGCTGGTATAAGGGGTTTACTTGGTGCATTGCCCATATCCTCCTACCTGAGTAGCTTGAGCGTCTGGTCACTATGTACCTCCAGAGCCATGGATGATGTTTCTATTCTTCATCAGAGTTGGGCAAGTGTCTGAAGGCATCCAAGCAGATCACTTGGGTGCCACAACCATGATTTCCTCCCCCAAGTCATGGCACCAGCCCTCCTTTTTCCTGATGATCAGGATCAGTTAGCCCAACTAGGATTATGATTCCTCTCCTTGCTTGCTGGCTACACCATTGGAGGAGGCGGTGGTACCCAGATGGAAGCCACAGCTGGAAGTTTAGTGAGATGCTTGATAGATCTTGTGGTACACTTATTCTTCTCCAGGAGCCGGGACCTCTGAACCACAGAATCCGGAGTTGTGGGGCCCAAAGCCACAATTCTACAAGTCAGTCACTGAAGTGATAAACAATGGAACATTCCTACTTTTACTTCATTGTTCCAAGAACCATTTACTCCATCTACTGGTGATTTGGCTGCAGAAGTTTTATTGGAGAGCGCTGTCAAGATCAATACCTGTTGGGGACTGCAGGGAGCAGAGCTGGGCAGTGGGAGAAGATCTATGATACAGTCACAAAAATGCCTTGGCTCATCCCACAGGGAACTCTGGAGCCCAGTGACCTTGCAGAGTCATCCTGAATTCAGGTGAACAAGCCAGACCCTTAAGATTCTGTATTGCCATTTAGCAGTTGTTGGTTGAGGGTGGAAGCCCATCCTCATTGGGTATCCTCTTCCCTAGTGGCCTCTCAGATCTCCTTGTCTGAAGACCTCCATCTTTTCATCTTTCTCCTTCCAGGCCCCTGACCAATCAGCCAAATATTCACCACTGTTAGTCAGCTTTTTTGCCTCTGTGACTAAAAGACCCAACCAGAACAATTGTAGAGGAGGAATAGTTTATTTGAGGGCTCACGGTTTCAGAGATCTTAGTCCATAGAAGGCTGGCTCCATTCCTCCAGGCTTGAGGTGAGGCAGAATATCATGGCGGAAGACTGTGGCAGAGGGAAGCAGATCACATGATGATCAGAAAGCAGATACAGACAAATCTCCACTTGCCAAATACAAATATATACCCCATAGCCACACCCTCAGTGAACCACTTCCTCCAACCACACCCCACCTGCTTCCAGCTGCCATGTCCGGCTAACGGAGCTGAGTCCGGCGAGGGACGGCAGGGTTAAAAATACACAGGACACCAAGGTTCTTCATCCAGGAGGGAGCGTGTGCGCTTTATTGCCAAATTTGTTCCCCTTATATATCTTTTTAACAGCTGCGGGAAATCACTCAAAAGTGAGGAGGGAAGAGTAATAACTGCGTCCTTGGGTTACTGTCACGTCACCGTCCCCTATCAGGAGGCTCGAACAGGTCAAGAAGTTCCCGAGAGACACGTATGCTCTAGGCAGATAAACAGGGAACCGCAAGCCCACGACACGGCCTTGTGAGCTGGCCACATTGACATGCATAACAAAGAACTGGGGGTTGAGTCCCCAGGGGCCAGGGCGGGCCTGCTACCAACATCCAGCCACCATTCAGTTAATTCCTTCAGGGATTAATTCACGGATTAGGTAAAGGCTATAACCCAATCATTTCTCTTCTAAACTTTCTTGTATTGTCTCACACCTAAACCACAACAACCACCGTCTCTGAATGTACATGTGTTCTAACCTCAGACCTCTTCTCTTCCCACCCAAACTGAACAGATAGGTGAATCATCCAAAGATCTGCCCACTCTGATGCCTACGTACTGAGCTCATTCATCAATGAACCAAACTTGACCTTTACTCTATCTTGTCAAGTGGTCCCCCGCGTGGCTGTGCGAGAGAGAGTGGTTTAACAGTGGATCTAGGATCTGGGCCACTGATCTGTGCCCTCTGGCCCTGTTGTGACCACCCCAGATGCACTACTTTTATCTTATGACACAGTGGATGTGGTCCTGGGAAAATACCATAAATGCAGTCTATCATCCATCCAATGTGATTGTAAACTATTTCTGATTCTCCTATTGGTTCAGAATAAAAAATATCATCCAGAATAATATCCATAAGTCAAGACCATGTGGATCTGTAATACAGTAAAGATGCCACACGGGGCACAGCATGTCCAGTGGGGGCTACTATTTGGCAGAGTCTGGAGTAATCCACTGTTCCATTGCTATTATTTATTTATTTATTTATTTATTTATTTATTTATTTATTTATTGGCAGTGCTAGAGATTGAACCCAGGGACTCACAATGCTGGGCACTCACTCTAATACCGAGCCATATCAGCCCCATTGTCAAGTACTTCAAGATCTTTCTGGTTTAGTAGGGGGCAGACTAGTTAATTAGTGGGAACAGAATGGGGACTGCTCCCCCCTGGCCCCAGGATTCTTTAAGACTTTAAGTATAGTACTAATCTCCACCCTCCAGCTTGGTTGTTGTGATGGTTAATCTTAGATATCAACTTGAGTGGATTAACTGATATGCCCAGATGGCTAGTAAAGGATTATTTCTGACTATGCCTGTGAGGGTATTTCTGAAAGAGACTGTTGAGATGATAGTTTGGATCTGGAATGTCTCCCCAAAGCCCCGGTGTTCAAGGCTTGGCTCTGAGCTATTGGGAGGTGGTGAAGCTTTAAGAGGTAGGAGGGACATAAGTCATTGAGTGCATGCCCTTGAAAAGGATATAGAGACTAGCCTCTTCCTGTCTGTTTGATTCCTGGCTGCCATGAGGTACCTGAACAGGTCTCCACCATGCATTCCTGCCACGGTATGCTATCCAACCACAGGCCCAGAGCAACAGGACCAAGTGACAGTGGACTGAAGTCTCTGAAACGATGAATGAAAATAAACCTTTTCTATTCATAAATTGATTGTCTCAGGTATTTTGTCACAGTGACAGAAAGGTAAACAGCACAATTGGTACTTGAATTAGTGGCCTGAGTAAGAAAGATCTATCCTTACCCAATTACCCAGATAAAAAAGATAGAGGAAAGGTGAATTCTGTCCTCTCTTGCTCTTAGAAATCAGAATTTCATGTTCTCCAGCTTTTGCACTAGTGGTGCCCCAGTTTTTAGGCATTTGGTGGCAGACTGAAGTTTATACCATTGGATTCCCTGGATCTGAGGCCTTTGGACTTGAACTGAGCCATGCTACTTGCTTGTCTGATTGTCCAGTTTGTAGATGGCCTATTATGGGACTTCTCAGCTGCTATAATCACATGAGCCAATCAATTCCTTCTCCTATATCTATATGTCTATACTATTGATTCTGTCTCTCTGGAGAGCCCTAATACAGTTGCAAAGTTGATTCCTATTTACTACCTTGGCCAGCGGGGAAAGCAGGCAGTCTCCATTTGACCTTCTTTACCAATGAGAGCTCTTACCTCACAGCTAAGAAGTAACATCAATGTTCCACAAGTAGTGCTTATGTCTGTTCCAATGACACATTCCAGGTCTGGGAAAGGGACTGCTCGGTGGGTCAGTGCACCCAGGGAACACCCTGAGAGTTGGACCTGACCAGACCTCATTAGTCACCTGGCCTCCACGTGCCCACACTCTAACACGGGGCCTAGATGACACTTCAGCTCAGACCCTGTGTCCCGCAGTCCCTCCTCCCAGTGTAGGAGGGCCCAGGTTGCAGAAGCAGCATTTTGCAAGGACTTCTGGCTCATATAGTATATCCACTCCACCAGGCCTGCTTCTCTGAGTCTTTTGATCCCACCTTCTGCCATCTTCCATGGCAGTTCTGGCATTTCCACTTCATATATGATAAACCATTCATTTCTCCAACCTCCAGGAGGCACGTTAGCAAAATATTATTAGGTCTTTGTCAGGGTTTCCATTCTGAGTTATGGGGCAGTGTTTCCTTGTCCATCTTTCTTCTCTGCCCTGGCTGATTTAGCACCCTTAGGATCTAGTCCTGGAAGCAGCGCTGGGTCTCTTGCTAATGTGTGTTCTTTAGGTCCTGCAGTTCCTTCAGAGTAGGCCTCTTTTAGTAGACCCAGCACTCCCACAGCCAAGTCGTGTTGTGACTCCACTCTAGTCCTTTGTCTGTTGATCAGGAGGGGAGCTGAGAGGAGATTTGGGGAAGGAGGCATGTGTTGCCTCCTAAAGTAGAAATTTCTGTACCACCTTCAGGCAAGGAAGGGAGAGGAACGGGTCACATCTGTGGGCTCCAAGGGTTCAGAAGAATCTGGAATTCCTGTTTTTCTAGAGAATCCATATAAATATAACCATCCCATGTCTCAAGGTCACTTTCCTGGTCTTGGCATAGCAAGCCTATCAGGGGTGAGAACACATCCTTCTCTGGAGCTCTGCTACTTCCACATCCAGCCCTCAGCCTGTTCCTGTTTTCTGCCCTCTCTGCAGGAAATGAATCTCTATATGCCGTGAAGAAGGCCCCTGGCTTTCACTGTTAGCCTTTAGTTTGTGACTTATCACTCTTGATACTGTTGCATCTTGACGTTCCCCTGGAAAGCACTGTCGGAGATGAGATTTTCCTTCACCCACAGAAAGCTTATTAGGAAGTGAAAGTGCCCTCAGCATCAACCTTTGTGGGAGGAGTGAAGGAAAAATTGGGTGGAGGGAAAGATGAACTGTGATATGTCCAGCACTTCACTGATCCCATGGGAGCTCTGGAGCTAGGATGGCCCAACAGGGTGTTCTCAAGTTGGGATAAGAGAAGCAAGCATCCCACTGCCACTCTTTAATAGCTGGCCTTGAAAGGAAGCATGACCTTGGACAAGGTGACTATTTCTCTTTACCCCAGAGCAAGACACAAACAAGGACTTAGCTGAGAGCTGTTGTCCTTGGAGAGATGGAAGGAAAGAGTACTTGGGTCCTCTGGGGGAATCTGGGCACAGAATCATGACATTCTTCTTTCCAACCTACCGGCTCACATATATGGGTTTAGAAACCTACCAACAAATAATTTCCTTAATATAGACCAAAAAAAAAAAAAAAAAAAAAAGATGGAGTCCATTTAACATTTGCAATAGATAGTTCTGTGAATAGTTCTAAAATTTCACCCTCTTATTTGCCCTCCCTTTTCCACTGGTTGAAGCTAAAAGTCACAACTGACTCTCTAAACAACTCAAAATGTTAACAGCCCCATATTGCACATGTGTGTGTTCTCCAAGCCATGCTGAGCCATGCTTTTGTGGTCCTGAGACGCCCAGGGCCATCTATTATTTGCATCGGGTCTGCAGACAGCACACTGATTGCCCACAGTGCAAAGAAGCAGAGCAATAAGCATGGCCCATTCCTTAGCAAGGAAAAGCAGTTGAATTCTGCGCACCGAAGACAAATTGGCCATAAACTCTGCAAGCCACGGAGGTTATTTCAGTTACTAAATGATTAAAGTCTCTAATCTCTGGAGCAGTGATAAAGAACACCGGAGAAGGGGGCTGGGTTTTTGATGCTGGGGGAAGGTGCAGAGCATCTCTCTTGAGACCGTGCCAGAGGAAGCCCACCCCATAAGAAAACCACAGATAAGTAAGACATCATTAATAAATCAATGACAGGAAAATGAAAACGGAAGCAGATGAATCAGCTAGCGGATCAGGTCATAGATGAAAAGCAGCACATCTGTTGCTACTGTCGGTGCATTAACAAAGAAGGCTGCTGGGTCAGACTGTCTTTCATACTAATACTTGGAATAATGAAGCTTCAAGAGCGATTAAAGCATAAATCAATTTTTAAACGTATCTTGTACCTCCCCCCAAATACAGGAAGCATCTTTTTCCTTGCTTTGAATTCTTTCTGGCAGATATTGGGAGGTGCAGGGATAAAAAATGCTGCCTCATTTTGGCTCTGCTGTGAGGTACAGGCAGAGAGCTAATTTAGTGTTTAGCCTCGTGCTTTGATTCCTACCAGCTGAAGGCACTGAGCTGTGCTTAATCGATATGTTAAATCTCAGCCAATGCATTTCAGCCCAAGCACTACCCGCCTGTCTCCCTATGCAGGATAGTTCAGTTCTCACTCCTTTTCCTCCTTGTGCTGATATCGATTTACATTTTATTTCGTTAGTTTAGAAGACTTCAGCAAAATTAACAATGGACACAGGGAAGCATTTTTCTTTTTTGAAGTACACTGTCTCCTTTTTTTTCTACAGTGGAAAAAAAAAGTTGCTTCTCTCTACAGGGAGAGTGGTCAGGTTTTAGGATGATAAGGATGGACAGGATCAGTTAATTTGGTAAATTATACATCTTTGTCCAACAGGAGAGAAATGTGCTCCTAATATAAATTTCTTTTTTTCAGTACTGGAGATTGAACCCAGGGCTTTGCACCCGCCAGGCAAATGCTCTACCATTGAGCTACATCTCCTGGGCTTTTTATTTTAAGACAGGGTCTCTTAAAATTGCCCAGGCTGGCCGTGAACTTGCAATCCTCCTGCCTCAGCCTCTCAAATAGCTGGGGTAACAGGCATGTTCCACTATACCTGGCCTTTAACATAATTTTTTTAATGCCTATTTTTTAGTTCTTAGGTGGACACAATATCTTTATTTTATTTTTATGTGGTGCTGAGAATTGAACCCAGTGCCTCACGCATGCCAGGCAAGCGTGCTACCACTTGAGCCACATCCCCAGCCCCAACATAATTTTTGATATAAAGGTGTTGAGACAGTAAAGGAAAAGAGGTTCAGAACGAAAGGTGGGAAGGACCAGAAAGAATACAGGATAAGATAATCAGGAAAAGAATTACATCAGATACAAAATTTCTCTGAAGAGCAGAAATCCTGTGAGCTGGATAATAATGAATAAGACAAATGGGGAGGGGAGAGGAAGAAAGGACAAAAAAAGAGAAGTCTAAGAAGATGAGTGGAAATGGTGGGAGGAGAAGCCAGGGTGAGGGAGAGAGGAGCCAGGCTGTGTCTGATCGGTGCATGGTGTTCACATCACACCCCAAATCAGCCAGGGGACAATGGCACCCTTCCCTCTCACTCTTCCCCTGCAACACAGGAGCTCTTGCAGGAAACAAAGCAGATCCAGGAGAGAGACTGTCTTGTTCACTTTGTCACAGGAAACAGACTGCCCTGAGGCCCTCGGACATGGCATAGTCCCCCACCTGCATCTGCAGGTTCCACACTCTCTGATTCAAACAACGACAGATCAAAAATAGCTGGAAAAAGACATTGCATCTGAACTTGTTTTTGTCAGCTTTTCGCTGCCATACTAAAAGACCTGACGAGAACAACTGTAGGAGAGGAAAAGTTTATTTGAGGACTCAGAGTTTCAGAGGTCTCAAGTCCATAGACAGCTGGCTCTATTCCTCCAGGCTCGAGGTGAGGCAGAACATCTGGCAGAAGAGTGTGTGTGGCAGAGGGAAGCAGATCATCATGTGATGATCAGGAAGCAGAGAGAGACTCCATTTGCCAAAACAAATATATACCCCAAAGCCGCGCCTCCAATGCCCACCTCCTCCAGCCACATCCCACCTGCTTCCAGTTACCACTCAGTTAACCCCCACCAGGGGATTAATTCTCTGATTGGCTTAAGACTCTCACAACCCTATTAATTCTCCTCTGAACCCTTTCACATTGTCTCATATGTGAGCTTTTGGGGGACACCTCACAGTCAAACCGTAACAGTATTGTATACACACATAGTTTTTTTTTTTTTTGTCATGATTCCCTAGACAATTTAGTGTAACAATTATTTATGTAACATTTATATTATATTAGGTAGGTATTATAAGTAATATAGAGATTATTTAAAATATACTGGATGATGTGCATAGATCATACACAAACACTATACCATTTTACATAAGAGACTTAAGCATCCTCATGTTTTGGTATATCTGGAAGTCCTGGAACCAACATCCTAAGAATATTGAAGGACAACTGTATTTTCTGTTCATTCAGAACAGCTAGCGATATGCATATCTGGTGAGACGATAACCTCAAAATTATAGCAAGTGTAAACTTTTTTTTTTTTTTTGGTACCAGGTTTCGAAGCCAGTGGTGCTTAACCACTAAGACACATCCCCAGCCTATTTTATTTTTTATTTTAATACAGTGTCTTGCTAAGTTTCTTAGGGCCTCATTAAGTTGCTGAGGCTGGCTTTGAACTTGCAATCCTCCTGCCTCAGCCTCCTGAGCAGATGAGATTATAGGAATGTGTCACCATGCTTGACAAGTGTAAACTTTTATATGAATCAATGAGTTACAAGCAAGCAAAAACATTAAGGCTCATACAAACATTTTCAGAAATAAGCAATAAGTTAGATAGACATTGTCTGAGTTTTTTTTTTAATCATTGTTGGATCTGACAGTGCAAACTTTTCATATTAGATATAACCTATATACAATTAGAATACAAACCCACTGAAAAATTCCATGGCCACTTGACAACTTCAAATGGAGAGATCTGGAAAATTTAGGGATAATTGACATCTAGGGGTTTTCAAACTTCTATGTGCCTACAAATACCTGGTGATCTTGTGAATATTCAGATTCTGGGTAAATATTTCTGGAATGATGGAGTAAAGACTTTCAAACAGTATTTTTTGCAAAAAGGGATCAAAGCATGGGCAAAAATAGTCAAAATCAACTTTTTCAGGATTCTAGAAATTAACCAGGCATATGCAACAATCTGAGAGGCATTTTTTCAATAAAAGCAACTGAGTATTTATAAGAGTAGCTAGCTTTATGGCATTTTGGGCTCACCCTACTCCCATTCCCTTCTTCACAGTTCCATAGTAGTCTTGAAAACAAAAGCTTCATGATGGTAGTATCTATGAAAATGAGCAGCCTAGAAGCTGCTGGAGGAGGTAGAGTGGGTTTGGAGCTAAAGTCTAAAGACACAATTTAGATTCAAGAACAAATAGGTTTAAAATGAAAGGATTAAAAATAATACTACATAAACAGGAACCTAAAGAGAGCTGGAGTGGCTGTATTAGGAGACAGACTTTAAGACAATAGATTTTTACTACAGACAAAGATGGACATTTTATAATGATAAAATGGCCAATCCATCAGGAAGACACAATAGTTTTAAATATATATGGTCTTAACAACAGAGGCCCAAGATATACACAGGAAAAATTGATGGAACATAGGGAGAAATTGATTCAGTAATAATAGTTGGAGATTTTAACGCCCACTTTCAGTAATAGACAGAATGACTAGGCAGAAAACAAACAAGGAAATAGAAGAGTTGAACAACACTAGAAAAAATCTAAATCTAACAGACATCTGTGGAACACTCAAGCAGACAACTGCAGAACACAGATTGTTTTTAAGTCACATGGACCATCCCCCCCAAATAGACACACATTAGGCAGCAAAAGTTAGTCTCAAAAAAAGTTAAAAGGATTGAAGTCATACACTGTTCTTTGACCCCAATGAAATGAAATGATAGATCAATAATAGAAGGAAAATTTGGAAATTCACATATGGGTATATTAAATAACACACTCCTAAATAACCAATGGGTTAAAGAAAAAATAAAAACAGAAAGGAAATTATATAATATGTTAAAATGAATGAAAGATAACCACTACATACCAAAACTTATTGGAATGTTGCTTGGGCTTAGTCCCTTTAGGCTGCTAAAAAAATATCATAAACTAGGTATCTTATAAACAACAGAAATTTGTTTCTCATCATTCTGGAATCTCAGAAAACCAAGAGTAAGGTATTGGCCACTTTGGCATCTGGTGAAGACCCCCTTTCAGGCTCAAAGACAGTCACTTCTTGCCTTTTCCTTACAGGTTGACAGAAGTGAGCAGGTTCCCTGTGGAATCTTTCATAAGAGAATTAATTCCAGTCATGAGGGCTCTGCCCTTCTACCACCATTATTCCCAAGGTCCCCACCTCATTATTTTGGGAGTTAAACTTTCAACATATGAATTTGGGGAGGATACAGACATTTGGGGAATAGCACTACTTAGGCAGAGCTGGAGAGGAGTTTACTGCTATGAACATCTATGTTCAAAAAGAATAACAAACTCAAATCAATAACCTAACCATTCACTTTTAAAACTAGAAAACAAAGAGGAAATAAACCCACAGTAAGACAGGCATTGTGGCACATGCCTATAATCCCAGCTACTCGAGAGGCCAAGGCAGGAGAACCACAAGTTTGAGGCCAGACTGGGCAACTGAGCAAGACCCTATCTCAAAATGAAAATTTTAAAAAGGGCTGGGGTATAAATCAGGATTAGAACACTTGCCTGACAAGTGCAAGGCCCTGGGTTCAACTACGATTTTAAAAAAAGAAGAAAATTGAGGGCTAAGTCAACATCAGGCTAAAGGAAGGGAATGATGATTGGAGCAGAAATAAATTAAATGGAAAATAGAAACATGGAAAAAAGTAATGAAAAACATTTGAAAATATCAAAAAAAAATTGATAAAACTTCAGTTAGCTTGACTGAAGAAAAAAGAAAGAAAACTAAAATTATTAAAATCAGGAATAATAGATACAAAATAATCAACAAAAATGCTAGCAAACAGAATCTAGCAACATATAAGAAAGATTAAACACCATGATTAAGTAGGATTTCTATGAAAAATGCAAAGTTGGTTTAACAAGTAAAAATCAATGAATATAATATACCACACCATCATCCCATAAAGGCATGAAAGTACCAACAAAATCTAATATTTTTTTAACTCTTTCCATGATGACTTTGCTGATCTCTTTTTTTAAAAATTATTTACTCATTCTAATTCATTATATATGACAGAAGAATGCATTTCAATTCATAGCACACATATAGAACACAATTTTTCATATCTCAGGTTGTACACAAAGTAGAGTATTCATGTCTTTATACATGGACTTAGGGTAATGATGTCCATCTCATTTCACTGTCTTACCTCACCCCTACCTCCTCCCTTCCCCTCCCTCCCCTTTGCCCTATCTAAAGTTCCTCCATTTCTCCCATGCTCCCTACCCCCCCCCCATCCCCATTATGGATCATCATCCTCATTTCAGACAAAACATTCAGCATTAGGTATTTTGGGATTGGTTTACCTCACTTAGCATAATGTTTTCCAACTCCATCCATTTACCTGCAAATGCCATGATCTTATTCTATTCTAATGCTGAGTAATGTTCCATTGTGTATATATATATCACAGTTTCTTTATCCATTCATCTACTGAAGGGCATCTAGGTTGGCTCCACAATTTAGCTATTGTGAATTATAATGCTATAAACATTGATGTGGCTGGGTCACTGTAGTATGCTCTTTTTAAGTCCTTTATGTATAGACCGAGGAGTGGGACAGCTAGGTCAAATGGTGGTTCCATTCCAAGATTTCCAAGGAATCTCCATACTGCTTTCCAGAGTGGTTGCACCAATTTGCAGTCCCACCAGCAATGTAAGAGTGTGCCTTTTTCCCACATCCTCACCAACACTTATTGTTGTTTGTATTTTTAATAGCTGCCATTCTGAGTGGAATGAGATGATACCTTAGAGTAGTTTTGATTTGCATTTTTCTAATTGCTAGAGATGTTGAACATTTTTTTATATATTTGTTGATTGATTGTATATCATCTTCTGGGAAGTGTCTGTTTTGTTCCTTGGCCCATTTATTGATTGGGTTATTTGGTTTTTTTGGTGTTAAGATTTTTTTAGGTTTTCATATATCATAGAGATTAGTGCTCTCTAACTGATGTGAGTGTGGTAAAAATTTGCTCCAATCTGTAGGCTTTCTCTTCACCTCACTGATTATTTCTTTTGCTGAGAAGAAGCTTTTTATTTGAATCCATTCCATTTGTTGATTCTTAATTTTATTTCTTGTGCTATAGGAGTCTTGTTAAGGAAGTCAAAGCCTAATCCAACATGATGAAGATTTGAACCTACTTTGTCTTCTATTCGGCTAGGGTCCCTGGTTTAATTCCTAGGTCCTTGATCCACTTTGAATTGAGTTTTGTGCATGGTGAGAGATAGGAGCTTAACTTCATTTTGTTGCATATGGATTTCCAGTTTTCCCAGCACCATTTGTTGAAGAGGCTATCCTTTCTCCAATATATGTCTGTGGTGCCTTTGATAACTGTATTTATGTGGGTTTGTCTCTGTGTCTTCTATTCTGTACCATCGGTCTACAAGTCTATTTTGGTGTCAATACCATGCTGTCTTCATTACTATTGCTCTGTAGTATAGTTTAAGGTCTGGTATAGTGATGCCACCTGCTTTACTCTTCTTGCTAGGGATTGCTTTAGCCATTCTGGGTCTCTAATTTCTCCAGATGAATTTCATGATTGCTTTTTCTATTTCTATTAGGAATGGCATTGGGATTTTGATTGGAATTGCATTAAATCTAAATAGTGCTTTTGGTAGTATGGTCATTTTGACAATATTAATTCTGCCCATCTAGGAGCAAGGAAGATCTTTACATCTTCTAAGGTCTTCCTTAATTTCTTTCTTTTGTGTTCTGTAATTTTCATTGTAGAGGTCTTTCACCTCTTTTGTTAAGTTGATTCCCAAGTTTTTGTGTTTTTCTTTTTCTTTTTTGAGGCTATTGTAAATGAGGTAGTTTTTCTAGTTTCTTTTTCAGAGGATTTGTCACTAAAATACAGAAATGCCTTTGATTTATGGATATTGATTTTATATCCTGCTACTTTTTAAAAAATTCGTTCTAAAAGTTTTCTGGTGGATTTATAGAATCATGTCATTGGCAAAAGTGATAATTTGAATTCTTTTCCTATCCATATCCTTTTAATTTCTTTCTTATGTCTAATTGCTTGGGCTAGAGTTTCAAGAACTATGTTAAATAGAAGTGGTGAAAGAGGGCATCCCTGTCTTGTTCCAGTTTTAGAGGGAAGGCTTTCAATTTTTCTCTATTTAGAATGATGTTGGCCTGGGGCTTAGCATAGATAGTTTTTACAATGTTGAGATATGTTCCTGTTATCCCTAGTTTTTCTAGTGTTTTGAACATGAAGGGGTGCTGTATTCTGTTGAATGCTTTTTCTGCATCCATTAAGATGATTATATGATTCTTATCTTTATGTCTATTGAGGTGATGAATTACATATATTGATATCCATATGTTGATCCAATCTTGCATCCCTGGGATGAACCCCACTTGATTGTGGTACACTATCATTTTGATATGTTTTTGTATTTGATTTGACAGAATTTTTGCATCTATGTTCATTAGAGATATTGGTCTGAAGTTTTCTTTCTTTGATGTGTCTTTGTCTGATTTGGGGATCAGGGTGATATTGGCCTCATAGAATGAATCTGAAAGTGTTCCTTCTTTTTCTATTTCATGGACTAATTTGAGGAGTATTGGTATTAAGTCTTGTAAAACTCAGCTGTGTATGCATCTGGTCCTGGGTTTTTGTTGGTTGGTAGGCTTCTAATGGTGACTTCTATTTCATTGCTTGAAATTGATCTATTTAACTTGTGTATATCATCCTGATTCAGTTTGGGCAAATGATATGATTCTAGAAATTTGTTGATGCCTTCAATATTTTCTATTTTATTGAAGTACAAATTTTCAAAATAATTTCTAATTATCTTCTGTATTTCTGTAGTGTCCGTCATGATGTTTCCTTTTTCATTATGGATGTTAGTAATTTGATTTTTCTCTCTCCTTCTCTTCATTTGCATGGCTAAGGGTTTATCAATTTTATTTATTTTTTTCAAAGAACCAACTTCTTGTTTTGTCTGTTTTTAAAATTTTAATCAATTTCATTGATTTCAGCTCTGATTTTAATTATTTCCTGTCTCCTACTGCTTCGGGTGTTGATTTGTTCTTCCTTTTTCTATGGCTATGAGATGCAATGTTAAGTCATTTATTTGTTGAATTTTTCTTCTTTTAAGGAAAGAACTCCATGGAATGAATTTTCCTCTTGGTACTGCCTTTATAGTGTCCCAGAGATTTTGGTATGTTGTATCATTGTTCTCATTTACCTCTAAGAATTTTTAAGTTTCCTCTTTAATGTCTTTTGCAACCCATTGTTCATTCAATAGCATATTATTTATTCTACAAGTGTTGGAGTAGCATCTATTTTTTTATTTTACAATTGATTTCTGATTTCATTCCATTATGATCTGATAGAATGCAGGGTAGTATTTCTCCATTTTTGTATTTTTCTAAGAGTTGCTTTGTGCATAATATATGGTCTATTTTAGAGCAGGACCCATGTGCTGCTGAGAAGAAAGCATATTTACTCACTGATGGGTAAAATATTCTATACATGTCAATTGAGTCTAAGTTATTGATTGTATTATTGAGTTCTATAGTTTCTTTGTTTAGTTTTTGTTTGTAAGATCTATCCGGTGGTGAAAGAGGTGTGTTAAAGTCACTCAGAATTATTGTGTTGTGGTCTATTTGACTCTTGAACTTGAAAAGAGTTTTTTTGTTAAATGTAGATGCACCATTGTTTGGGGCATACATATTTATAATTGTTATGTCTTGTTGATATATGGTCCCCTTAAGCAGTATGATAGTCCTTCTTTATCCCTTTTGATTAGCTTTGGTTTAAAATCTACTTTATTTGATATGAGGATGAAAACCTCTGCTTTTTTCCACAGTCTATGTGAGTGATATGTTTTTTCCTAACCTTTCATCTTCAATCTGTGGATGGATTTTCCTATGGGCTGAGTCACTTGAAGGTAGCATATTGTTGGGTCTTTTTTTAAAATCCAATCTGCCAGTCTATGTCTTTTGATTGGTCAGTTTAGGCCATTCATATTCAGGATTATTATTGAGACATGATTTGTATTCCTGGTTATATTTGTTTATTTTTGGTATTTACCCTGACTTGGTTTCTCCTTTGATTAGTATTTCCTTTAGTGTAATACCTCCCTTTGCTGATTTTCATTGCTGTTTTTCATTTCCTCCTCATGGAACATTTTGCAAAGCATGTTCTGTAGTGCAGGCTTTCTAATTGCAAATTCTTTTAACTTTTGTTTATCATGGAAGGTTTTTATTTTGTCATCAAATCTAAAGCTTAATTTTGCTAGATATAAGATTTTTTGTTGGTATCCATTTTCCTTCAGAGCTTGGTATATGTTGTTGCAGGATCTTCTAGCTTTTAGAGTCTGTGTTGAAATATCTGCAGAGATCCTGATTTTCCCCTATATGTAATCTGATTTCTTTCTCTTGTGGCTTTTGAAATTCTCTCCTTATTCTGTATGCTAGGCTTTTTAATTATAATGTGCCTTGGTGTAGATCTTCTATGATTTTGTACATTTGGGGTCCTATAAGCCTCTTGTATTTAATTTTTCAATTCATTCTTCATGTTTGGAAAATGTTCTGATGTTATTTCATTGAATAGATTGTTCATTCCTTTGGTTTGGAACTCTATGCCTGCCTCTATCCCAGTAATTCTTAAATCTGGTCTTTTTATGTAATTCCATAATTCTTGAATGTTCTGTTCATGGTTTCTTACCATCTTCACTGTGTGGTGAACATTCTTTTCAAGATTACATATTTTGTCTTCGTTGTCTGAGAGCCTGTCTTCCAAGTGATCGAATCTGTTGGTCGTGCTTTGTACTGAGCTTTTAATTGGCTTATAGTTTCCTTCATTTCAAGGATTTCTGGTTTTTGTTGTTGTTTTTCAGAACCTCTATCTCCTTATTGAGGTAATCTTTTGCTTTCTGTATTTGCTTATATTGAAATGATCTTTTGCTGCCTGTATTTGGTCTCTTATATCATCCTTTAATTCACAGAACATTTTAATTATGTACATCCTGAACCCCTTCTCTGTCATTTCTTCTGTTTTGCTGGCCATGGATTCTAATGATGTTGGTTTGTTGGAGGCACTTTCTTCCCTTCTTTTTTCATGCTGTTCGTGCGTCTTCCTTTCACTGTGGATCCGAGGTGTTACAGTTTTTACCCTATAGGCTTATAGTGTCCCTGCAGGTTTTCAATATCTCTCCTTGACATTGTTTCTCAGCCCCAGCCGGTGTTCCAAGCTGGTAGTTGCCTCAACTAAAGACGGTGAGGAAGGTGTCTCAAGATGTAGGCGGCTACTTTCAGCCATCAGGTGTCGGGTCGGATGGGGCTGGGCAGTGGGGTTGAGTGGTGTGTTCAGAAATGCAGTTCTGTGGCATAGAGTATTGTGGCTGGCGACTGTCTCCAGACCCAATGCAGTGCCCCCAGATCAGGCTACCGCATGTAGGGAACTGTGGCATTGGTTGCAGTGTCCCAAGATGGAGGCAACCCAAAGAGACCCACATTGGTAAGATAGGAGTCCACAAGGAAGTAGTGGCTGGAGTTCCTGCACGTGGGGTGCAGCTGGCTGTCCCTTGTGGGAGCTGTAGCCGGGTTTCCTGTGTGGGTGGGTGGCCAGGAGTCTTGCCAGGTGCAAATGCCTACTCAGGCACCTGGAGGACCTGCAGGGACAAGTGGCTGGGAGTCCTGTGCAGACACTGATGCTTGGAGACCTGTGCAAGCACAATGACCATGACTCCCACAAGGAAGCAGCTATCAGGGTTCTTCTAATAACTCACAGAGGAACAATATTCCCACTACTTGAATTCCAGGTCCTGGAGTGACACGGAATGCAGTCTCCCTCTAGGCTACCATCTTGGATTCCCCCCTAATATTCTTTAATAACAAAAATACTCAACAAACTAGCAATAGAAGGAAACCTTTTTTTTTTTTTGGTATTAGAGATTGAATTTAGGAGCACTCTACCACAGAGCCACAACCCCAGCACCCTTCCCCCTTTTTTTTTAATAGAGACAGGGTCTCACTGAGTTGTTTAGTGCCTCACTTTTGCTGAAGCCAGCTTTGAACTCTTGATCCTCCCATCTCAGCCTCCTGAGCTGCTGGGATTACACACATATGCCACTGCATCTGGCAAGTATCTAGTAACCATTAACAGAGAAATTTAAAATTTTATATTCAAACAATGGAATATTATTCAGCCATAAAAAAGGGATGAAAAGTGACTAACGCTATGACATAAATGAGCCATGGAGTCATTGAATTCAGTGAATGCGGACAGCCACAAGAGATCACAGACTTCATGACTTCATTTATATGAAATGACCAAAATACGTAAATCTGCAGAGTCAGAAAGAAAATTTGTGGCTGTCTAGGGTTGAGGTTGTTTTGAACAGAACTGGGGAGGAACTGCTCATGGGCACAGGTTTCTTTCTCAGGAGATGAAAAGATTCTAAAAGTGATTGTATTAATGGCTAAACACCTCTGAATCTACTAAATGTCTTTGAGTTGTACACTTTACGTGGGTGACTTGTATGAGAATTATATTTCAGTAAGGCTGTTATTTTATAAAAACGAAACACCTATCTCCCTCATAGAATGAAGGAAGAAGAAAAGCCAGGATAGGAAATGAACTTCCAATGAGGTCACCACAGTCTCATTCTATCACTCAAAGGAGAAGCTGGATTGTAAACTCTGCTACCTCCTCCATCTCCACCCTGTTGTGCTCTTGGACACAGCCTTCACAGGAGTGGCGCAGGAACCCTGCCGGGTTGGGGACCGTGCTGCTCTGGTGGCTTATGTGCCTGTTTCCCAGCAGGCCTGGATCCCACTCAACTGCAACTCACCTCACCTACCAGTGCGTTTACCCACATTCCTGAGATGCAGTTCTTTTTACTTTGGCACGGGTGTGTGCTAGTCTAGTGTGCTAGTCCCTTAACCTACACCAATATCAGGGCCTACACAAGGCAGAGGCTCTCTGGCCTTTTGGGGTTAGTGCTTCTTTGACAGAAAAATTGACTCCAAGATTCTGAGGGCTCAGGTCAGATGCACTATAGATACCACCTCTGGGACCAAACTCTCCATGTCTTATCTTCCCACATCCCGCACCTTCCATGACCTTGTCCTTGAAGTAAGTTCTTCAATATTCTTTAGTATCCCATGGGGGTTGGGCGGGCACCCTGCTTAATACAATACACATGTCGGAGAGCTCACCATCACATTATACCTAGGGCCTGAGGGGTCTCCTTCCAGGAAATACCAGAATTTCTTCTTTCCACTTGTTGGGCCCTGCTATAAAATTCTTGCTACTCCTATAGAAGGAAATTTAGTAGGTGCCAAATAAGTGCTTGTTGATCTATTGAGTCATCCTCTCATAGGGCTAATGAAAATTCAGTCTAAACAGAAGTGAAATTGTGTTTAAGCCTACATGACAAGGTGGTTAGAAAGTATCACCAGATCACCAGGGTACCTCGGCTCCCCCCACCCCAGTACTGGGAATGGAACCCAGGGCCTCAGGCATGCTGGGCTAGCACTCCACCACCGAGCAACATCCCAGTCTCAGCTTTCCCCTTTTGTTACACAAAGATGCTCTTTTTGAAGTACACGAACACCTTTGGATAGACACTAACACACTGGGAAAACAGGTTCAGCATCCACGCAACTAGAAGGGGCGGGAGTTGGCAGAGAGCAGCCCCTCCCTGGGCAGCATTCCCCACAACACAAGGGGCAGGCGCAGGCTGCTCCTCAGATGCTCAGAAAACGAACCCTGAGAGGAGGACCAGGGAGCGATCCACAGCCATCCTTTCCCGTACCCACTTTCTCTCTCTTCCTGTCTGAGCAAAGTTAAAACTGAATTTCCTTGCTGAGCAGGTTTTTCCAAAATATTGGCTAATGTGGTCAGTAATTGGGATACATTCGTTCATGTTAAAACACGATTTCAAGAAGCAGCTGAGTTTGAAGTGTGATAGGTACAGGTCTTTAGTGTTCTCTAACCCAGATCATAATTAGGCTCCCAGGAACAGTGAAACAACCAGATCAGCCGACCCCCATGCTGGTGTTAAGGCCATTGGCATTCTGTACAGCGGCCCTCATGCCTGGGTGGGCTTTGCCTTTCTCTGCTTCTTGACTTCTTCATTTTACTAATGACCTCTGTGCTCATTAGAAGCTGCTCGAACATCACAATGGCATTTATGGGGCATCCAGGGAGTTTTCATTTGTCTAATATTTACTCTTTTATTCCTGAGGCGAATGCTCAGGTTTTCCTTGATGCTGGAGCTCTCTCCAGCACCCTCTGGTATTTTGGAAACAACACAATCAGGGCCGGCCTCACCACCTGGGTAGACTCCCACTGCCCCACTTGGAAGGACCTCACACTTAGAAGGGCCACACACCTTGGTTTCATGTGGTCACTGTCTTGAGATTCTTAAAATTTTTGGACAAGGGGCTGCACATCTGTTTTGCACTTGGCCCTGAAAATTTTGTAGCTGATACTGAGTACAATACTCTGGGTTTCAGAGCTCGGCTTTGATCCTTATTAGCTTTGTGACCTTGGACAAGTTTCTTGACCTCAACTTCATTTCCCCTCCTTGTTAACATGTAGAAAGAACAACACTTGTCCCACAGAATTATTGTAAAAATTAAGTGAGATAGAAAATACTCCTGAGCCACGATTCCAGTAACTCAGCCTTAGTTAGGAGTTGCTGACTTGGGTCAGCAGCTCACCTAGACCAGCTCATTGGTTCCTCACCATCGTGGCTGATAGTCAACCAGGACATGTAGTTCTCATTTATGGTTTTTGTTAGTTTGTTTTTGTTTTTATAGCCAGTATCCTTTGTTCTTGGTCCAGCAGCATCATTTTGATTGGTGGGTGCTCATGATAATAGTGGTTATCATCACCTCTGATTTTTGCTTGGAGTGATTCATAGTCTTTTACAAATAAGGGGACTGAGCACAGACATCTTTTTGTTTTTGTTGTTGTTCTTTTTAGGTACACATGAAAGTAGAGTGTATTTTGACATATTATACATACATGGAGTGTAACTTATTCTAATTAAGATCCCATTCTTGCATTGTACATGTTGTGGAGTTTCACGAGTCATGTATTCGTAGATGAACGTAGAAAAGTTATGTCTGATTCATTCTTCTGTCTTTCCCATTCCCTTCCTTCTCCCTTCCCTCATTCCCCTTTGCCTAATCCAGTGAACTTCTATTCCACCCCCTACCACTATTGGGTTAGCATCCACATATCAGAGAGAACATTCAGCCTTTGGGGTTTTGGGGGGATTGGCTTATTTCAATTAGCATGATAGTCTCCAGATTCATCCATTTACCAGCAAAAGTCAGATATTCCACTGGAGACACAGACATCTTAAGAACCTGACCCAAGTTCCCACGGCTTATAAGTAGATGCTCCTTAACTACTAACATCATCATCTCTAGAAAAGAGAAGAGACTCACGCTAGGTCTTATAACTAGAAGTTTAATGTTCTTTCCCTCTGTCCCCTTAATTTCTCTATCCCTTAAGGAGTCAGTAACTGAGTTAGAGTGATACGGCACATATAAATGAAGCTGTTGTACAAGGCTGAGTACTCCCCCCTGGTCCACCTCACCTGCCAACACATGCACTCTAAGCTGCTTGCCTGTGTCCTCTGAGGTTTCCAGGCCTCAATCAAATTTTCCCACATCTGTAGGATTTTCCCTACTTCCCTGCCTTCAGAACTTCCAACTTAATTCCTCATTTTCCCTCAAGATAATGTAAGGGCCTCGCTCTTCAAGAAGTCCCCTCCTCTGAGCAGCTTAGCAGCTTGGGCATAGCTGTATCATAACCCTTCTCATATAAATTCTAATTGTTGGTTTTCTTGTCTGCCGTCCTCCAGCCCTTTGATGAACAAAGATGACAAGTTGTGCATTGGGGTGTCTCCAGCACTTAGAAAAATGTTTCTGGGTGGTGACTGCTATTTACTAAGGGATTGATGAAAAATGGTGTTATTTTTTCAAGATGTGGCAAATACTGGATTTGTTCAAAACAGTGATAATGCAATGGATGAACATAGCGTTCATGGAGGAGGGGACTGCATGTAGGTCTTGAAGAATGGAAAGACAATAATAAAAAGTAGTTGAGGTTTGGGTTTGGAGGCAGGAAGTTCAGAAGAAGAAAAGGTTTAAGTAAGTTTAGAGAGTAACTGGTAGATCACTTGGCCTGGACCCACCGACTTTTATTTAGGAAGGAATTTTAAACTTGGAACTGCTTCTTGGAAGCAGGCTAATTGCTAATTGCTAATTGCACAATAAATCAGTAAAACATGACCACATGTGATACAATAGGGGGGAGAAGGGACTGTGGCAAACTGGAAAATACACTGAAGAGAATTGGTGGCTCCCTGCCAGATGATCATGTGCAGATCTAAAAAATTGTACAGAATGCTCATATATTTCCCTCAGCTTTATCTAGTGTTAATGACTTACATACCCATCCTATAATTATCAAAATTGACATTGCTTTAATAGTATTAAATTGTAATGCCTACTCAAATTTCACACTCTACCCCCAATATCCTTTTTCTATTTCAGAATCCAGTACAAGATCCTAGTTGCTTTTGGTTACTGTGTTTCTTTTGTCTCGATCTTTCCTTGTCTATCATGACCTTGATGTTTTAGGTAAGCACTGTTCAATTCTTTTGTATTTTCTGTCTTTTGTGTTTGCTCTTTTCTCATGATTAAGTTGAACTTACACATTTTCAGAAAAAAAAGCCACAAAAGTGATATTGTACCGTTCTCTGTACATGATGTCAGGGGTACAGTATGCCCATATATCTTATTCTGAGTGATACTTGGATCACTCAGGGTGGTGTCTGCCATGTGTTTTTTTTTTCCTGTAAAGTAATAATGTTTCCCTCAGACAAATATTTCGATGAGATACTTTGAAGCTATATAAATATTCTGTTTCTTCTCAGACTTTTGCCCACTGACTTTAACATCCCTCAGTGGATTCTGCTCACATGCATTGTGATGTTTACTTAATGGTGACTTTGCATTTATTAATTGGAATTATTCTATAAGAAGAAACTGTCTTTTCCCTTTACCTCATTTATTTATTTAAATTAGCATGAACTAGTGAATATTTATTTTAATTTGCAGGTTATTATCCAATACTATCATCATTTCTTTGTGGTTCCTTGTGTTCTTAATCTGGCCACTGGGAGCTCCTGCAGGTTGGATCCTATGTCCTTTCACTTGGGCCCATTCTATTTTGAGCACTTCTTATTTTCTGATATTGTTTCAGGCTCATCTTATCTGTTCCTTGCCCTAGCCCTGGAATCAACGACTTCTTTGAGGATTCTTGGTTCCTTTTATTGGAGAATAAATATCTTGACTATAAAAATGAATTCAAACTCCTAAAAAATAAACACTGCAGATGCATATTTGGGCCACAGTCTATCATGTTGAAACTTTTAATGCAGGAGATCAGAGAGAGAGCAGGAGAAGAATAAAGAAGTCGATTCTGCTTTTGAATTTCTAAATGCATGCTCTTAACTAATAGCAGAGACAATAACTTTGAAGAAAGAGACTCTTTTGGTAAGCCAAGCCAAAGCCAAGTTACTGGCACAGATAACAGAATTTTTTACAAAATTAATAAATTTTACCTTTTAGTGTAGTTTTAGGTTCACAGCAAAATTGAGCAGAAAGTATAGAGTTTCCATAGTCCCCTGCCCTCACTACCCCCAACTACCAATATCCCCCGCCAAAGCAGTACATTTGGTACAAACAATGAACCTGGACATGATTTTCACTCAAAGCCCATAGTTCACATTAGGGTTCACTCTGCATGTTGTAATTTCCATGGGTTTTGATAAACATATATTGACATATATCCACCATTGTGCTGTCATGTACAACAGTTTCACTTCCCTAAACATCCCTCCCTCCCCACAGTTTATGGCAACCCTGGATCTTTTTATTGTCTCCATAACTTTGCCTTCTCCAGAATGTCACATAGTTGGAATCACACAACATGGAACCTTTTCAGATTAGCTTCTTTCATTTAGTAATAAACATTTAAGTTTCCTCCATATCTTTTCATGGCCTGAGAGTTCACATCTTTTTTTTTTTTTTTTTTAAGGCAAAGTTGATTTTATTGTCATTGCTATTAGGGGTTTCATTGTTGTTGTTCTTGTTTTTTTAGTGCCAGGGAACTAACCCAGGGCCTCACACATATTAGGCAGTGCTCTACCACTGAGCTACACCTGCAATTCAATTCATTTCTCTATAGAGCTAAATAATATTCCAATATCTAGATGTCCTACAGTTATCCATTCTCTTATGTAAGGATATTTAGTTGCTTTCAAGTATTGGTCACCATGAATAAAGCTGCTATAAATATCTGTGTTCTGGTTTGTGTTGTGGTACTAGAGATTAAACCAGGGCCTCACACATGCTAAGCAAGTGCTCTGTCACTGGGCTATGTCCCCCAGCTTTTGGACATACATTTTTAATTCATTTGAGTAAATAGTAAGAAAAGTGATTGCACATTATGTGCTAGGAGTGTGTTTTGTTTTGTAAGAAACTGTCAAACTGTCTTCCAAAGTGGCTGGACCACTTTGCCTTCCCATCAGCAATGAACAAGAATACCCCAGTCTCCACATCCTCAAGCTTTGTCCATCAATGTTTGGATTTTGGCCATTCTACTAGTGACATCTTGTTGTTTAATCTACAATTCCCTGATGACATGTGTGTTGAACATCTTTTCTTCTGTTTGCTTGCCATCTGTGTATCTTCTTTGGTGAGTTGTCTGTTTGCTCATTTTTTATTGGGTTGTTCATTTCTTTTATTGTTGAGTTTTAAGAGTTCTTATATATTTGGGTTACTGTCCTTTATCAGATGCATCTTGAGCAAATATTTTATCCAAGTCTGTGGCTTCTCTTATCCTTTTGACATTGTCCTTCAATGAACAGAACTTTTGAATTTTATTCAAGTCTAACTTAATGATTTCTTTCATTTATTGACCCTTTGGTTTTATATAGAAAAAGTTATCTACATACCCAAGGCCAATTAGATTTCCTTTTAAATTATCTTGCAGGAGTTTTATGGTTTTGTGTTTTGCAACACACAGGTCTATGATCTATTCTGAGTTAATTTTTGCAAAATGTACAAGATCTGTGTCTGAATTAAGTTTTTTCTTTTTTATGTAAATTTTAAAAAATTATATATGATAGCAGAATGCATTGCAATTCTTATTACATATATAGAGCACATTTTTTTCCATATCTCTGGTTGTATACATAGTATATTCACACCCATTTGTGTCTTCAAACCTGCACTTTGGATAATAATGATCATCACATTCCACCATCATTAATTACCCCATGCCCCCTCCCTTCTCCCCCACCCTTCTGCCCTATCTAGAGTTCGTCTATTCCTCCCATGCTCCCTCTCCCTATCCCACTATGAATCAGCCTCCTGATATCAAAGAAAACTGAATTAAGTTTTTTTCATGTGGACATCCAGTTGTTCCAGAACCATTCATCACAATCACCACGTTCTCTCCACCGTACTGCCTTGGTTTCCTTGTCAAACATCAGCTGACTAGATTTATATGAATCTGTTTTGGGGCTCTCTTCTGTTCCATTGATCTCTTTGTCTATTCTTTCACCAATACCATGCTGTCTTAATGTAGCTTTTGGAAGGACAATGAATTTTTAGGAATACAGCATTTACCTGGCTGGTCTTCTTAAAAATGGTCCAGGCAGCACAGTGCAGCAACAATACAAGAGAGATGCTGGGGACAAAGGAGGACTTCCCCAGTCCTCTGATTCTCTCACGTGTATGCAGGAGGAACTTGACCTTATTCCTGGCAGAGTGGAGGGGCTTGCAGAGAAGGGGGGCCAATGAATCTGAAGGGGCATTCATCTGGGATGAGGGGTACTCAGAGTTTGTGGGCATTATAATTCAATGCCACATAGGGACTGAAGACACTGGGGTGTGAGCAAAAGCCGCATGGCACAATGTCCAAAGACCTGTTGGTACAAGCAATATTTCAGTGAAAGCCAGTCCACACTGAAAGCTGACCTCTCCTCTCACTTTTAGAACCTTCTCCTTCCTCACAGCTTGGAATGTCCATGGAGGAAAGAGGGCAGGGATCCTAAATACATTAAGTTTGTGAAGTTACAGAAAAATAGAGTAAGTTATGTTTTAGTATACTCGATAACTTGGGTTTTAGAAACCTTACCTTTTATATAATTATGAAGTTACTTTAATGCTCATCTATCAGACTTACACAGAAGGAGGTTAATTGTATGTCTAAGTTCACACTTCCCAAAACACAGAAGGCAGCAGTGTTCTCTCGAAGGCAATAGAGCCTTCTCTTTGGACTTTATTTTAGTTTTTATATTCTAGCTCTGCTAACTCAAGAGAGGTGTAGACCCTCCACCTCCACCTCAGGTCACTTTATTTAGTAATTTGCTCCAGATGTGTTGGGTCATGGCTCATTAGATAAGAACATTTTCTTTAGCCTCCATGTAGGCATTAGGAGTCCACATCAGCTAAGGTCAAGCCTCAATGGAAAAGAACATGGAGGTGATGCAGTTATTCTAATTAAAGTAGGTGGCTGTTTTCTAGAGGGAAATGGTGCATAAAACACCAGACAATGGAAGACTTAGAAAAACACAAAGGGCCCAATTCACAGAACTGGTACAATGTTTATAGGGATTAGGGAAAACATGGGGCTACCTGCTGCCTTAATGGGACATCCTGCTTGGACTTGGAAGTGGAAGGGCATGGGATGGGATGCAGCTATGCATATTTCTATATGTAGTACATACAAATCTCAGTTCACAAACCTAGGTGTGGAACAGGTGATTTTATTTTTCTACAAATGAAATTAGTGCTTATAATAAATTCCTTTCTTCCTGGCAGTAAGAACTCCATTTCTATCATTTTGGGATGCCTGCCTTTTCCATGAGATTGCATCTAATCTTGAGGCTTACAAAAGGTCCATGAAGGACAGTGAGGAGTGTGTGTGTGTGTGTGTTTATGTGTGGGTGGGTGTTGCTTTTCATTAGCGCAGCTGCTTAAATGCGACCTGGGCACACTGTCACTTCAAAGTCACCCCATGTTAGGCTATACACCACAGTAACTTTGGGTCAGCTAACTCCCAGGACCCTTTTGGGTACACAGCACAATCCTGATACTTCTGTGGCATTCTAGGACTACACAACACTTGGTGCGGCCCTCCATCACCATTTGCCACTTCCTTAGTACTCTGGAATCATCCCACTGCCCTAAGCCCCTGACCCTACCATTCACAGGTCTCTGAGACATTTTCAAACTCAAAAGCCAGGACAGAGTAGACAGCTGTCCTTGCTGGGGGATTCTGCCCCCTTCATAGATTTTGCCAGGGAAAGGTAAACCCACATTTCCTCTGAACTGTGATTCTTGAATCTGTCTGGAGTTTCTGTGTGGCTCATCTCCCCACTGCCTTGCAGGAGGGGATCCCGTGCTGGCCTGTTTGAGGCAAGACTCTTCACCATCTGAGCTCTCCTCTGCTTCCTGTGGTTCCCCAGCCGGTGGGAGGGAGTGTGGACACAGTACTTCGGAGGAGGGAAAGTTTCTCTTGTTATTATTCCTCACATCTTCTCCCATATCTATTGTAAACACTCCAGTTCTTTCTGTTCTCCTGAGGCCGAGGCTATAAAACTAAAAAAGCTAATAAATGATTCCTTTTGTGTTATTTGCTTCTGGAGTCATCTCTCCCCTGAGGCAGTGGTGCTGACTAAACCACTGGGAGAAGGATCACAGATTAAGGGAGGTGTGAAAACTGTGTATAAACTCCAGCCGTGTACACATCCTGCTCGCTTCTCCTGCCTAGTCCTTGCTGAGGTTGGCCACACCCATAGCGTACACCAGGAGGAGCAACATGGCTTCCCGGCTTGAGTGGGGCAGCTCAGGGCATCTTACCACAGATTCTTGGTTCATTCTCTGGTCTTATTCTTCTTGGAGGAGCCCCAGGGAGTGTACTGTAGAGATCAGGACCTTGTCACTCAGAGATCATTCCAAAATGAGTCTAGTTCCTCTCTTGTCTCCTCTTTGGCTTCTCCTCACCCCCCCCCCCCCCTTTTTTTCTTCCTACCTCTCCACCTTTCCACTCTGGTCTGTCTTCTGTCCCCAAAGGCAAATCCAATGACATGATTCTGGGATCTTTGCAGGAGACACTTCTCTCTTCTTTGCCTCATTAGTAGAATGAGTGTTCTGTCCAGTATCTGGGACCCCAGCCTCCTATCCAGTGAGTATCTCCTTTCACCTTCAGTAATGTTCAGATTTGAATGATGAATTAGTCGCTCCAGTCTTTAGAGACCAGCTCCTTTTAAAAGAAAGAAAGAAAGAAAGAAAGAAAAAATAGAAATGATCTCCACTGAGAAAAGCTGTTTAAATACCATGAAAATTTAACAAATAAAAACATACTGTTTAGGGCCTAAAAAAAAAATTCAGCCTTCAACACCGAGCTGCTAAGAGAGAGATGGTCTAAGAGAAGCCCAGCTGGAGCCCTGCTGGAGTCTACTGGGTTAAGCCAGAGCTGGGTGGGTTTGTTGTGGAACCCTGGTGGGAAGACCAGCTGTCAGCAGTTTTAGCCTTCAAGTCCTGCTCTGAGGCATCTGGATTTAGCTGGCAGTGTTGGAGGGTGGAGTTGGGGCGGGGGAAGGAGAACTGAATGTTGGAGTGTCTTCTAGTCTGGAGCCTTGACAAATGTCAGGCCATCCAGGATGAAGCCAGAGCAGAACAAAGAGATCAAGAGAGATGCTAAGGAGCTGCATCTTGCCACTGATAGTGTAGGGAGCTTTAAACCAGATTTCCCCCTTCTCTTAAAGGGCTCCCTCTCCAGTCCTGGTAAGCTTTGAGAAAATGTCTTCCAAGGAGACAAGAACCTATTATGTAGCTTAAGTAATTCCTGAATCAAGAACTCTCTCCAATCATCCTAAGTCATTATCTTTAGAAAAGAGGGAGAATAATAAAAACAGAAATGTGTGTAAAAATCTGAATTTTTTTATTCAACATGTTTGAATAATGATGACAATCTATAAGACCTAATTGAAAGCCATAGATGTGAGCCAAATTTTTTACAAAATCTGAAATCCATACTTATATAGCATTTGTACATTTCCAGATATATTTAAAGTAATTGGGAGATGGCAGTTGGCAAGTGTCCAAGTGCTGGATACTTTTAACTTGAAATTAAAAAAAAATACTTTCAAAAATCCACAAAGTGAATAATTAAGAATATGCTTTATATTCAGTTCATTATTTTTCAGGTTCAGGGATATACATAGAATATACAAAAGAAAAGGTAAATAGTATTGAAGTCACTGAGGCAATTTGTTTTTTGATGTCGTTTCCTCCCCTGGCCTAATGAAATGTGTTTTGAAGAATAGAACAGAGTCCTTGGTATGTAGCCCACTACCAACAGTCACTGCAGAAGTGACCAGTATGGCTCTCTCAGGGGCATCCTGCCTGGACTAGTTAAGCCTCAAGCTGAGTCACAGTCAAATGACCAACTGGAGCCCATCATCCACCAGAACAATAATGCTTCTAGAACCTGGTCAAAATGCTCTCCTTTTCACAAAGTTGTTTTTTTTCCCCCTTGTAAAGCAAAGATTGTACTAGGGAACAGAAAATCAAAGGAAAAAGAGAAATGAGGACATAATGGTTTTTAAACTTTGAGCATAAAAATATGATCAAACATAAGGGTCCAAGTAAAAATGCACATTCCTGGGCACTACCTGCTGAGATCCTGATTCAGTGGGTCACAGGAAATCTGGGTCTGATGCCAGGGTTTAGGGCTGAGAGGAGATGCTGAACCCTCAGGTCTCATGAATCAAAGCTTTGGTGGCTCTTCCCAACAGCATTGTCCACGTCTGTCTTTGTCTGTCTGAAATAACTGATTTTGTAGCTAAATGGGCAGCAGATACCCACCGTCTTAGCTGATCTGAACCCCCTTCAAGTTAGTTTTGTTGCCTTCTGTCTCCCACATGAGCCTAATGCACTATTTAATTCCATTAAACAGAGACTTTAAGAATTCAGAACTGGGAGGAAGCTCTCTCTGGGAGCAGGACAGTACTATTTTGGGATCCTGTTTATTTTATAATTTTGCATATAAAGAGTAGGCAGCCAGAAACACAAATGATCTATTTTTTCCCCTCTATTCTCTTTACTCCAACATAGTTCACATTAATGCTGGACTGGTATATTTTTTAAAATCATGAAGTAGTGAGCACAACTGTCAAGCAATATGAAGTGGCAGAGATGCCCCCCCACCGATACATACTTGGGCCAGATGGCAGGTACACAGGTACACATCCCAACACACACCCTCTGACAACCTTATGTTTCTTTTAAAAGTGGGCTTTTTTTTTTTTTTTTTTTTTTTTGCTATTGCACCTATTCTTGCATTCTTTGGTTCCCAACCTTGTTATGGAGACATCTTGGGATTTGGTGAGGATTGTAAGGATCTTACCATAGATGAACAAATTGAATCGTAGGAGATGCCACTTGGCCAATACAAGGTCTCTAAGGAGAGGCAAGCCTTGGATTAGTGAGCTAAATGCTGCACATGGTGTTGGCGGTGTTGGCAGCTTAATGAAAGTGGTTCAGGATGAAGTCCTTGAATATACAAATTAACTGAACAAACATCAATTTTGTCTACCAAAGTGCCTCTGAATTACAAATGAGTTAAATCAAGTTGTCTTGGGATCTGAGTTATTTGGGCTTTAAACTTGTCTAGCAGTACCATTAACTATTGATCTGTTAATTTACGATGGTTTAGAACAAGACTTTGATGGAAGTTACCAGAGCTCTGACCAACAAGTCAATATGTCTTTTATGACACAACCTTACCTTACCTATACACATGCTCATTGGCAGACTGTCCAAAGCATTTCTCAGTCAGGTTGAATCCACGGACTATTCATAATACTGAAAATCTCCCATTAAGCCCAGGCCATTTTGATTTCTAATTATCTGACCATTATACATTACCTTAGTATTGATGACTCAGTATTCTGTGCCTTTCTAACATGTTAGTGAAAACACTGGCTGAGAGTGAATCATTTTCAGATGTTCCCCTTTCTGGGAGATGATTCAGAGACTGTTGTGCCAATGCTTGTGCCCAAATTTTATTTTAAAACTAGTATATTTAAAAAACATTCCTCTATCTGGAAACGCTAATGACTGTTCTTCACTTCTGTAAGCTTTACTCTTCCTTTGCCCACCTGACATCTTGTATCCTTGCTGAGAGTCGGCCCTTCCCAAGGTCCAGCTTTCTATAAACCATCCTGAAAGATTGATATCCATTATTATCATCTTTCTGGGCAGAAGCCTCATTTCACTGGACTAAAGACATTTTGCAAAATGAAGGAGAATTTGCCTGAAAACAAGCAAAAGGAGCCCTTGGACATCTTCGGCTCTGTTTCAATGTGACTTGAACTGTGTCTTCTATTCTGCACATATCCTCTCAGCTCAGGCTGCAATGATCCTCTTCTGTGGACCACTGATCTTTGAAAAATCTTTCCAGATATTTTAGGAAAAGACAATGCAAATTATTAACTAACACATGAATAATAAACATGTGCTCTCATTAGCAATTAAAGAATAGCAAATTGAAACAAAATTAAGATTTTTTTGTGTTTGTGCAAAGTGATGTGGGAAAGGTTTTTAATAATTATAATGTTGGTGTTCCAGTTAGATTGCTTTAGGATGCCATAAAAAAATCCCCATCAAAATCAAACTTTTTAATATGTTTATTATTTCACATGAAAAGAAGTCTCAAGGAAGGGCAGCTGCTGAGCTGATTAACTCAGAGTTTCAACATCATCAAACTCCCACCCCTTCGCTGGTTCTGTGTGCTGGCATGGTTCAAGGTGTTACATAAAGTGAAAGAAGGGAAAGTGTCCCATTCTTGTCTCCTTTTAAGAATGAGAAGAAATTTACTTAGTAGATCTCACATCTCATCCCAGTAGCCACAACTAGTCCCATGCCCACCTCTAACCCAGTCATTGGCAAGGGAAATGAGATTACCAAGATTGGCTTAGACAATTCAGGGTTCATTCCCAGAGGTGGCCTGCACATTCCAATGAGCCAAGGCTCTATCAATAGGGGAAAAGAAAACATGATGGGCCCTGGGTGTCTGCCCTGGCTACCAAAGATGTAGGAAAATGGGCCACACATGTGGCTGACAGATGTTCTAGAAAGTCATTTGGCACTCTATATCAAGGTACTTAGAAATGTCCATTCCATTTGACATGATAATTCCAAGGAGGGAGGGAGAGAGGGAGGGAGGGAGGGAGGGAGGAAGGAAGGAAGGAAGGAAGGGTATTATTAAGGTCAACTTATAAGGCATGGTGACACATGCCTGTGGTCCCAGCTGCTTGGGAGGTTGAGGCAGGAGAATCCCTTTGAGTCTAGGAGTCCAAGGTAAACCTAAGCAACATACTGATAGCCTGTCTCAAAAAAAATAAACAGATAAAAAGAAAGACAAGCTTAAGGGTTCAACAATAGGGAAAGCGGTACAGAATTACTTTTTAAGGACTGCTCTCGCATTTAATTTTTTAAATTTATTTTATTTTTTTTAAATACATGACAACAGTGGAATGCATTACAATCCTTACTACACATATAGAGCACAATTTTTCATATCTCTATATAAAGTATGTTCACGTCAATTTATGCCATTATACATGTACTTTTTTGCATTACAATTCTTAATACACATATATACCACAATTTTTCATATCTCTGTATATAAGGTATGTTGACACCCAATTCAAGTCTTCATACATGTACTTTGTATAAGGATGACCATCACATTCCACCATCCTTGCTAATCCCCTCCCCCATCCCTTTCCCTCCCATCCCTTTCGCATTTTAAACTGATGTTTGTAAAGTTTTTAGCAACATGGGAAGATGTTCATATTATAGTGTTAAATGAGAAAGCACGATATGAAATATTAATAGCAATGATCTTTTTCCCTGTGAGCTGGGAACTTGTATGCTACCTCTAAACCTTACAATAACCCTGAAATGTAGGTATTCTTATATCCATGTTGCAAAGGAGGTGACCCAGGTTCAGGGATTTTTCAGCAGGTGTAAATGGCAGAACAGGGATTGGAGTCCAGGGCTCCCTGGCTGTTCAGACCACAGTCTAGGGAGCAATCCTCTTTCATTCCCCTTCTTTCAGTCCCCTCTCCACAACTGATGGATAAGACACCCAAGAGTTTAGCTGCATGATGAGCAATGTTTAAGAGTTAGAAACACAAATATTTAATGAAGTGGAACCACATAAGGACAATGGGGAATTGGGGAACCAGGAAGGGGGACAGACAGATATGGAGGCAGGAAAAGGAGGAAAGAGAGGTATTTGGTGTGACTACTGAGAACTAGCAAGAGACTGTCCACCAAGCCAACCCAAACTCTTTAATGTCCCTTGCAGCTGAAATTGTTCCCTTGGGTCAAGGATCATCCACCCTACCATTAGCTCAGAGTTCCTTTCAGGTCCCAGATAATTCTCTAGATATTGGAACCTAGCCTAATTTATATGCAGATCAGAAACCTTTCCTATAAGGGCTGGCTGGAGCAGGACATGCTGGTGCATGAGAAAGCACGATATGAAATATTAATAGCAATGATCCTAGGGTTAAAGGTAATGATTGATAAATCTGGGAAAGATGGGGATGGGGATCCAATCCTTTGGAAATAATTCATTGTTTCTTAAGCCAACCCTCATAGTCCCAAGCTAAGGGTATACTTGCGACTAATAAGTGGAAATTATTGAATTAAAGAGGAAAGAAAAAAAAAAAACAGGAGAGACAATCCTCTGGACATCTGTTTCTGTTGTTTTCACATCTGAGCTGCCTCTGCTAACCCATACTCACAGTGGAATCCAGCTATGCACATTGGCCAAAGACACAATGTGTTGCTGCAGAATTTCTCTAATTATAGACATGCTTTGTTTTAGGATTTATGCTATGACCGTGAGAACCCTCAATCAGGCCTCAGCACTGTATTTTTGCTACCATTTCCATAGAGGTAAGTCCCCTGCTGGTGCGCTGCTAGGGTTATGGAATGATTAGCTTCCACAGGTCCCCTGGCTCCCTTGTTGGTACGAAAAGTGCAAGAATAAAACAACCATGCAAGAATAATGAGCATCACAGCTGATTTTGGAAAGCCCATTAAAATAACAAATCAGCAATGTCTTGCACAAAAAAATGTTGGAGATAAAAATCATGAAAAGGACTGGTTCTTTTGGAGGAAACAATGCATACCATTGCTTTTTGCTTTTGCTTTTTGTATGCTGAAGTGTTTAAAAGCAGATTTAATCTTTCACTTAATATCTGTAGGTTTACTTATTTTGCTTGATATTTCAGATCTAGCAATGCGTTAAAGATGAGACAAGAAGAAATTCTTGTGTGGCAAAATGATCTACTAGGGCATCTTTACTTGCTATGTCTGCATGATTACATCTGGGGTCCAAACTCCAGGGGCTCTCCCTTACTCCTGCCCTTGGGAAAAACTTTATCAGGGTCAGAGGGGGGTCATTGCCAGGATGAGACCCAGAGCAAGGGTCTTTTGGAGCCAAGGTGATAACCAGAAGAACTGGAAGCTGAAAAAGCAAGAGAAGAAGGTCAAATTAGTTTGAAGAGCTTCCCAAAGGGGAAGAGGTAAGGCCAAATGTGCCTTTCAGATCTAAGGAATCAAGTTTAGGGCCAAGAACAGGAGACAAGGCTAAAATCTCTAGGGTGTGGGGACATTCACAGAGGAGACAGAAGAGGTGGGGAAAGGAAGTGTGAATCCCAAATATTCAGGGCTGGGTTCTCCAAAGCTCTTATCATATGCCAGCTACAAAGAATGTGGGTGAGTCCAACTGATATAGAGGCCTAGTGTTCTGGGAAAACACTATTTTTTTTTTCATAGACTTAATATTTGACATAGGATAGGGGTGGGGTACTTGGGATTGAACCCAGGGGTGCTCAACCACTGAGCCACATCCCCAGTCCATTTTTTAAAAAATTATTTTATTTTGAGATTAGGGCCTAAGTTGCTTAGGACCTCTCTAAATTGCTGAGGCTGGCTTTGAACTCATAATCCTCCTGCCTCAGCCTCCTGAGCCACTGGGATTACAGGCATCACCACTGTGCCCAGCCATAGACTTGATTTTTTAAAAGAATTTTACATTCACAGAAAAACTGACCAGAAAGTACAGTGAGTGTCCTACCCTGCCCCAATTTCACCCACTATTGACAGCCTGCACCTGAGTGGTGCACTTACATTGGCACATCACTATCCCCCAAAGTCCATAGTTGACAATAGATTCACTCAGGGTGTTGTAGATTCCATGGGTTTAGACAAATATATAATGCCAGTGTCCACCATTGTAATGTACAGAATCATTTCACTGCCCTAAAAATCCTCCGTGTTTCTCTTTCCTTACCATCCTCTAACCTCTGGCAGCCACTGATTTTTTTTTTACTGTCTCCATGTTTTTGCCTTGACCAGAATGTCAAAGAGGTGGAATGATACATGCTGTAGCTTTTTCCGATTGATTTCTTTCAGTCAATCTGCATTAAGAGCCCCTCATGTCTTCTCATGGCTTGGGAGTGCATTTCTTTTTAGCACTGAATGATATTTGTCTGTTCATTCATCTTATGGACATCTTGGTTGTTTCCAAGTTTGGGCACTTATGAATAAAATTTCTATAACAAAACATGAGCAGGTTTTCGTGTGGATGTGAGTTTTTAGCTCATTTGAGTAAATACCAAGGTGTGCAATTGCTAGATTGTACGGTAAGAGTAGGATTAGTTTTGTAAGAGACTTCTGCACTGTCTTCCAAAGTTACTATACTGATTTGCATTCCCACCAGCAATGAGAGCTTTCTTCCTTTCTTTCTTTTTTAACCAAAATAAAATCATAGTTTACATGCTATTTAGTAACCTGCACTTTTCTGCTAACGACTCTCTCTTTCCACATCAATACATTTTTAACTGGAAGGAGATCTTTAAAACCACAGAGAATGTTCCAGAGAAGACTGATTTTTGGCTTCTCCCTTGTCATCTTTGTTCTAATCCTTTTAAGCACCTTGAAGTAGCATAGAAATAAAATTATGTAGGTAAATGGGCTTTGGTAGCAGAAGATTACAGAGAACAGCGCAATTAGGGCCTTAGTTAAATAAGTATTCTGTCAACTCTTAGATATGTAAATTGTCAAAGTCAGTGACATCTTTGACATTTCCACATCAGAAAGTTATGTTACTATAAATGACTGCCACTCCTGATGTGTCATTGGCTGTGAGAGGAATGGAATTACCAGGTGTGGAATCCGAGAGCCAAGCTGTTCCTACAAGGGCACAGCCAGACGGAGACCCCAGTATTCCTGTTCCTAAGGGACTTGTTAAAAATAAGCAAGAAAGGGTGGGAGGCAGGGAGGCTTTGAGGAAGGTAGTCAGCTTCGGCCCCTTACCAAAAATGATTTGGGCAGAACCACAGTAGAAATCTACACTGAATTCTTCCACATGTGGGAAGACTTCCACAACTCTTCCTCCGTGTGGGATTGTGCTGGGAGATCACCAAGTCACTTGTTGGCATCTAAAAACTACTGCAGAAAAGATTTTGCTTTGAGGAATTTGGATCTGGCATCTCTCTACAAGAGAAACGGGGTGGGTGAGTCATCCCCTTTGGGATGTGGCTCTGATAACAGTTACATGTTGAGCACTTGGTAGTTCCAAAAAGCTGCCTGCAAATCCTAATATGCTGTTAAGGAGAATTTTTAAAATAAACTTTTAAATTTAGAATGGTTTCATATTAACAGAAAAGTTGTTAAATTATACAGGGGGTTCCCATACTCCATGCCCCCATTCCCTGCATTGTTAATGTTACATCTTATTAATATGGTATACTTACCACAACCAATGAACCAGAATTGATACACTGTGACTCGCTAAAGTCCATTGCTTTTTCAGATTTCCTTCGTGTCCTTCTTCTAGTCTAGGATTCCTTCCAGGATACAACATCATGTTTAGTTGCTAGTTCTGCAAAGTGCATTTTAAATAGGAAAAAAAAAAAAAGGAACTCACAACTCACATAAATGTTTTCATTCTATACTCCTGCCTAAACATTTTGCTCACCTAGGAGGTTGTTTCTAAAAGTTTCTTAAGCAACAATCTGTATTAATGAAATAAATAATTTGAGGTAATTTCAAATTTCTCTCCTGCTTCACATGGAGCCCAAGCTATAGTGAAGCCTCCAGAGGAGAGTAAGTTCTGGAGTGAGAAGCAAGAAACTTTTGTGCCAAATAATCATCATTAATTTTTCAGCCCCTCTACTCCTCCCTTTCCTCCTCCTCAGTCCACCCAGGTAGTCTATAAGAAGGCCTTAGGTTTATTTCTCATTAATGGTTTGAGAAGGTGCCTTCCAGTTTTCAAATTTCAAGTGAAGCAGGAGGAATCACTATATCAAACCTAAAATTATACTACAGAGGAATTGTTACAAAAATGGCCTGGTATTGGCACCAAAACAGACATGAATACCAATGGTTATAGAAGACAGAGAGACAAGCCCACATATATACAGTTATCTCATACTAGAAAAAGATGCCCAAAATACACATTGGAGAAAAGATAGCCTCTTCAACAAATGGTGCTGGGAAAACTGGAAATCCATATGTAACAAAATGAAATTATATCCCTATCTCTCACCCTGCACAAAACTCAACTCAAAGTAGATAGAGTACCCAGGCATTAAACCAGAGACCCTGTGCCTACTAGAAGCAAAAGTAGGTCCAACTATCTATTATGTCGATTTAGGTAGCAAATTTCTCAACAAGATTCTTAAAGCACACAAAGTAAAATCAAGAATCAATAAATGGGATGGTTTCAAACTAAAAAGCTTCTTCACAGCAAAGGAAACAATCAAGAACATGAAGAGAGAGCCTATAGAATGGGAGAAAATCTTTGCCACCTCCATCTTAGATAAAGCATTAATCTCCAGGATATATAAAGAACTCAAAAAAAAAAAAAAACTTAACACCCAAAACACAAATAACCCAATCAATAAATGGGCCAAGGAACTGAACAGACACTTCCCAGAAGAAATACAATCAGTCAACAAATCTATGAAGAAATGTTCAACATCTCTAGCAATTAGAGAAATGCAAATCAAAACTACACTGAGATTTCATCTCACTCTAGTCAGAATGGCAATTATCAAGAATGCAAGTAACAATATTGTCGAGGATGTGGGGGAAAAGGCACATTCATACATTGCTGATAGGACTGCAAATTGGTGCAGCCACTCTGGAAAGCACTATGGAGATTCCTCAGAAAACTTGGCAGGGAACCACCATTTGGCCCAGTTATCTCACTCCTTGGAACATACCCAGAGGACTTAAAATCAGCATACTATAGTGACACTGCCATATCAATGTTTATAGTAGCTCAATTCACAATAGATAAGCTATGGAACCTATTTAGGTGCCCTTCAACAGATGAATGGATAAAGACAATATGGTATCTATACATGAAGGAATATTACTTGGCCACAAAGAAGAATGAAATTATGGCATTTGCCAGTAAATGGATGGAATCGGAGACTATTGTGCTAAGTAAAATAAATCAATTCCAAAAAGGCTTTTCTCTCTGATATGCTGATGCTGACTCAATTTAAGTGGGGGATGGGGGAGGAGGAGGTTCATCAGATTGGACAGGATGGAGTGGGGGGAAAGGAGGGCAGATGGGAATGGGAAAGACAGTAGAATGAATCCTACATAACATTCCTACGTTCATATATAAATACATGACCAGTGTAACTCCATATCAGGTACAACCACAAAAATGGGAAGTTATACTCCATGTATATATGATATGTCAAAACACATTCTACTGTCATGTAATAACTAAAAAGAACAAACAAAAAAATCTTTTTTTTTTTTTTGCATACCATGGATTTGAACTCAGGAGCACTCAACCATTGAGCCCTATTTTGTATTTTATTTAGAGACAGGGTCTCACTGAGTTGCTTAGGGCCTTGCTTTACCTGAGCCTGGCTTTGAACCTGCAAACCTCCTGCCTCAGCTTCCTGAACTGCTGGGATTAGAGGCATGTGCCACTGTGCCCCACTACAAAAGAATTTTTTAAAAAGAGGTTCCAAAGTTGGAAACTAAATACCCCTCACCTGGGATAAACAAGAAATTCCACAAGCACCGTTTTCCAAGTGCAAAATGAGTGGTCAGTCAAACAAGCCATTAGATCTGAACACGAAGGTCAGCTGAGACCACTCATCCATTCCAGGCATCTGCAAAGCACTTCAGGACTATATGAATAGTCCCTGGTCTTGGAGGGTTTATCTGGGGAGACTTAACATTTCTTCCAACAGGACCCTTCTTTCATAAGAGATAGCTGATTTTTAGAAAATATGTAATAATTAGAATATTAGAAAAAACCCCAAACTATGCCTGAACTATGCATTGTCAATGAAAAGAAGCAAAATAGATTTTTTTTAAAAAAATATGAGAAACAACGTTTTATCTGATATAATGATGCTGATGTATAATGGGGTTGGGGTGGAGCATGGGAGGATGAGGCGAATTCTAGATAGAGCAAAGGGAAGGGAGGGGGCATGAGGGTAGGAAAGACAGTGGAATGAGATGGACATCATTACCCTAAGTACATGTATGAAGACATGAATGGTGTGACTTTACTATGTGTACAACCAGAGACATGAAAAATTGGGCTCTATATGTATACTATAAATTGAAATGCATTCTGCTGTCATGTATAATAAATTAGAATCAAAAAGAATAAAAAATTATATGAAGATAGTAAAATACTTTGAAAAAAATGAGAAACAAATTTAATAAAAGTCACAAATATAAGCAAATCTTATATGAAATGATTATTGATGTAATACAGAAAAAGAAAACAGAACAAGAAATCATGGGAATTCGTGTCATTCTTACAGAGAATATTGTAGCAAAAAAAAAAAAAGTGTAATAAGATTCCATCTATTGCTATGAAAGTGGCCTGTGCCTTCCCATCTCCCATCTGCCTGAAAGAAGCCTGTTGTCGCCATTTCAAACTCCCTCTCTTCACTCTCCCCTGCAAGGAGAGCTTATCTTTGCCAGGTAAGTTCTTCTGGCATTTTAATATTGAATCTGAAAAGAGATATATCAGAAACAGCCCAGAGAGGCAGAAGCAGGATTGTAGAAATTTCTAGAAAGAAGTGGAATAAAACATTCAGTAAAGAGGAGGGCAGGAGAAGAAGAGAGAACACAGTGGGGGCTGGATGGGCTGGGGTAACAGAAGTAGGTTGGCTACGGTTTAGCCAGTAAGTTCTTGGGTAACTGACAAGTTCCTGAGAACCTGGTGTGCTCAACAATTGGGAAAGTGATGAAGTTACTACTTTGATCCTCTTTGATTTCCTTTAAGAGATTCAAGGAAATAACAAAATTCCTTCTTGAACTGGGCTTCTTTAACAGTGCATTAACTCTGAGATTGGACCACGTGAGACATAGCTTTAATCAGTTTATAAGTCCAAAAGAGCACGACCATAATGTTCCAATACTGACAAAATGATCTTAGGCCAATCATTTGAGTCCCTAAGCCCCAGTTTTCTCACTTGTGAAACCAAAAGAATAGATAGGATTAGCATTTCTAGATTATTTTCTATAGAAATTTAATACAAAACATCTGGAAAAAGTTCTAAATCAAATATGTTTTGAAAATAATGGTTAAATACACCTAGACTAACTTGTTACCACCAAGGCTTCTTAGCGTCTTTGAAATTTAGCCAGCGTCACTTAGGAATTCTCATTTGTGTTCTTTAAAGGCATTTGAGTGTGAAATCCTTTTTCTATAACATCTCTCTTCTCGGGGTTGTCAGATTATACTTTGGGTACGTGCTGAGCTAGATGTTCTTTAAGAATTTTCCCCCAATTCCAAAATATTGATTTCATAAAAAAATCGAGTCTATCCATGTTAGATATTGTCTAATTGATTGGTTAATACATTTCTTATAGAGTCCGAAAAGTCAGACATTAGAGTTATCTAAGCTTCATGAAGAAGATGGCAGAAAAGAAGGCTGGAGGGAAAGGTGGGCAGGCAGTGGAGGCAGGAGACACAGGGGACACTGTCAAGAGGAAAGCCTATCATTCTTCCAGGGACCTCAATTCATTTGCTTATGGAGTGGCCACAGTGTGAGTGTGTGTGTGTAAACTTAGCTGTGAACACAGAGGATCTGTTGTCTCCCTGGGATGATGTTGGACAAATAAATTATATATATATATATTAAGGGCTAAGAAGTTCTGCTACCAAAACCATCTGTGAAATAACACAAAATGAGCAATTAACAAGACATCATTTAACAGGCTGCAGAAACAGCACAGAGGGTTAAAATTTCTCTCTCAAAATAAGGGGCCTCAAAATAAAAAATAAAACGGGCTGGGGAATGTGGCTCAGTGGTTAAGCACCCCTAGGTTCAATCCCTGGTACCATTTGAAAAGCGGGGGGTGCTTTTCTCTGGAGGCAGCTATGGGTACTTTCTTCATGCTTTGAAAATTCACTCTTCAGGGCTATGGAGATCCAAGAAGATTAGTAATTTCTGGAGGCCAAAAACAAATCTTCCCTAGAGGCTGATAACCCATATTAACTGATTAATGACATTTATTTCCTGCAAGCCACCGAAGCTTCTTATTAGCAGGTCTGAACAACTGGTTATACAGGAAGACAAAACCAAATGTGTGTGTTGATTTATGTACTTTTCCCTGGAGTTTCCTTCCCTCTTTAGGGGTTAGTTAGTGACCCAATCCACATGAAAAGATATGCTGGATCCAAGGTGGCTGCATGAAGTAGTTTTCACCTCCTAAAATACTTCTTATCAAAAGTAATTTCTTAAAAAGCATGTACTATATAGGCTTTTCTGTCCTAAAATCTGGCCAGATAATCAGACACAATTATGCTCTTCATTTGCTCTGTGGAAAAATCTCTTTTTCTAGCATGCTAAGGCCCTTGCTGGGCCTAACAGCACATCAGATACTGTCTCACCCTTGTGTGCCCCTTGCAAACATGCACTTGAAAGAGGGTAGCAATTCTGGAACATTAAAAACAGCAACTGGAAAGCAAAGCCCCCTGGCCAAGACTCACCCAACCAGATTGCAGAGCTATTTTTATCCCTTGAGCTAAGCGTATTGATGGAATGCAGAATTACTTTTGTGATTAAATGTGGCCAAAAACCTAGCAAGTGTTAATCTCTGGAAATCTGTTACAAATTGGATGGCAAGTGCCAGCAAACTGCTATTTTTTTTGTAAGTCCAAAAATAATTCTTGATGCTCTTGTAAGTAATGCAGAAATAAAAGAAAATTTTATTTAATTGGTTGGGGTGGTTTGGGTTTAAGCAGTCAATTCCTAAATATAATAGAGGGTGTGGGTCCCTGGAACCTCCAGTGGAGCATGGTCAGATGCCAAGAGGATGGGCAGAGGCCCTGGCAAGTCTTTGTATTTACATATCTTAGTCAGTCTGGCCTGCAGAGGATGGCTCTAAAATCAGAAATGCTCCAACTCTGCTTTTTTGGGGGAATTTATGTGATTGGAACTGGGAGCAGGGTCATATGTGGGCAAAAATAGAATGGAGGATTCACTGGCTGGGGACCAGTTTCAAATAGTGATGAATATATTGTCCATATAAAGTCAACATTTGCCCTATTTCCTCTGGCTCTGTCCCTTTGGGAGCCAGTTCTTTTTTGTTTTGTCACAGAAAAGAGTGGAATTTCCGATTAGGACCATGTGGAGCAGTCTGGTGCCAAACCATCTGAGGCATAGTCATCTCTGGTCCCAGCTGGGACAGCAAAACCCTGAATCACCCAAACCTAAGCCCCTCATAAAGACCTTCTGAACACCCCTCCAGGGTTGCTCTCCAGTTTATTCTCCACTCCCTGGGCCTTTCAAGAAGCCCGGCCACAACAGGCTGTTTCCTTTTTGCTTTTCTTTCCCAGCCTCTTTCATTTCCAATGATGATCTTCTTCTTCCCTCCTTTGAGCTCACCCAGCGAGCCTGCTCCACACACATTACAGGGTCTCTGTTCCATTCCCCATGGGACCCCCAGTTCTGGGCCTGTACCACTGAAATATCCACAGATCCCAAACCCGGAATGAACCACACGAGACACTGGCTGCAAAAAGCAGGAGGCGTTTATTCTCACACAGGCGCCTGCGGGTGCACAGCAAAACCTCAGCCAGAGCTTCGATGAGCTGGCACACCGGGCTTTGGGGTATAGATCTTTTATAGGGAACAGGTGGGTTAGGTCTTAGCTTAGCACAGCAACAGCCTTCCTATTGGTCCCTCTGAATTCAGCAGTTGAGTCACCTAGGGGGGTAAACTTGTTTTTCAACTTTTTGTTCTCAGAAAAACCATAAAATTGCATTCTGTCCTTTCAGTTCCTGTTTTTAAACCTAGTTCTCAAGTTTAACCAGTAGGACTGTCTAAAAGGAACATCTTGTGATAGGGGGCCCGTTAGGGTTATCTACATGGAACATCTTGTGGTAACATTGTGCAACACCTGAGGTGCTACATGCTGCTGGAGGGGTTTTGACATGGGGGTTGGGTGAGGATGTGTCTTACAGCTTTGAGGCCTAGGGGTTTGGTCATCTAATGCTGGGCCTGGGTCTTGAGGTCCTACATTCCCCCCTTTTTCTTTATCCGGGATATAATCTTATATCCATTGATCTACCTGCTCAGAGTCCGGTATTTGCTCAGCTGATGGTTCAGGGTGCTGTGGGAGTACTTGATATTGCTGCGCGAGTACCATAGTTTGAATTACAGACAATCTTTCTTTTATAAATTGCATTAATTTGTTAAATATGCAGGGCCCAAATGTTAAGATCAGCAGCAATACAATTAAGGGACCGGCTACAGTAGATAATATAGTAGTTAACCAAGGGGAGTTATTAAACCAGCTTTCAAACCAACTTTGGGAGCTTTGCAGAGACCTTTCCCTTGCATCTAGTCTTTCTCTAAGCTTTGTCATAGACTCCCTTACTACCCCTGTGTGATCGGTGTAAAAGCAACAGTTTTCTTTTAAGGCTGTACAAAGTCCTCCCTCCTTCAAGAATAATAGGTCCAGACCTCGTCTATTCTGCAAGACAACTTCTGATAAGGAGGTTAGGGATTTTTCTAAAGCAGTTACAGAGGTTTCTATTGCTCTTAGGTCTTGTTGGATTGCAGCTTCTAGAATCCCTAGCTGTCGGGGGCCCTCAACCAGAGCTGCAGCCCCAGTCCCAATTCCTGCCAATACTCCTGCTCCTAACAAGACTGCCAGGGTAAGGCTGATAGGCTCTCGGGTGTATCGAATCCTGCCCATGAAATGTCCTTCAAATTCCTCTGAGGAATAATAGAATAGTCGTGGGTAGATTCGGACTAACACACAAAAATCAGTGGAGGCATTGAGGATTGCCGTGGAAATACAGGGGGTCAGTCCAATGTTGCAGGCCCAATAAGTTCCGGGGGGACCCCACAAATAGTTATTTTGTGAGCCATTTGTCAGGAGGGTGGTGTTACAGAGAGGTTGATGTGACAGGGGTATATTTCCTACACAGATCCCTTGTCCTGAAACTTCAGTGATGGTGAGTTTATAGCCGGGCAGGGACATACATTTAGGATCAGGGTTTATGTTACTGTTCCAGTCAGACATTATTGCTATTCCTTCATAGTAGGGTGGGCCGAAGGTGAGACAGAGCCAACATTCCCGGGTGCGGTCTGGGTTGGTGGCATTGAGGGCATAAAAGGCTCCTTGAATCAAATCTAACAATCGGTTTTCGGTTTCAGGGAGTGTGGGTTCGGGGGAGTAACTAGAGGTTTGACAGTCTATGGTTACAATTTGAGACATGGGTGGCTCACTGGGAGGTACTTTGGGCGGACTTTTTGATTGTCTGGGAACTGAGGGAGCTCTTTGGTCCCCGAGAACAGGATTAGGTCCTATTGGGCTCATCAAAATTGGGGTTAGAGATAATTTGATTCTGAGAATTACACCGAGATCATCTCCTTTCATAAACCATCTAAGGCCCCATGTTCTCCCAGTGAGCCAGGGATCTAGCTGTTCTTTTCCTTTTTCTGTAAACTGTATCCGTAAGGGCAATGATTTGTCCCCTTGGTAGTAAGATGTAGGGGGGGGATAGCAATCAGAGGGGCGCGTACCATGGGGAGTGAAGTTTTTGAGTATTGTTATGAATTCCTTATCAGAAGAAGGTTTCCAGTGAGCGTCCCCTGTAGTTTCACAGCCCCAGGAGGAGCAAAAGTATGTTTTATAATTTCCACATCTACGTGCTTGGGTTCGGTTTCTCCCTTCTTTGGGACAAACGTAAAAGTCATGTTGACCCAGTCTGCATCTCGTTATGGGGGTAGAACAATAAGTACTGAGGTCATGTGAGTTGCCGGGAATATCCCAAGAGTCTGATTCAGCGGCTAGTTGACAAAAGTCTGGGGTCAAAATAGGCCACCATGTGCCAGGGATGTGGGCTGCTGTAATAGACCAAATTATTTTTCCGGTTTCGGAATACACCTGCCAAGTCAACTTCATGGGGGTATGGGGATTACTACCTAGGACGAGGGGAGTAGCGTAGAGAGCAAGAGTGATTAACAACGTGTAAGTCTTATCTTTAGCGGGTTTTGGGTGCGTTGCAGTTTCCATTCTGGATCCAGAGAGGCGTCTGTGGGCTCCTGCGGATGTGCAGCTTTCACGTGGGAAGCGTGGATCCAAGCGGTGATGCCGTCCACTTTGATTGCAGTGGGAGTGGTCAGCAGGATGGTGTAAGGTCCTTTCCACCGCGGTTCGAGGTTCTTGCTCTGGTGCCTGCGTACCCAGACGGTGTCTCCGACTTTGAAGGGATGTGGCAGCGAGGGGGTTTTGAGTTCCTCCTTGTATGCTGCGGCTAGAGGCTTCCAAACCTCGTTCTGGACCAACTGCAAGGCACGCAAATGAGTCTGCATAGATGGGGTGAGGGAGGCATAAGTTTCAGTTTCATAAAAGTTAACAGCAGGTGGTGGTGCACCGTACAAAATCTCAAATGGGGTTAGCCCCTGTGGGCCTGGGGTGTTTCGGGCCCGGTATAAAGCTAAAGGTAGGAGTTGTACCCAGTCTCTAGTGCCAGTTTCAAGCGTTAATTTAGTTAGAGTCTCCTTGATGGTTCTATTCATCCTTTCTACCTGTCCTGAACTTTGGGGTCTATAAGCACAATGTAATTTCCAATTAATCCCCAATGTATTGGCCACCATCTGACTTACCTGGGAGACAAAGGCAGGCCCGTTATCTGACCCAATGGTCCCGGGTACTCCATACCTGGGAAAGATTTCTTCCAGTAATTTCTTTGCAACCACCTTAGCAGTCTCATGCCGAGTTGGGAATGCCTCGGTCCATCCAGAGAAAGTGTCAACAAAAACCAGAAGATATTTGTAGCCATACATACCAGGTTTAATTTCAGTGAAGTCTATTTCCCAATGGGTTCCGGGCTTATGGCCTTTTACCCGGATCCCTGTTCCAATTTTGATCTTACCAGCATTTACCTGGGCACATGCTTGACAGTTTTCTGCTTCTTGGCGCAGAAGTTGATCCCTGTTTGGAAGATATAAAGTACCTTCCCCACGCTCTAAGAGCTCCTTCATCTTTTTAGCCCCAAGGTGTGTTAGTCTGTGTAGGGACTTTACTAATTGTTTTGAATTTTTGAGGGGCATGATAGTCTTTCCTTGATATTTCCAGACATTTTTCCCGGGGTCATAAGTGGCCCCCAGTTTTTGTATGGCATCTAAATCTTTATCTTCATAGACCCAGTGTTCTTCATGGTCATCATGTGGTGGGTCTGCTCGTTGGGGCAATAGAGTCACTATCAAAAGCTGTGGCCCTAGGGCTGCTTTCTTGGCCGTTTCATCTGCTAATCTGTTCCCTTTGGCCTCTGGAGTATTACCTTTTTGATGACCGGGGCAATGCATGATACTTAACTTTTTAGGCAAGAATAAAGCTTTAAGTAAGGCTAATATTTCAGCCTTATTTTTGATCTCTTTTCCTTCTGAGCTTAGTAGACCCCGGCGTCTGTAAATTTCTCCGTGTATGTGAGCAGTAGCAAAGGCATATCTACTGTCAGTGTACACGTTTAGTTTCTTCCCCTCTGCCAACTTTAACGCTTGAGTCAGCGCTATCAGTTCTGCCCGCTGAGCTGATGTTCCGCCCGGAAGTGCACTCGCCCATATTACCTCAGATTCGGTGGTGACGGCTGCTCCTGCTCGTCGTTCTCCATTGAGCAGATAACTGCTTCCATCTGTGTACCAGACCAGCTCCACATCCTTCATCGGTTGGTCGGTGAGGTCCGGCCGGGTTCCCTGTGTCTCTGCAAGAATCTGCTGACAGTTGTGAGGATCGGCTTTTCCTGGGAGCGGCAGGAGGGTCGCTGGATTCAGCGTCACCATGGGACCAAACTGAATTCGGTCGGTGTCCAATAACAAAGACTGGTAATGGGTGAGTCGGGCATTTGACATCCAGCGATCAGGCGGCTGGCGAATCACAGTTTCGATGGCATGAGGGGTTAACAGGGTTAATGGCTGTCCCAAAGTCAGTTTAGTGGCATCCTTAATCAGCAGAGCCACAGCTGCAATCATCCGGAGGCATGGTGGCCATCCTGCTGCCACTGGATCTAATTTCTTTGACAGGTAGGCTATAGGTCGCCTCCAGGGCCCTAGTTTTTGGGTTAAAACCCCTTTTGCATATCCCCGTTTTTCATCTATAAACAGATCAAAGGGCTTGGTAATGTCCGGTAAGCCCAAAGCAGGGGCTGACAGAAGAGCCAATTTGATGTTATCAAATGCCAATTGATGTTCCTTAGTCCAAGCAAAGGAGTTACCTTGCTTAGTTAGTAGATACAAGGGGGCTGCTATCTCAGCAAACCCAGGAATCCAGAGTCTACAGAAACCTGCGGTCCCCAGGAATTCCCGCAGTTGCTTGGGACTCTGGGGGGTTGGTATACTTGAGATAGTCTCTTTTCTGGCAGTTGTCAACCATCGTTGACCATCATGGAGTTCATAGCCCAGATAGGTAACTTTTGTCTGACAGATTTGGGCCTTCTTTGCTGACGCCCTATACCCTAGTAGCCCCAAAGTTTGCAATAATTTCTCCGTACCTGCCTGGCAATCTTCCTCGGAGGTCGCAGCCAGCAAGATGTCATCTACATATTGGAGCATGATTAGGGAAGGGTGCCTTACACGGAAGTCTGCCAAATCCTGATGCAAAGCCTCATCGAAGAGTGTTGGGCTGTTTTTAAATCCTTGTGGCAGTCTCGTCCAGGTCAGCTGTCCAGAGATTCCCCCTTCTGGATCTTTCCATTCAAATGCGAAGAGAGCCTGACTTTGGGGAGACAGTCTTAGGCAGAAAAAAGCATCTTTCAGATCCAGAACAGTATACCAAGTATGAGTAGGAGGCAAAGTGCTAAGGAGATTGTAAGGATTTGGCACTGTGGGGTGGATATCGCATACCCTCTTGTTAACTTCCCTTAAGTCTTGGACTGGTCTGTAATCATTAGTCCCCGGCTTTTTAACTGGTAGTAGTGGGGTGTTCCAGGGCGATTGGCAAGGTGTTAGGATGCCTTGGTCTAGGAGGCGTTTGATATGCGGCTTGATGCCCTGATAGGCCTCTCTTGACATAGGATATTGTTTGATATTAATGGGAGTAGCAGCGGCCTTCAGATGAATGACTATTGGGGGCCGTTGTTTTGCCAATCCCATTCCTCCGGTTTCAGCCCAGGCCTCCGGGTAGGAACTAAGCCAATAGTCCATGTCTTTCATAGGTACCGAGGGCTTGTCAAAAAGTTTATATTCGTCTTCCAATTTGAAAGTCAATATATGTAATGGAGTCTGGTTTGGCCCCGTGATGGAGACGCCCCCATCTTTAAAATAAATTTGGGCTCTCAATTTAGCCAATAAGTCTCTTCCCAACAGTGGATACGGACAGTCAGGCACGTGTAGGAACGAATGAGAAACCTTACCTGTGGCAAGGTGTACTTCTCTCGTGGTGGTCCACCGGTAGGGTTTACTCCCAGTGGCACCTTGGACCCACGTCGTTTTGTGGCTCATGGGTCCTGGTGTCTGTGTCAGCACTGAGTGTTGGGCTCCGGTATCCACTAGGAAGGTCACAGGTTGCTCCCCTACTTGTAGAGTTACCCGGGGCTCAGGGGGGAGCTCCTGGCCCTGACTCCTCTAATCCTCATCTAATGTTAGCAGTCGGGGAGCCCGGTTGGTATCTCTCCTGGGGTTGGGGGGTCTCTTTGGGCAGTCTTTTACCCAGTGTCCTTTTTCCTTGCAGTAGGCACATTGATCTCGGTCTACACGGGGTCTGCTTTGCTCCCTGTCCCTGTTTACTTTGTTTCCCTGATGTCCTGCCTGAACTACGGTGGCCAATATTTTACTTAGTTCCCTGTTACGCCTTTGTTCTCTTTCCCTTTCTTTTTTGTCTGATTCCTCTCTAAGCTTAAGTTCTCGTTCTTCCTGCATCTTTCTGATCCTGTCCTCTCGTTCTTCTGGAGTTTCTCTTTTGTTATATATCTTTTCGGCTTCCTTCAGTAAGTCTGCCAGAGAAAAATCTTGCAAGTTATCTAGTCTCTGCAATTTAGACCTGATATCTGGGGCGGACTGCCAAATGAAAGCCATAGATACATTTCCTTTTTGGTCCTCGCTATCAGGATCAAAAGGAGTAAACCTCCGATATGCCTCTTTCAATCTTTCTAGAAATGCTGTCGGGGTTTCTGTTGCCCCTTGGGTAGTCTGTCTTACCTGAGCCAAATTAGTGGGTCGTCGCCCTGCTGCATGGAGACCCGCTATGAGTAACTGGCGATAGAGACGTAGGTGGTCCCTACCTGCTTCAGTCGCATGGTCCCAGTTTGGCCGGGTTAAAGGAAAAGCTTCATTAATCAAATTTGGGAGTTGGGTGGGACGCCCATCGTCCCCTGGCACATTTTTGCGAGCTTCCAAAAGAACTTTTTGTTTCTCCTCTGAAGTGAGGAGAATTTGCAGGAGCTGCTGGCAGTCATCCCATGTTGGCTGATGAGTTACTAGGATAGACTCAATCAAAGAGGTTAGAGCTGTAGGGTCTTTAGAAAAGGAAGGGTTATGGGTTTTCCAGTTATAGAGGTCAGAGGCAGAAAAAGGCCAATACTGATATTGGCCATTGGGGCCTCCCGTCTGTCGCAGGGGGAGAACTCTGGAGGTGTCTCCTGAGGCGGTGTGATCCCGGCGTCCCCGGAGCCGTCCCACCATGGGAGAAGGATCCGGGGGAGCATTGGCGACTGGGCCTTCTTGGTTCTCGTCCTCGGAGGATGCTTGATCAGGTTCAGGGGCTTGTAAGGGCTGGGGCTGATAGGGAGGAGGCTCATCAGTCAGCAAGTCAATTAGAGTTGAGTCCTCCGGCGGTAGAACCTTCTTTGGTGTTGTCCCTGTTTTAACTGAGGTCTCAGATTTGTTAAGAACAGGGTAAAGATGAGAGGTTTGGGGAGGGGGAAGTGGAATGAGGGGAGCAGAGGGTTCAAGGGGAGGACGGAGAGGGGGTTTGGGTGGAGAGAAAGGAGCAACCCAAGGGGGGGGGTTGGAGGCTAAGTCCTCCCAGGTAACAATGTAGGGTATCTGGTCAGGGTGTCCATGAGGACCATGGGTGAAGATTCGGGTTTTCACCTGGAAAATAAGATCAGTATTAAAAGTCCCTTCTGCTGGCCAGCTGGTGTTGAATGTTGGCCATTCTGAAGTACAGAGAGTTTTCCATTTTTTCTTTTTGACTGCCACGGACAGGTTGTCTGCCCGATCTTGAACGTCTTGCCAATGATCTAGAGTTAGGCTCAAAGGGGTTGTTAGTGATTGTCCCATGTTACTTTCAGAGAGGAAATAGAGAGACAGACACAATGACACAAAAACGAAACCAAACAGTGAGATCGCTGCGCGGCTTCGGTGGAAACCGAACAAATCAGATGGCCTGGGAGAAGTTTGTACTTCTTTGTCGCCTACAAAAATGGTGTAACCCTCGGAAACACCGGGGGCCCCAAAGAAATGGACCCTTCTGATCCCTGGGACGTCTCCCAGGGTGGCAGGGGAGAAGTCCGAGTTCGTCAACTCCTTCTCAAGCTGCCTCAGAATACTAAATGACAGAACTGCCTCAGAATACTCAGAATACTAAATGACTATGCCTAGGATCATATAGTCTTACAGACGCTGCGCGGAACAAAGAACAGATAACCAACAGGACAACAAGACAGTCAGTTTGAGCTGGCCAGCTTACCTCCCAGTGATGTCGGGTGTCCTCCGGATAGGGACCGGGATCGGAACCGGAACCGGGATCTTGGATCTCGGTGGAACCTCCACAATGAAATATCCACAGATCCCAAACCCGGAATGAACCACACGAGACACTGGCTGCAAAAAGCAGGAGGCGTTTATTCTCACACAGGCGCCTGCGGGTGCACAGCAAAACCTCAGCCAGAGCTTCGATGAGCTGGCACACCGAGCTTTGGGGTATAGATCTTTTATAGGGAACAGGTGGGTTAGGTCTTAGCTTAGCACAGCAACAGCCTTCCTATTGGTCCCTCTGAATTCAGCAGTTGAGTCACCTAGGGGGGTAAACTTGTTTTTCAACTTTTTGTTCTCAGAAAAACCATAAAATTGCATTCTGTCCTTTCAGTTCCTGTTTTTAAACCTAGTTCTCAAGTTTAACCAGTAGGACTGTCTAAAAGGAACATCTTGTGATAGGGGGCCCGTTAGGGTTATCTACATGGAACATCTTGTGGTAACATTGTGCAACACCTGAGGTGCTACATGCTGCTGGAGGGGTTTTGACATGGGGGTTGGGTGAGGATGTGTCTTGCAGCTTTGAGGCCTAGGGGTTTGGTCATCTAATGCTGGGCCTGGGTCTTGAGGTCCTACACCACCCTCCTGGGGTAGGGCCTGAACCCTACTGTAACTTTTCCAGCCTCATCTCTCTTAAACTTGGCCCTATCTTCTCACTTTGTCTTCCAACAGGAATCCTACTTCAATCTGGATGGAGTCTTCTGGGAGCTTAGATGAGGAAAGCCAGGAGCCAGAGTCTTCAGATGCCAGGAGAGCATGATCTATTCAGCATAGCTTGGTGGCTGACTATCTCTTGCCTCTCCTGCATTGAGCACATTTCAGGATTTTCAATTAATTGACAAGGACAAGGTCCTTCTGATAGAGTTCTAGCTATTAAATGTATAAAGGAAGAATGGTTTTAGAAAAATCCCATTTTGGAACACACAATGAAACAAAGGGTTTATTCTAGGCAATGATCAATGACCATTCGAAGCATTAGGTAAAATTCTGATGGGAAAATTTATAATGGATGGATTAAGTTGACAGCCTGATTTGATTAATTAATCTTAAAGATATTTGTGGAAAGACAGCCAGACATTCTGGGACTTCTGATATGATTTAATGGGTACTTTATAGCCCTCCCACTATGAGGTATCCTTTAAAATATCTGAGGTGAACCAAGTCTTTAGAGATAAATACTAGTTTACCTAATAATGAGGAATAAATGAATTTGTTAAATGACATCATGTGGACTCAGACAAATCTAGATTGTGAGATTCCACCACAGGATGAACAAACCAGGTTTTTCAAAAAATAGATGATTTTAAAAAAATAATTTAGTCATCATAAATATAATATAGGCTTAAGGCTACATCAATGGGTAAAAGTACTTAATAAAAACCAAGTTGTTAAACATTGGTATTATTACTATGACTATAGCTCTACATCTTAGTTCAGATGTTTATTGGTAAGATAAACTCTCTCTCTCTCTCTCTCTCTCTATATATATATATATATATATGTGTGTGTGTGTGTGTGTGTGTGTGTGTATGTAACATGCATATATAATATGTCTACATATATTATTTTCAAAACCTATGTATAGAATATTTAAAGAACCTTAGACATAAAATGTGAGGAAAATACAATTTCATAAGGGTCAGGAAGAAGCTACAACAAATAGCCCAAATCATCAAGCAAAACTGAAAGTAGAACCAGATTTTGATATCTTGTTCTTAAAACTTTATTACACTATTAAAACACCTGATCACAGATTTTCCAAAGTCAGTTCTACAGAACCATATGTAATTACTCTAAATAGTATGAGAATGTTATGTGTTTCTATAGAATCACACATATGCTGAAAAATTAACGAACATATGTTTGTACATACACATACCTTGTAACCATGTTAAATAGTAATGCTTCTAATTTTTCTCTCTCTCAGGTAAAATCTTACATAGTAAAATATTGGCTATTGGACATTCATGGGAAATAAATTCATTTGGATACATGAGGAGTTTCCAAAAAAATTAACATTTGACCTGTTTATTTGCTTATTTTAGTTTTTGCTTTTCTAGGTGGGAATCTTTCTAAAATATCCTTCACTCTTCTCCAGAAAGGGAACACCAGACAATTCCCTGATCCCTTAGGGCTATCATGAACAAGCCAATATGAGGATATGATAGGTGCCCTTGGAGTTTGAGGTATCTGAGGTGTTAACTGTTCTCCAGTCCATGAAGTGACCTCTGCCCACCGTGCTCTTGGAATACTTATTTCTACATTTTTAGTTTTCCTTTCTACTCCTGAGTTCAACTTACATCTGTACTAACTACTTGGCTGCCCTCTTCAATTGCTGCTTCCAATTATTCTTATAACCAGATAATCCAACTCACTGATATGTGGGCAAGATAAAGGGGCCAGACTGAGACCTAAGAAAGGTAAAGGGCAGGACCTCGAGTGCCTGGACTTCATGAACTTTCTTTTGCTGCTATAGGGTGTTTTTTGTTGCCTTTCAGGTTCTTAGCTATGTTTCCCATTAGCAAAACAGGCTTCCAAAAAATGATTGTTCAGAAACACAAGATAAAAATGTATCCCTGGAGTGTACTTGAGTTGGAGGTTCCCATTAACTCCATTTAGGGAAAATATGATTTAGTACCCACGGACAGGTAGCTACTGCTTCTTGAATTCACAATGAACCTCAGTACTATCATTATGCTAAGATCCCAAATTTAGATTACAAATCGACTTTTAAAAGCAAAAACAATTGAGTTGATATCTTTTTTTAGATCCTATTTAAACAAAGTCATTATATATACCAGATCCTTGAAAAATTCAAGTTTACAAACATTGTGTTGAGGGCTTCTTCATGTACAAATGCCTGGCAGTAATGTATGCATTTAATATTCCTGAATGATTTTTGTTAGAGTCTGTAAACAAGTCAAAATAACACCTGGCATTTAGCCAGGGGAATGTTAAGAGTTCGTAAACAAGTCTGGATGGTGCCTGGCAAAATGCCAGAGGGAGTGGTTTGAGAAGTAACAAAAACAAGCCATTAAGTGTGGAGATTCCTTATTGGTTGACTGATGTATCTAGTTTATGCTAATTAGATAAGCTCTGTGGAATGTATAAATACTGCTCCTGTCCTGCAATAAACGGCTCCCTCTCCTGCTGTATCAACGTACACAAGTTATTCCTCACCCCCCCCCCCCGTTATTTTGCTGCAGCCGTACTCGGCAGATTTTCTGATTGAAGAGAATTTTCTTGGCCCAATTGAAGCAGTTCTTGGATCCAGTTAGGGTAGGCCCATGAGGCTGATTTTTATGAAGTACTTGATGGAAGTGTATTATTCTAAACCTCTCACCTAAATGAATCCCATCCCCCTCACACTGCCTTCCTCATTATATGAATCAACATAGGTCGCCAGTATGATACCTACCACATGATGTCTCCAGCCCCAATCTCTTTCAATTATATCTTGAATGCCCTCAGTCATACAGACTACATAAATAGTAAGTGCTTGGAAACAACCATCAGAGCTCTTCGGATCCTCTCTATAATATCCACCAGTGATTTCCATGACATCAGAGTTTCATGTTCTTTCCAATTAAAATGGGCTTATTTTGCTCCTTGCAACTGGAAGTGGAGTGTCTGTGATTCTAGTGTGTGCATAGAGAATGGATGCTTGGCTTAAGAGCACCAGTTTGGTAATCTCTAAGCTTTTTTGAGCCCAGCAGCCCCAGTACACAGAGAATCATGAGTACATTACTACAGGAACAAAGCATTTCCATCTAAAAAGAAACATCCATTAGTACATCCTCCGCCATTCTCTCCTCTTCACAAGAAAATCACAGGAAGAAGCTGAGTTGATTTAATGAGGCTAAAATCCCTCTTAATCATGGTGAATAACCTAGCTGCTATTATTATTTGAGCCAAACAAATTTATAATTACCACTATTCAGAAGTTCTTTTTCTCTTAAGATGACAAATAACTTTATGGTTTTGAACAGGTCCTGACCTAGGAAAACAGAAATTCCCAAAGCATATCTTGTGCATCGTTGCCTTGCCTCTGGGATATTCTACATTTATTCATATTTTAATAAAATATCAGTGGGGATGAGTTATGAAAATGTGAAAACAGCAAAGGAATAGTCCCTTTATTTCAATTTCTAGAAGAAATTGTGGGCTCCCACTTACCTCTTCTACATACACCATATAAAACTTAATGAATTTACTCTTAAACTCTTGAGAAAATTAAAGTGATAGATTGATTGGATCTGTGTCACTTCTTTTAGAAGCAAAAGTTTTACCCCAGTGGAATCCATTGCCAGAATACTGACCACTCAGAATACCTGAACAGTAATGAAGGAAAAAGAAAGGAAGGAAAGCATTTAAAGCATCCAAGATAAATTAAAAATGATATAAACTATGATCCAAATAAAAGTACTTGAAAGTCAATGGAATTAGGGAAAAATAAAATGCATATGTAAGAGAGAGCCCAAATAAGAAACCAGAAGATACAAGAACAGCAACAATGAAAGCATATGACTATTTTTTCCAACAACTAAAAAGAGAAAGGCAATCATGAGCCTCCTGAACACAGGACAACAGCCAGTTAAGAGAAAGCCATGGTTCAATGATGAAGCGAAAAGTTACTGTGGCATGATGATATAAGAAAAGAAAATCTCATTGCATTGCTTTCTTTGAGGTAATGACACTGAAATTAGACAGGAAAAAAATGGAACCATTTCCTCTCAGCCCCCAGGGTGAAAAAAATTGCATACTATAAACTATAAATACATGCAACTAGTTTTTAGTTTTTCAAGAAGCAACCTATGAAGAAAATGTGAAAGACTTAATTATGATTTTAGAACAATACATCAGTGTTATCGAGGGATCACTGTTTTCTCCCTATCAAAACAAAGTAGCAGTAATCATCTTGGGCTTAGAAATTATATTTTATGAAAAATAATGCATTTTTAACATTGTAATTACCTCAGCTCAGAATAGTTTTCTTAGACTTGAGCATCAGAATTGGGGGAGACTTGCTGGCCTCCTCCCTGAGTTTCTGGCTCAGCGGGTGTGGAATGGGGCAGGTGGTTGGTGGGGGTGAGATTGAGTGACCAGGTGGTCTCATCTCACCTCACTTATTGGACAAGATGCAGATGCAGGAGAAATCATTGATTCCTTGAGAAGTTCTGTCTCTCCCATATTCCTCAACCCATCTTCCTCCTGCCTTCCCCCCTCTCCCTCTCTCTCCACGCCCACTTCCCTCTTCAGTTATACTCAGCTGATCCATATGCTAAGTGCAAAGGTTTGCACCTCCACTGTATTTTCATATTATACAGTGAGGAGTCAAGCTAACTGCCCATCACTGCAGCATTAGAAACAGAGGCTTAGGAACCTGGCTCAATGGTGCATGCCTGTAATCCCAGTGACTCAGGAGACTGAAGCAGAAGGATCTCAGGTTCAAAGCCAGCCTTAGCAACTTAGTGAGGCTCTGTCTCAAAATCAAATTTAAAAAAAAAATAAAAAAGGACTGGGGATATGACTTAGTGGTTGTGTACCTCTGGATTCAATCCCTGATACCAAAAATAAATGAATAAATAAAGAGGGACTTAACTATATTATTTATGTTCCAGAGCAATCTAACAAGGCATGTGAAAGAGCAATTGATATATTGGGGTAGGAAAACAGTGGTATGAATGAGCCAAGTTTTCATCTGTTGAAGTAGGAAGTCAGTACATAATATTTAAAGTTGACCAAAGGAAGCGGCACCCGCTGAATACCTGCAGGCATAATATAAAACTCCCTAAGAACTGAAATCTGGGATTTTGAAGAGAGGCAGGGCCTCAGGGCTGAGAAGAGGTGGGGTAAGGATCTATCTTTAAGATCACCTTGGGCAGTGACTAGTGGCCTAGAGATGAAGGGGAGGGGGAGGGCTTATTTGTCCTATTGTAACTGTCACTGCCTTGTGAATGTATTTTATAAAGCTGTTACTTCCATGATAACTAACTAAATAAAAAATAAAATAAAGAGGGACTTAACTATATTATTTATGTCTTCTATTTATTTATTTTTTAAATTTAAATAAGACAGTTTAGGTGAACCCAGTGGTGTAGTTTATTCGTGGGATCCTGAAAGGGACATCCCTTTTTCTGGAGACCCAGGGGATGAAACAGTGACTCCCTAAGTGCTAATATGGCTGCTTCCCTAGTGTAGCAGCCAGTCAGCCACCTGTGCCTGTTCTGCAGTTCCCCTGGCCCCTGTTTCCCAGCATGAAGGAAAGGCCCCCTTCACACCCCATCCATCCATTCCACCAAGGGAAACCAGCTCTGGCCGTCAGCCGTGGGTGGCCTCACTTGTAAATAGTTCCCAGCTTTTCTAGACTGCCCAGCATGGCCTGGTCCTTTTAGCTTGACTGTCCTGTCCTTTTTAAAAACTTCGAACAAGAACTGTAGGGAATGAACAAGAAGCCATGTGAGAAAAATTCCCCTACATCTCACAAGATTCAGGCCCACTTTGATTTCTCTACTGGATTATAAATTTCCTGCCCACAGAGTCAGTTGATTCAGCCTCCTGAACTTCAAGAATTAATTAAGCCTCAGAGATATTGGATGAGTATCCAAAATGCAAAGCAAATTTCCAAACAAAAAGAATAAAGCCAACCCAGCAATGCTGACCCCCAGGCCCCTCCTGTTCTTAGTGATTTCCACTTCTCAAGGTCAGTGGTGAGGTTCACCACTCCAGGAGGTGCAGGGGCTAGATTTTCAGCTACCTGAACTTTATACTAACTGAAACCTGCAGCTAAGACAGTGACATTTATTCTAGCCACAGCCTGAAGGGGTCTGTTAATGAAAGGATGAAAGAAACTGAAGTTAAAGACCAGGCATTGTAAAGCTTCTAAGCTGCAAAGCCTGAGTTAAAATGTAAAAGACCAGGTATTGTTAAGTTCCTATGCTACACTCAAAACCTGAAATTCCTATAGCTGTTAGGACAATTCACGGAACTGCCCAGTAGATATTCCCCCTGACCATTTAGTTGTTAAATAACCTGGGCCCTGTGCAGTTTGGCACGTAGGCATTCAGGGCCCAAACCAATCAGTTTGAATGTACCCCCCTTCTTAGGACTGACCTATCACCCCCGCCCAACCTGTTCCTGCCAATGAATGTACTAATCATGTTCGAGAGTTGTAGTTTGATTTTCCCGCGGTGTATGGTGATTTGTTGAAGGGGACTGTGATGTATGTAAAGTCCCTGCCCTCCCTAAAAAAATGTATATAAACCCTGTTCAAGTTGTTCTCGGGGCTCTGGGCTACTCTCCCTCCTTTGAGCACAGTGCCCCAGCATGCTGGATCTTCAATAAACCCCCTTTTGCTGTTGCATGAGTCAGTCTCTTGGTGGTCTCTTCCTCCGTTGTTCGCTGGTCCCTTACATTGGGAGCAAGTGGAATTCAGAATTTCAGGGCAGGTGGGCCCAGAGGATGCTGGGCCCAACACTACTCACTCAGCATGCCACACTGTTTGGGGGCTCAGAATCTGGGCAGACAGCCCTAAGTTTAAATTTCTGCCTGTCACTTTTGAGGAATGAGATTCTGGGCAGGTCACATAGCCTCTCTGAGTCTTATTTTCCCCCATCCATAAAATGGTGGCTATTAGTAGCATCTATTTCATGAATTTGTTATGAGGATTAAATGGTATGATGTTTATATATACATAGGAAGTGCCTGATGTATATTCATTAATGTTAGCTTTTAATATCAAGTATGCTATTTTTTTCTTACAATGGATATTCCAACTAATCATATTAGCTAAATTGTCCTAGAGAGAAAAGTGAAGCCATAAACTACTGTTCAGAGTTGAGTCCCAGAATTGACCCCTTCTGTGGGAAAAGCACTTCAGTGCAGATGGTTTGGAAGGAGCACTTTGACACTTGGATCACCCTCAACTTTTCTGTCCATAATCACAAGCAACTTCCCATGGGTCATAGAAAGGACAAACTAAATGAAAAGCGAGGACCAACTCTTGCAAAAGCCAGAAGCTGTCTCGCTGTGTTGAAGGCCCTTTGAAGGGTTAACCATGCTGGGGGCAGAGCAAAGCAGGCGACAGCTTCCCAAGCAGCTATTTTTATCTTGTGTTTTGAGCATCTGACTCAAGCTGGGTAAAAGGGTTTATTTTCTCACTTGGAAAGTTTTCAAAACACCAAAAGGATTTGGTTAAGAGGGGAAAAATACCCATTCCAGCCAAATCTTTTTCAGTGGTCAAAAAAAAAAAAAAAAAAAAGAGAGACCAGCAAAAAATTAATCACGAATCTGCTTCGGGCAATATATGGACCATTCAAGGGAAGTTGTCATTTGTTTATCAGTGGCAGACAGAAGCTTCCTGCAACCAACAGCAGCTGACACCCTGCAAAAGGACATCTTTTCATTTTCCTGAAGAGTAGTGAAAAATTTAAGGCAAAGCAAATGACAAAATGTTCGACTCCATTTATCTGTCTCTTGGCTATTTTTACTCCTGTGCCATGCAAATGCCTCCCAGGCTTCCCTGACAACATTTTACTTTTTATTCTGGTTCTGCTTAGCAGCCAAGCACAAGTGTCATCATTTCCATGTTTTAGATGGAAAAGCTGAGACCCTGAAACCTAAGTGATGTGAACGCAGCGGGGCCACGCAGAGTTGGAGAGAGCTCCTCTGTTGACTTAAAACTACCCCCAGTCCCAAGGCCGGGACAAATGGCCATTAGGGAAATGGGAAGGAATACCAATTCTGTGAATGCCAACCTGGAGCAGGTGCCGCAGTCTGGCTGGGCACAATCAGGAGCCACTTGTCAAAAGAAATTAACTTTATTTTTAGAACCACACACGCCAAACAAAACAGCCTCTCAGGAAAAACCCTCAGAGCCTCAACTGCCACCACCGGCTTTCCACAAGCCTCTCTCTCCCACACAAGCTTCTCTCCCCCTCCCACAATCCTCCTGCTCTTGAGGCCGATTGGCTGGGTCACGTGGGTGGAGCCAAAAAATTCCCCCAATGAGCAGCTCCGTGGTCTGAAAGGGCAGGGAAACAGCCCAATGAGCATCACCGCAGAGGAGCAAATCAGCTAGATGTTGCTGGGGCCGCTGTGAGCCAATCATCAGCCGGCAGCTGGAAGTTTGCTGGCAGCTGGAAGTTTGCTGGGGCCCCTTCGGCTGTGGCTCTCAACAAGCAGGGAAAAACAGCAACTGCAGTGACCTAGAAAAATGTAGGCCCTAATTGCTCTTTTTTTCTCCAGTGAAGAACTTGTATATCAATGAAGGATTTTGTTCCCTTATCCGAGAATAAGGTATGAGATCCCATGCTTATAGGTGAAGTTTACTCTCCATAAATCTATTTTACATATTCATAATTCTGGATAGATTTTTCCAGAATACTTCTGCCAGGTTATCTATAGTTCTTTCTTCATCTAGAGTGACCATAATTATTTTGCTAACATGCTTGAACCCTTCATTCATTCTGGGACTCTGCTGTGACTACAGAACCCAACCAGAACAACAGGAGAGGAGGAAAAGTTTATTTTAGGGCTCATGGTTTCAGAGGTCTCATACTACTCCATAGGCAGTAGACTCCATTCCTTGAGGCTCAAGGTGGGGCTGAACGTCATGGTGGAAGAGTGGATGGAAGAAGCTCACCTAATGATCAGAGAGTGGGAGAGAGAGAGAGATACAAAATATATACCCAACGCCACGCCCCCAATAACCCACCTCTTCCAGCCACAACCCACCTGCCTTCATTTACCATCCAATTAATCCCATCAGATGATTAATTCACTGATTGGGTAAAGGCTCCTTCTTGCAATGTCTCACATGTGAGCTTTTGGGGGACACCTCACATTCAAACCATAACAAACTCTACGGTGGGGCATAAGGCTGGAACCTGGGGACACAAAGGTGAATGAGTCTCTATTCCTAGCATCAAGGGGTTCAGAGCCTACCAGGGGAACTGATATGTCAACAAGCAGGTGGATCTGTAAAGAAATACCCTGTGAACTATGGAAATAGTCTCCTGAGATGGGAGTGGAAAGGGGTTCTTCTCTTCCGGGCACCTCTTTCCTGGGTACCCTGGGTCTCCTCCTTTCAATGCCTCATCTCTTTCCTTCCTCCTCTGCCCAGGCCTGCTTTGGTGTTGGAATTTCCCCTAACATCTCCCTCACTGCACTTCAAAGCAGACCCACAATCCCTAAGTTATTATTCCAGCCTACAGAGGCCAGGTTCGTGCATATAATACAGATTTTTCCAGATTGCTCATGAGCAGTTCTTTTATAAAGTAAATCATGCTTTTTTTTTTTTCCAAGCAAAGCAACATTAAATTCTTTCTTTCTCTTTTCCCGGAGCACATTTCAAAGATTATAATCTACCAAGAATACTAAAATGAGTGAGGATCCCTGGGCCTAGCTTGGTACTAATTTTTATTCATCTGATTTATCGAGTTGATAGGTGAGGCAATGTTCTCCTCATCTCTGCATTGAGGATATGCTGACAGCTCCATCCATCAAGCAACTTGTCAGAGCACAATGCTTCACAGAAGCTGTTATACAAAGGTCCACTGGTTAACACTTCTAGGAGACGAGAAAGAAGAAAGTTAACCTTAGTGCCCAGAGAAAAATATTTCACTCACCCAGCACAGAAATGCATATAGCAATAAGGTCTTCAGACAGAGGTGTAAGAATTTAATTTCTGCTTCTTTTATTATCTTGAAATTAATCTTTGTTTGAAATAAATTGATACATAAACAGCCAACAATGGCCATCTCATGGAAAGGAGGATTCTCTTCATTAGCAAATTTGAAGATCCTAATGTCTATAAGCACAGGGCAGAGAAAAACAAAGAGGACTTAATCCCAGTCCACAGTTAGGCTGCTCCACTGATGAGCTGGATTGTGGTGAGAGGCCTTTTGCAATTGGGATCACAAGCAAAGGGCAATGGACACAGTCACATTACCAGTTCAGTTGGTGATCATTTTATGGTATCTTAAAGAATTTTAGGAACATGTAAAACATCTAAAGGGAATATTTTAGCTGCCAGGTTTAGTATTTTTTTTTCTTTCCTTTCAACTCCTTCAGTACCTTTCAACAGTTGTAGATCTTTCAGAGTCCTGGATCATTCAAGTTCCTGAGGACAGAAAAGAGGTTCCCTTAGGGCATAAGAGAGACCCTAAGATGGCCTCTTCTGAAGATAACAAGAGCGTGTCCAGTGCTCCCTGACACTGGCCATGTTTTGGCCTGGAGAATAGCTGCAAGAATGGAGCCACTTCAAGAACAATACAAAAGGGACCTCAGCAGCAGGTGGCACTGCCATCTTTGGCAATTTGAACTTGGTGCCACTTTCTAATAATGGCCCATATTCATCGCTCTAAGTTAAATGTTGTAATTGCATTTGATTGCCTTCCCTGCCCTCCTTTGACTTCACGGAGTCATTCTGTGCTGTGTCATGCAACTGTGCTGTGGCAGGAGACTCAAAAGAAGCTGAAACTCTGTGTCTGGCTGCCAGTTAATTTGCCATCTGAGGCAGGCTGTCCTGCCCAGGAACCCCAGTGGGAGTGGCAGAGGGGAGGGCCTATTCAGAGGCATCCACACTTTTGGGTGATGAGGGAGGCGTAGCTATGGATAAATCTATGTCTCTCAAAGTATTTGAGGGCTCCTCTCCAAATGAACCCCATTCCACCCCTATCCCATGGGAGGCAGGTGTCTATGTGGAGATGCATCTCCCCTACCTCCTCCTGCGAAGGCTCTAGATGTTCCTGCTGCATTGCTAAGTACATATTCACCTCTTTCCAATTACTCGAGGTGTTTATGTTCTATCACCAGGTCTTTCTGCAGGGCAGAATGCATGTCAGTTTCATAGACCTTCTAGAAGAGAAGATAAACTTCTACCTGTGGCTGGGCTAGCTTGTATGGTGCAGGAAGATGATCACAGATAAACTATACTGCCCAAAGGCACATGTACTCCCTAAAGTGAACCTCTCAGCTTTCTCTACTGGATTAGGGGTTGAAGTGGGAGCCAGGGGAATGCTGTGGTTTAGCTTTTAAATGTCCCCCACGGGCTCGTGTGTTGGAGTCTGTGTTGCCAACTATGCTGCTCTGGGGAGGTGATGGCAACTTTAGGAGATGGGATCTAGTGGAAGAAAGTTAGGTCATTGGGGGATCTTGAGCAGGATAATGGGACCTGACCCCGGCCCCCTCCTCTTTCTCTTGGCTTCCCAGCTGTTATAAGGTGAGCAGTTTTGCTCCACCATGCGCTCCCCACCATGATGTTCTGCCTCACCATAGACCCAAAATGACATAGCCAATGTCTGTGGACCAAAACCTCTGAAACCATGAGCCAAAATAGACCTTTTCTCTTTTAAGTTGGTCCTCTTGGGGATTTTGTCAGAGTGAAAGAAAGCTGACTAACACTGGGGGGGATATATGTTTATAATGCCCTCCTGGTTTCTAAGAAGGAAGGATCCCAAAGAAGACCCCTTAGCGGTTGAGGGAGATGATGCAAACTGGAGGGGAAGGGCACCTAAATTATTCTATACAACAAGAGAAAGGAAGAAAGTAAAAACTGGCAGGAGATAGGGAGGTGAGAGGAGAAGGAGCCAACTAAGGTGGAGATTTGGACGAAGTTTTGCTGTGCGGTGTGTGGTTATAATCTCATTTCCGTCTTTCCATGAAACTTCCTTTAAAATCAACATAATGCTTTTGGAGTTCTCTGGGGTAGGGAAGAGCAAATCTGAGGAGGGACCCAGTCTTTGAGGAAGTGCTAGCGCATGAGCAGAAGGCAGGAGCAAGGAGCTTCTCATGTGCTAGGCATGCACTGGACCGTGTAAAATAACCAGCAAAGTGTGAGGGACAGTGCTCCATGTGTATCATGGTTGTGGCCAGCATCATTTTAAGCTAATCATTCTCCAGATGAGTTATGGGTTATAGGTTCTGCAATAATCTGTACAGAAGGCATCTCTCAACCACCTTTGCTAGTCTGCTGGTAATCTGAGAATAAAAGGCTCTCAGGCTGAACACAGGAATGTAGAGACTTGAAATGGAACTGTTTGTCTTGATAAGATGCTGTTTTAAGGCCACTGATGTTTGGTATGATGGTACCATATGGCTACAAGTACAACTTGGGCCTAGGTATTAGCTTCTCAGTGATTCTCTAAGTGTGGACCCTGGTCTAAGCATCAGCATCACCTGGAGAGTTGATAGAAATTCCAATTCTCAGCTCCCACTCAGATTTACCAATCCAGATGTTTGGGGGTAGGATCAGTGATGTAGTTGAACAGGTTCCCTAAGAGATCGATACACCCTGACATTTGAGAACAACTGGTTTACACAATGATTCTCAAGTGTTCGGTGGCATCTTAACTCTCCAGTAGAGCTTGTCAAATACAGAGTCACAGAATCCCTGGCACAGAATCCACAGACACCAGGAATTTGGACTGTGTAGACCTGGGGGTGAGTTTGGTATCTTATGTTCAAAAAGCTCTGCAGAAGATTCTGATGCCCATCCAAGTGTGAGGACCACTAGAAAAACAGGTAAAGGAGAAACCAAGTTCCATAGCCCCAAAATAGGAATAAATGTTGCTGATAAATTAGATAATTTATTGAAATAATCATGGCCCTTTAAGTCAGGTAAAGAAGCTTAATTAATGATCCTTATTAATACAGAGTATCCTCTGGCCCATGAAAGGAAGATTTGGAAATTCTGCACAGGAAGGAATTCTTCATCCACAAGCTCAAAGTTTGACCCCCCCAAAACTCAAGTAGCTATGGAATGCATGGGGCCTCAAGCAGTGACCCAGAGAACTAATGGACATCTTGAAGGGTAGCAGCTGTGGCCCAAGTGTCCAATGAAGATAGGAGAGGTTGATGTGGAGTTCAGTTTCTCAGAGTGAGCCTCAGAATCATTTAGGGAGGAGGGGTTTGTCATAAATTCAGATTCCTGGGCCCCTCTCAGGCCTACTAAATCAATTTGTGGGATTGGGAACCAGGACTCTGAATTCTTCATGAATTTCTTAGCTGTGTCTCATGCACATTCACATTTGAGAACTGCTATTCACCAAATCTAGAAAAAGGGGTATAAAAAGGCTGGTTGGCATCCTTCACATTTTGGTGAAAGGCAGGGGCAATCAGTGCAGTTGCAGGGCCAGAAGCTGTGTGGCCAGGAGGAAGAAGCAAAGAGCATCCATGTTTCACACTTCCACTTCAGGAAGGGCAAAGTGTCCTTGGTTGTGGGTGAGGTCACTTATGAATTGTCGGTTTCCATATGTGTGCCAAGCACTTAATATTTCAGATATGTACTACATAGTATTTTAAGTATATTAAATTTAATATATCTCTGTGGTAAGAGTGCTTGTCTGGTGTTTAAAATACTCCCAAGAGGGTTGGGAAAGTAAGAAAATGCCTAGCCAGCAATATAGTATGAAATTTCCCAGGGAAATGGCTCTGATACAGCTATAAATATAAGATTTCCCATAATAGTTAATTCCCTCATTTCTTGCTCTTTTTCTTAATTCCATTTTCCTTTTGGTGCCCAGTTGAAAAAATTCCTTAAGCAATCATTAAAAAAACTTGAGTGGGTGCCGGTAGGGAGGCTGGAAGGTCTGGTCCAATCTGTAGGGGGCAGTGTAGGGGGAAAAGCACCCCAGGCTGAGGACTCAGGAGGGGGTACCAGGGAAAGGAAATGAACCCAATCTCTGGGGTCCCCAGAAGTGACCAGTGGGATTGAAACTATCCAAACATCCCCATCCTTTCCCAAAATTGAGGAGACTGCTCTACAAGTCAACATTCATCAGAAGTACCCTGTTCCAACGATAGATGTTAGGGTACAAGTGCTTGTCAGTTTTTGAACAAGGTTTTGAATAAACCAGATACCTTATATTCTCTTCTAAATATTTCTGTCTCTATTTCAGTAGGCTTATAATAGCATTCTAAAAAGCTGTTCCCCCAGTGAAGCTTCATTAGAAGTCAGCTGGCCTTCAGAATAGCATTTCAGATTATTACATCAAAATCCATTAGACACATAAAATCTCTTATTGGAACCTCCAATTAAACTTCAAGTCTCATAAAAGAGAATGGAGTGATTATAGGAAAGTGATCTAATGCTGTGTCAAATATTGAGAATAATAATGTTGGGAATACGCGTGGTAACTTTTGCCCAAGGAGTTAAAAGCATTTCCTATATTCTGCCTAATGGAGTAGGTTTTGATTCTTATTAATTATTTGAGTTTGAATATGTCCAAGTTTCTTTTGCCTGTAAAATGGGGATAAGTATAACTGTCTAAACTAACACTTAGAGGTAATGGGTGTAAATGTGTTATACAATATGAGAGGACAGTTGTCACTTTTAGTACAGAAACCAAGGTATGGTTGCTCTTTCATCTTTAGGCTTTTAGATTTTGTGGTGCATTCCTGTTGCACCAAGATAATAGGGTCTAGTTATTGGCCAACGTCCATGCACAGTAGGGCAGTGGTCTCACAATTATACCAGTGAACCAACTGGGGATCCTGTTAAAATGCAGATTTGGGGCCTCTGTCTCTAAAACTTTTAATTCAATGATATTGGATCAGGCTCAAGAAATTCATTCTTCCAGGAATTATGTGCTGTAGACACTGTTAAATATCCTAGGGAGCTGCAAGTGAGAAAACAGACAAAAAAAAATGTCCATGGTACTCGTGGCATTTATAATAGTCCTTCACATGATGTGGTGCTGAGACGGACAGCCATACTCCCCCAAGGGCCACAGTTTGAGGACTAGAGCAGCAGCACCTGCCGACTAGCAACAAAGTCTCTGGAAGTTGCATTGCATTTCCACACTGTGATTGTTCTTCTTAACCATCAGAACCTGTATCTTGCCATAGTTTTGGGAATCTTTTAATTAAGGAACAAAACATTCTGGAACAATGGGTGCATTTTGGTCCTTCAAGCAAGTACATTTTCTTCACTGCCCTTTCATTCCATTATTACTCATCATTGTCACTGGTTTCCCTGGGTGGGGGGACCACCTTACTATTCAAAGTATTCCTGGAGACTCAGGAAACAGTGCTTGTTCCAGGGACTTTGACAACAGGATAATCAAACATATGTCTGGATTTGCCTGAAAGCATCAGATGATAATGCATTTATCTAGTTCTAATCTCAACAATGGGCCTACCTTGAATTAAATTTAGCCTTGGACTGAATTTGTTCCAAGTCATTTCATCTACATTTTTCCTTTTACATCACTTTGGATTTGGGGATAGCATTTATCAATGATTTCACACTTGGTGTGGAATGAAATTTCATTTGGAATGGAGTTGATTCATTTCCTTCAATCCTGCGATATATCAATAAGAAAGATGTGTTGGAATCTTGGCTGAACCAGACCAACAGAGCAAACAAGAAAGAGCTGTGCATTGGCATGGGCCTGGATTTTTTTTTCTACCAACAACTACTTTTATATGCAATATCTATCTTTAAAAATATGTGTTAATAAATAGAGTAGAATTATAAAAAATTCATTTCACTCCAACAAACCTCAAGTGCCCAAAACTGACAAAAGATGATTCAGAGAGTCAACTAAATACAGAACAAAGCAAAAAGGACAAATAAGACTTATTTTCTAAATAAAGTGAAAAACTAAAAAATAAATAAATAAATAAAATAATGGGGGCTGGGGTTGTGACTTGGTGGCAAAGAGCTTGCCTGGCATGTGTGAGGCCCTGGGTTCCATCTCAGCATAACATTAAAATAAATAGATAAAATAAAGGTCTATCAACAACTAAAAAATAAAATTAAAAAAATCAAATGGATTTTAGGTTCATTGAAAAATGTACCTAGGGACAAGATTATATCTTCATTTTCTTCTTCTCCATCACAATTTCTCCAACTACTTAAGAATTCCAAACAGGATAAGGAAAACACATTTGTCCTATGATGAGTTTTTTGACATCCAGTATTACCTGTTATTTAATAAGTCTCTTACCAATCTTAGAGGCCTATTCAGCTCAAAAATAAACGATGAACCTCTATGAATGCATAGTGCTCATAATTTTTTTCTTTTTTTTAATACCAAACCCAGGCTTTGCACATGCTAGGCAAGTGCTCTGACCACTGAGCTATTATCCTCAGCTCCTACTATTTGTAATTAACAAAAATAAATTACACAGGTAAACATCTTGTTCTATTGGCATTTTTAAAAGTAAGTAAAAAAAAATGTCTAATATTTTGGACACAATTTGCCTCTTCCCTGTCCCTCTAGGCCTTGTCTTCAGGCATATCTATCTTACATATGTAGCGTTTCATTCCACATTATATTATATACAGTTTTGCACATTGTTACACTTTCATTTCTAAAATTTTTTAAATTACCATTTTTAATAGCTACCTAATAGTCCACAGAGTTTCTGTATCACTGTAACACAGGAAAAGGAAGTGAGCCACTTTAGCAGATGGCTACAACACAGTCAGGAAATGAGTCACGTCACTGATACTTAGAAGGTGCCAGAGTACTTGATATTCCAGGGAGACAGGCCTGGTACCAACGAGTTTATGACTATGAGGTCCTATTTACCTGACATGCATAAGATGGAAGTTGTCATGGTCACAATTTTGTTTTGAAACCACTGATATTCATTTCCTATACTAATATCATTCAAAGGATAATAATTTCTTCAAAAAGCAGAAAAAAAACCAGCCGAAATGAAGCAACTCAGCCCTGCCTCCTGCATAGGCTGGGCTGGGAGGTGAGTTTTGGGAACTCTCAGACATCCCAGAGAGTGAAAACACACACACACACACACACACACAACTTCAGCAGAGCCACAGAATACAGAGAACATAGTTATGAGGCAGTACAGCTCAGTGACAATGAGCAGGTACTCTGGCACCAGACCTTACCACTCCTGTTCTTATACCTCAGTCTGTAAAAATGGGGTTATAACAATAACCCTCCCCTGTAAGTTTGTAGGAGGGATTAAATAAGGTAATACACACAAACAAAAAAAACAGCACATGGGGCATGTGTTTATTACCAACATTACCTTCCCACTCATTTTTTGAAAGCAGAACAGAACATAGGTCAAAACACCAAGCCCCTACTAAGGCAGGGGTCCCTTCAATAATGATTAAGGGTAAACTTTCTAGCACAATCCTGATCCTCTTCTACTTGTATCCACTAGAGAGAAAAGTGGTACTTGTTTTACAAGATGTTTAACCCAGGGACAATACTTGAGACCCTGTGTATGCATTTTAAGCCATTAACTAAAGAACAACTTCTGGAAGTTTAAGCTTTGGTTTTGACCTCATGTATGTAATTTGAATGGTGCTGCCATTTGATTGATACAAGATTCTCTCACGTCATTACTAGCTACCACTTACTCATCACTACACATGCCAGGACTCTCTACTTCTCATATATGTATGTCTAGCCTTCACAACAACCTTATGAGATAGTTGTTGTTGTTGTTATATCTATAGATGTGGGAACTTGAGGCCAGAAAGTTAAAGTGATTTGGACTCAGAAGTTGGAATTTAAATTCAAGTGGTGTTAACTCCCAAGCCTGTTCTTTTTCCATTGTCCCCATTCCTGCTCATTGTGACATTGGTACAAAGATGACTTGAGCCTTGGGGGCTTGCACTGCTGATTAACTAAACTGCCCATAGCAGCTTTGGAGAACTATGGAGTGCTTCCCACACATCTTTGGGCTTGGTGCCAAACCTGAAAGCTCCCACCTTCTGCCCACCCACAGCCACTCTTCCAACTCAGCATCTATGTCCTGACCCTGGCCTGAGTTGGATCCTCTACCCTGTTAATGAGCAGAGTCGTGGGTAGTTGACATAGAGGCAATCAGATAAAGCCTGCTGGCTCTAGTCCTGCCGGTCTGCCACCTCCTCCTCTGTTCTCATGTCTGGCAACCTTTGGCTTCATCTTATCTTCTCTGCCCACTCTTAACCCTCTTCATTTTGCTGAACAGCCAGCTTTGGGGTTCTGGAGGTGCATGATTGAGACCCCTGTTCCCTCAATTCCCACCTGGCATCAGGCACAAGGATTCCTGATTACACTGCTCCAAGTGAGTATGCACACACTCCCCTGAGGTAGAAGTTGGGAGAAGAGTGAAATAAGAGATGGACAGATGGCTCATGCAGAGCTGCTTTCTGGAACATCAGGCAGAAGGGACTCACACTCCAGGCCCACACAAAGATCAAGTGCACTGGTGTTATGAGTTGAATTGCCTCCCTCAAATATTTGATGTTGTAATCCTATCTCCCAGTACCTCAGAAAATGTGACCTTATTTGGAAACAGGGCAGATGTACTTAGTTAACATGAGGTGTCTTAGCCTGTATTCTGTTGCTATTACCAAATACCACAGACTGGGTAATTTATAAAGAAAAGAAGTTTATTTTGGCTCATGGTTCAGGAGGCTGGGAAGTCCAAGAGTATGGCAATGGCACCAGCAAAGATCTTGTGCTACATCATCTCATAGCAGAGAAGTGGAAGGGCAAGGAAACGTATGTGAAAGAATCAAAACACGAGGGGCAGCCTTGCTTTATAACAACCCTCTTGTGTTTCCTCACTTCCTCATTCCTTCAAGAATTAAGCTACCCCCAGAAGAGAGGCAGATAGCCTGCAGAGTGACCTAATCACCTCTTAAAAGCCAGCCCTTCCAATACCACCTTCCAACACCACCCCAATGGGCACTAAAAAATTTTAACATGAGTTTCAGAGGGGACAAACCATATTCAAGCCATTGCAGAAGGTCACAGTGGAGTGATCCCTAATTCAATATGATGCATTTCTTACACAAAGCGTGTGGAGAGCAGTGATTTGAATCATGGTCTTTCTGATTGCCCCACCTCGCTGGTTTTTCTGAATTAATGGTGGCGGCTGAGAGATGGGGCCTCAGCAAAAGGGGGAATTTAGACATGAGAATGCTCAAAGACAGAATACTCCAGAGAAACGAAGAACTGGGTTGATGCTTCTATAAGACAGAGATGGCCAGCAAACCACTAGAAGTTAGGAGAAGTCCTGATAACACTTTGATTTGGAATTTTAGTCTTGAGGACTATGGGAGATTTACAGTTGAGTAAAGTTACCTGGTTTGTTCCAACCGCTCTCAGAAACCACTAAGCTGGGAATAAGCCTGGAGGCAGCATCTGAAAGCTCATGGTGTCAGCTGGGGTGAGCAGGGTACAGGTGGAGCCAAGATGGCAGGAGTGAGGCTAGGAAGGAATTGGGGAGCTGCCTGCAGACAGCCTCTACCCACTCCCTGGGGTTCTTTGCAGTGAGTTGTAGACCAGAAGCAGCTCTCATCAAATGCCTAATGCCATGGGCCGTCTTTGGTTCTGCCTGGGGAAAAGTGAAGATATTAGATTATAAGCCTAGTATGATCTCCAAAAAGAGACTCAAAACTTTCATGGACCTTAGACACCTGAATTTTTGTGAGCTCTTATTGTTAAAAAACAAACAAACAAACAAACTTATGACTTCATTGGTATAAAGTCAAGTGTAATCTATTCTGGACCCACCATTATATATTCATTATTACTATATTCATTCTTCTGATTTTAAAGGAAATTAAAATTAAAATATATTTTGTGGGCCCAGGCACTGTGCCTACTGTGCATGTTGAATAAGTCCTCCCTGCCCCATGGTAAAGTGAGAGAGTTCCAGTAGGGACTAAAAACCATACCTATGCTGTGTGAAACTGAGCTACAAGCAAGCATGCTATATTAAACTCTTTCTCCATCCTTTAAAAAACTATGTAGTCACTGCACAGGCTGTATTTCTTGTGTCAAAAAGTCTAAAGTTTCCTTATACTTTTCCTTTACCTCAGTTTGAACCAAAACATGAATACTCTCAGGAACAGATAGAGAACCACAGTACATATTAGCTGCCACCATCTGTAAGTGTGGGACTGTAAATCCACACCCCTTCCACCAAGGCAGTCATTGTACATTGTCAGAACCATACATAAAACATCCTCCTATGTATGGTATTATTGGCCTTCCTGATTTACTGCATATACAGTCTCTAAGTTAAATACCAACAGAAGCATCCCCAAATATATTCTCTTGCAGCCCTGGCTGAAAATCGCATTGCCCACATAATGTCTGCTCATTCATCACTTGTTTCCCAGTACCTGAGTGTCAGTCCCTGAAATACATCTCTACAGAAGTGCCCCTGAAACTCGTCAGCACAGAGAAGGGGGGGCAGCATCTCTGGCTTTACGGCTCAGGTGTTTAAAAAGTGAGCAGGTTTTAAAAATGAGATTAAGCAATTCAAACAGTTGGTATTTGGCTCCCCTTTACTGGGGCTTTTAGTGGCTTCCTTTAATGTAATATTTGAATCTATTTTCCTTTTATGCACACCTTCTAGCAATAGAAGCATGATAAAAAATTGAATAAATAAAACCATACTAAATGTTTCTCCCTAGAAACCATTAGGAAGTGTCTCTGTTTATGCAGAATTCCAATTACTTTCTGTGGAGGATCCAGGAGCATAGATTTCTACTCAATGACAAGTCACCGGAACACAAGTATTAGGATGTAGAAACCAATTGCCATGCTACAGGTTACTAATGCAAGAATAAAAACGGCAGAGTAGGAATGTACTGGCTTTGTAGGTGGACCTGGCTTTGAATTTCAGTTTCACAAGTAGACTGATGACCTGTTTGATCCCCTGATTCCCCACTTAAAATGAAGATACTACCAGTGTTGATTGGGAGTGTGAATTATGTAATTTCAGGAGTTACACATAGGAATTAAGCATTCTCACATTTGCCAACCGCATTCCTGGCTCCAAGGGTGAGCAGGGAAGGACCAGAGATACTTCAGTTCCATTTGCTGGTGACCACTCAGGACTATGCATGTCCCTCAAATCAGATAAATGAGAAGCTTGCTAGGGGCTTCAAGGAAATATCTATATCCTGCTTCCAGAATTACTTTCTCTGTTTCATCTTTCTACAAGAGTAAAGATGAAGCCACCGTAAAGAGGAAGAAGAGTCAAGAATTCACCAAAAAATCTTTTTAAATGATATGCTGAAAAAATAGGACTAAAGCTTCTAGACTAATTAACATATATTTCTGGCCTTCTCTGATGCTGAAAGCATATTGATAAATATTCATTGACTTGAATTGGTGGATGTGTACAGTATCGAAAAAATCAGGAGTCACTTCTGCTATTGGGCTGGCCATGGGAAATTTCAGGAATTTCTCAAGGACCTTAAAGGAAGGGGTAGATCTATTAGGTGAAGAGCTAAGCAGGAAGCAGAGCTGGAAGAAAGGGACACCAAGATGATAAGAGGCATAATTCGAGGAGTTAGAGAGGAACTGGCCTGGAGATGCAAATGGTTCATGCAGGCAGTGGGTGTGTTAGTCAGTTTTCCATTACTATAACAAATACCGGAAATAAATCAACTTAAAAAAGAGAAAGGTTTATTTTGACTCACAGCTTTGGAGGTCCACGATCAATTGGCCCATTGGCCCCGTTGCTTTGGGCCTTTGGCAAGGCAGCACATTGTGGCAGGGAGTGCACCGTGGAGCAAAGCTGCCCACCTCCTGGCAGCCAGGAAACAAAGAGAGAAAGAGGAAGGGGCAGATCCTATTATCTCTTTCAAGGAGATGCCCCCAAAGACCAGAAAACCTCCCACTGGGCCCTGCCACTTAAAGTCTCTACCATCTCCTAACACTGCCGCTCTGGAGATAGCCTTCAACTCATGGGCCTTTAGGGACATTTCAGATCCAAAATATAGCAGTGGTTACTATGGAGAGGCTGTCCTGAACTTTCACAGACTCAGTGTTTTTCTCAGGGTGACGTGGTTAGTTGAAGGTAAATGCTCTGCTAAGGTATGGCAAAGGGCTTGGAGTAGCAATGTCTGTAGCCACATGGTCACAGAAATATCTCAGGAGCTACTCCCTTACTTATGCAAAGGCACATTACTGAGGTATTAATAGTTCTGTTTTGGAATCCAGCCATTTAGATCTGAAATTAGGGAGCACTGCCTGTCAATAACATAACCTGGGCAAGGTGCTTTAGTACTCTGTGTCTTGGTTGCCACATATGTAAAATGACGGTTTGTGCAGTGCTTACCTTTGTCTTTGCTATGAGGATCCTGAGGTCATTGGGTGTTTACACTTGGTTCCCTGGATTATTATGTTCTTGGATTGCCATTCAGAGGAGATTTATCTGGGGATACACCATTCCACAGGCTCCTAGACCCTTCCCTCATTCTTAAATGTTTGCAGTCTGTTGTCTGTAATTGCAAACCTCTTTTACCTTCCCAATGCCTTCTGTGGTGGCCCCCAAGCTGCAGAATAAACACTTTCTGTGCCTCAAACTGTATGTTGCTTATTTTTGCCTTCCTGAAATTTAGGCTAGTGAAGAAGGGTGCCCAGGCTGTTAGGATGGAATTCAATACCATCCAGGCAGCCTCTCTGGCCATCCCTGGCAATCAGCAGAGTGAGTTGAGTGGCTTGAGCCTGGCCAACTTCAGGGGTACAGAGAAAAAGCCAAAACCCATACAAGGAATGAGTCTGTGGCTGACTCCACTTGATTTTTCTTCAGGTAATGAAGCATAGTTTTACACATTGTAAGATATTGTTCCTTTTGGTGCTCTGCCTCCCTAGGCCACATTTGGCATTCCCTCCCATGGACTCCTGCACTTCCTTGGCTACAAGAATCAGATTATGATCCCATCAGGTATAGCATATGTTCTGGATTCATTCATCAGATCATCATTCAATGCCTATTACATGCCAGGTCACTTTTGGTGAGCTACCATATATAGTTAGGGGCATTCTATATATTACATGTGATGTAACTGCTGATTACATACATATATATTTCTACATTTTCAAATAGCTAGAAACAAACTCTAGAGGAACATGCAATTTAAACCATAAGCTACCTTTAATTTTTTTTTTCAGTTTCCAATCAAGAATTGAATACTATGAAGTTCAACTGATTTCTGGCAACTGAATGAGTATAATCTCTCTGAAGTGGATATAGGAATGTAGTTCCATTTGACACATAATTATCATCAATATTTATAGCTGACCTTTACAAAGTAAACAAATTAGGAGAAACCAGAGAAATTCTAAGCCACAGAGCCTGAAACTTTCCATGGATCTTTCTTGGCATGGTGGGATAAGACAAAAAATTATTGAGTATAATTTAATACCCAAAGATGGTTCTGCATCTGAAGAACATTTGACATGTAAAAGGCTTTTAAAACATCCTTATTAAGGGTGGATCCAAGGTGGCGGGCTAGAGAGAGGCTGCATTCTATGTCACTCCGTGACCTGAGATTCTAGTAGTGGAAATACTGTTTCTCTGTCAGTCATTAGAGGACCCCCAACAGCTGCTCCCTGCTACCCACATGCAGTGCAGTACCTCTGGCTGCCACTCCCATGTGGACCCTCATCTACCAACATAGGGCTCCCCTGGTCACCTCCATCTTGGAATACTGAAATCATTGCCATAGTGCCCTACACATGGTAGCCTGTACCTGGGGACACAGGACAGGGTCTGAAGACAGCCGCCAGCCACAACACTGCATGCCACAGAGCTGCATCTCTGAATATGCCGCCTAACAACACCACCTGACTCAAACGGACCTGACACCCCATCTCTGAAAGCAGTCCCCTCCATCTTGGAACACCTTTGTCGCCATCTTTGTTTGGGACAATTCCCAGCTTGGGACACCTGCTGGAGCCTAGAAGCAATATCAAGGTACCTATAGTCCCCAACCCCCCTTTCTCCCCCGCAGCCACTAACCTGGTACAGTGCTTGTGGCTATGTGACCAGTCTGTAGCTCGCAGAGCCTGGCCCTGAACTGCCCAATACAAAACAGCTCTCCGAGGCAGGTGCACAGCCCCCAGAGCACAGCCCATAAGAACTCGGGAGAGAAAGGTTCCTGAATGGGAAGTAGAAAGGGAAGGGGTGAGTGAGATACAGTTTAGAGACTAAATTAGAGACCAGGAATTGTGAGGTGTACAGGCGATATAAGTAGATAACACCAGGCACCCATATCACACAAGCGGGACCCAAGGAGATCTTTAGGGTGCAGACTCCCATCTGGGACTGGCAAGTGCAATACCCCACCTCCAGGAGCTCCACCCCCAAGACCAACCTTCCCACCCTAATAACCTTCACCATCCTGAGGGTGGAGATTCCAGCAAACATTAGACAACCCCACCTGTTGGATGAGAAGGGAAGCAGGAAAGATACTGATCTCCATCGAAAAACAATTCTTACATTTTCCTTCGAGATTCTCTCTCTCTCTCTCTCTCTCTCTCTCTCTCTCTCTCTCTCTCCCCCTCTCTCTCTCTCTTTCTCTCTCTCTCTCCCCCTTCTTTTTCTCCTCTCTCTTCTCCCACCTTCACATCTCTAACATTTGTGAAACCAAGTATTTTATGTTACAGTGGTATTATATATTCTTTTATCTCCTATTTTTAATTTTTATTAATTTTTATGTTTTTTAACGCTCTCTATTATCTTTCCAATTACTTGTCCACCCCAAATCACTTTCTCTCTTTTCTCCTGTTACTAGCCAACTTCTTTAGATTCCTCTTTCAAGCTTCCTAAGATTTAATAACTCTATAACCTCACCTCCTCCCTCCTTAACATCTGTCTCATCCTACATCCCACTCCCAGTTCTCTCTTTGTCCACCATCAGAAACTGTAGACCCTTTGCAAACCAACTGTTTATATTGTAGATAATAATTGAACTAACCATTTCTGTATATTGTGACAAAACCATTGTCTTAATAGCAGCTAATTGGTTTAAGGCTGTATATTGTTTGTACTGGGATCTGTTAATATTGTTCTCTACTTTAAAGGAGTCGTATTGGAACCCTACAGGGACAATATAAGCCTATAGAGTAAAAACTGTAACACCTTGGATCCACAGTGCTAGAAGGGAAGACACAGGAACAACATGAAAATCAAAAGAAGAGAGTGCCCCAAACAAACCAAGATACTATATTATTAGAATCCTAGGCCAGCACAACAGAGAGAATACAGAGAAGGAGTTCAGTGAATTAAAGGATGATATAAGAGAGCAAATACAGACAGCAAAAGATCATTTCAATAAAGAGCTACATAAACAAATACAGGAAGCAAAAGATAACTTCAATAAGGAGATAGAGGTTCTGAAAAACAAACAAACAAACAAACAGGAATTCTTGAAATGAAGAAAAAAATAAACCAAATTAAAAACTAAATAGAAATCATCACAGAACCTCAGATAATGAAGACAAAATATATAATCTTGAAAATAAAGATGATGGTAAGAAACAATGAGTAGAACATTCAAGAATTATGGGATAACATAAAAAGACCAAATGTAAGAATTATTGGGATAGAGGAAGGCATAGAGATCCAAACCAAAGGAATGAACAATCTATTCAATGAAATAATATCAGAAAATTTTCCAAACATGAAGAATAAATTTTAAAATCAAATACAAGAGACTTTAGGATCCCAAATGTACAAAATCACAACAGATCTACACCAAGGCATATTATAGTGAAAATGTCTAGCATACAGAATAAGGAGAGAGTTTTAAAAGCCACAAGAGAAAGGAATCAGATTGCATATAATGGGAACCCAATTAGGATCTCTGCAGATTTTTCAATCCAGACTCTGAAAGCTAGAAGATCCTGGAACAACATACCAAGCTCTGAAAGAAAATGGATATCTTTTATCCAGCAAAATAAAACTTTAGATTTGATGATGAAATAAAAACTTTCCATGATGAACAAAAATTAAAAGAATTTACAACTAGGAAGCCTGCACTAAAGAACATCCTTGGCAAAATGTTTCATGAGGAAGAAATAAAAAACAACATTAAAATCAGCAAAGTGAGGTATTACATGAAAGGAAATACTAATCAAAGTAGAAACCAAGTCAAGTTAAATACCAAAAATAAACAAAAATGGCTGGGAATACAAATCATGTCTCAATAATAACCCTGAATGTTAATGACCTAAACTCATCAATCAAAAGACATAGAATGGCAGATTGGATTTTTAAAAAGACCCAACAATAAGCTGTCTCCAAGAGACTTATCTCATAGGAAAAGCCATCCACAGGAAAACATACCACTTACATGGACTGCGGAAACAAGCAGGGGTTTCCATCCTTATATCAAATAAAGTAGACTTCAAGCCAAAGTTAATCAAAAGGGATAAAGAAGGATCTTACATACTGCTTAAAGGAATCAAACATCAACAAGACATAACAATTTATATATATATCAAGACATAACAATATATATATATATCTCCCAAACAATGGAATATCTACATTTATCAAACAAACTCTTCTCAAGTTTAAGAGTCAAATAGACCACAACACAATGATTCTGAGTGACTTTAACAAACCTCTTTCACTACTGGATAGATCTTCCAAACAAAAGCTAAACAAAGAAACTACAGAACTTAATAATACAATCAATAATTTAGACTTAACAGACTTATATAGAATACTTCATCCATCAGTGAGTGAATAAATGTTCTTCTCAGCAGCACATGGATCCTTCTCTAAAATAGATCATATATTATGCACAAAGCAATTCTTAGCAAATACAAAAAAGTAGAGATACTATCCTGCATTGTATCAGAGCACAATGAAATTAAATTAGAAATCAATGATAAAATAAAAAAATAGATGCCACTCCAACACCTGGAGAATAAATAATATGCTATTGAATGAGCAATGGGTTGCAAAAGACATTAAAGAGGAGATTTAAAAATTCTTAGAGGTAAATAAGAACTCAGATACAACATACCAAAATCTCTGGGACACCATAAAGGTAGCACCAAGAGGAAAATTCATTCCATGGAGTTCATTCCGTAAAAGAAGAAAAAGTCAACAAATAAATGACTTAACATTGCATCTCAAAGCCCTAGAAAAAGAAGAACAAATCTACACCAAAAGCAGTAGGAGACAGGAAATAATTAAAATCAAAGCTGAAATCAATGAAATTGAAACAAAAGAAACAATTGAAAAAAATTGACAAAACAAAAAGTTGGTTCTTTAAAAAATAAATAAAATTGATAAACCGTTAGCCATGTCAATGAAGAGGAGAGAGAAAACTCAAATTACTAACATCCATTATTAAAAAGGAGACATCATGATGGACACTACAGAAATACAGGAGATAATCATAAATTATTTTGAAAATTTATACTCAAATAGAAAATATCAATAGCATCAACAAATTTCTAGAGTCATATGATTTGCCCAAACTGAATCAGGATGATATACACAAGTTAAACAGATCAATTTCTAGTGAAGAAATAGAAGATGCCAACATAAGCCTACCAACCAAGAAAAGCCTAGGACCAGATGGATACACAGCTAAGTGCTATAAGACTGTCAAAAAAGAACTCATACTCTTCAAATTATTCCATGAAATAGAAAAAAGAGAGAGCACTTCCATACTCATTCTATGAAGCCAGTTATCATCCTGATCCCAAAACCAGATAAAGACAGAACAAAGAAAGAAAACTTTAGATCAATATCTCTAATGAACACAGATGCAAAAATTCTCAATAAAATTCTGGCAAATCAAATACAAAAACATATTAAAAAGATAGTGCACCACAATCAAGTGAGGTTCATCCCAGGGATGCAAGACTGGTTCAACATGTGGAAATCAATATATGCAATTCATCACATCAATAGATTTAAAGACAAGAATCATATGATCATCTCAATGGATGCAGAATAAGCATTTAACAAAATGCAGCACCCCTTCATGTTCAAAACACTAGAAAAACTAGGGATAACATGAGCATATCTCAACATCGTAAAGGCTATCTATGCAAAGCCCCAGGCCAACATCATTCTAAAAGGAGAAAAATTGAAGGCATTCCCTCTAAAAACTGGAACAACATAGGGTGCCCTCTTTCACCATTTCTATTTAACATAGTTCTTGAAACACTGGCCAGAGCAATTAGATGAAAGAAATTAAAGGGATACACATAGGAAAAGAAGAACTCAAATTGGCACTACTTGCTGATGATATGATTCTATACCTAGAAGACCCAAAAAGTTCCACCAGAAAATTCCTAGAACTAGTACATAAATTCAGCAAAGTATCAACACCCATAAATCAAAGGTATTTCTGTATATCAGTGATAAATCCTCAGAAAGGGAAACGAGGAAAACTACCCCACTTAAAATAGCCTCAAGAAAAATAAAATATTTGTGAATCAACTTAATGAAAGAAGTGAAAAATCTATACAATGAAAACTACAGACCCCTAAAGAAGTCAAAGAAGACCTTAAAAGATGGAAAGATCTACCTTGCTCTGGGATAGGCAGAATTAATATTATCAAAATGACCATAATTCCAAACGCACTATACAGATTTAATGCAATTCCAATCAAAATCCCAATGGCATTTCTCATAGAAATAGAAAAAGCAATCATAAAATTCATCTGGAAAAATAAGAGACCCAGAATAGCTAAAGCAATCCTTAGCAGGAAGAGTGAAGCAAGTGGCATCAATATACTGGACCATAAACTATACTACAGAGCAATAGTAACAAAAACAGCATGGTATTGGCACCAAAACAGACTCTTAGACCAATGGTACAGAAGAGAGAACACAGAGTCTAACCCACAAAATTTTCAATTACCTTTTATTAGACAAAGGTGCCAAAAACATGCATTAGAAAAAAGATAGCCTTTTTAACAAATGGCGCTGGGAAAGCTGGAAATCCATATGCAACAAAATGAAATTAAACCCCTATCTCTCACCATGCACAAAACTCAACTCAAAGTGGATCAGGGACCTAGGAATACAACCAGAGATCCTGTGTCTAATAGAAGAAAAAGTAGGCCCTAATCTTCATCATGTGGGATTAGGCCCCAACTTCCTTAATAAGACTCCTACAGTGCAAGAATTAAAATCAAGAATCAATAAATGGGATGGATTCAAACTAAAAAGTTTCTTCTCAGCAAAAGAAACAATCTGTGAGGTGAACAAAGAGCCTATGTCTTGGGAGCGAATTTTTACCCATAGAGTCCTAATCTCTAGGGTATATAAAAAACTCAAAAAGCTAAACACCCAAAACACAAATAACCCAATCAACAAAAGGGCCAAGGACCTTAATAGATGCTTCTCAGAAGAGGATATACAATCAATCAACAAATATATGAAAAAATTTTTATCATCTCTAGCAATTAGAGAAATGCAAAACATCTCACTCCAGTCAGAATGGCAGCTATTAAGAAGACAAACAATAATAAGTGTTGACTAGGATGTGGGAAAAATGTACACTTATACATTGGTGGTGGGACTGCAAATTGGTACAGCCAATACGGAAAGCAGTATGGAGATTTCTTAGAAAACTGGGAATGGAACCACCATTTCACCCAGCTATCCCTCTCCTCAGTCTATATCCAGAGAACTGGAAATCCATATGCAAAAAAGTGAAATTAAACCCCTATCTCTCACCATGCACAAAACTCAAACACAGTGTGGAGTTTTACACCCAAAGGACTTAAAAACAGCATAGTACAAGGATGCAGCCACATCAATGTTTAGAGCAGCACAATTCACAATAGCTAAATTGTGGAACCAACCTAGATAGCAGAAAGAGTGAAGCAGGTGGCATCACTATACCAGACCTTAAACTTCAGTAGATGGATGAATAAAGAAATTGTGGTATATATACATAATAAAATATTACTCAGCAATAAAAGAGAATAAAATCATTACATTTGCAGGTAAATGGATGGAGTTGGAGAATATCATGCTAAGTGAAGTAATCCAATCCCAAAAAACCAAAGGCTGAATGTTTTCTATGATATGTGGATGCTGATCCATAATGGGGTGGCGAAGGGAGCATGGGAAGAATGGAGAAACTTTAAATAGTTCAACATGGAGGAAAGGGTAAGGAGAGGGCATGGAGATAGAAAAGAAAGTAGAACCAGATGGACATTATTCCCTAAGTACATGTATGATGACACAAACGGTGTGACTCTACTTTTTCTACAACCAGAGACATGAAAAATTGTGCTCTATATGTGTACTATGAATTGAAATGCATTCTGCTGTCATGTATAACAAATTAGAATAAATAAATAAATTTAAAAAAACAATAGTGCATCCCAGGAGAGATGACAGCAATTAATAAAATTAATTGGGCAACACCTAGGGGTGCAGGGTTGAGGTCCCCATCACATCTCCATTGAATTACCTGTCAAAACTTTACAAAGATCAGATCCTGGAGGATGGCAATAGATTGCCATGGTCGACCATATAGTAGCCCCTTCTGAGTGTGCTGTGCCAGATGTGATATGTTAGAGCAAATTAATGTAATGTATGGCTACTGAGCCAATGAGTGTGTTCTTTCCATCAGAACCATTGATTTGGGCTGTAGCTGTAGCTCAGTGGTAGAGTGCTTGCCTAGCATGCATGAGGCCCTGGGTTCAAACCTCAGCACCACATAAAAATAAATAAATAAATAAAGATATTGACAACTGTAACTAAAAAATACATTTTAAAAATGTGTCAAAAATTTTTAAAAGGGTTTGGGGATATAGCTTAGTTGGTAGAGTGCTTGCCTCGCATGCACAAGGCCCTGGGTTCAATCCTCAGTACCACACCCCCGCCCCCCACACACACAAATTAAATTCTTATTAAGTGAATACTCACAATAAAGCGTGCTGTATATTTGGGGACAAAATCACACTGTCAATTCTTTGAAACATACAGCACCAACAGCCAACAGACAGGTAGAACCCACCAGAGTTGCTAGGAAGATTATGGGGGTGGGGAGATACTGCTTACAGCTGTTACATTAATTAAGGAACAAATGGCTTCATCTGCCACACCATTTCTCTGTGGAGCTACCAGCCTTTTTTTGCTGCTTGGTTCTGAATTGATATTGCACTAGGGAGCCCTCCTTCCTGGCCCCTGTCAAGTTTCCATGTGGAACGGATCTCAGAGAGGAAGGTCTGGCAGTCTGAGTCACAGATTCTCATCTGCCTGCTTCTCCATCACACTTAGGCCTGGGATGAGAGGGTGGCATGGCAGGATCGCCTTCGCTGTACAGATGTGACTGTGGTTGTAGGTGGGGTTTGTGGACCAGCATGGACTGGAACCTTCAGAGGAAATTCATCAACAAGAATGGATGGGGCTGAGCAAGAAGGCAGAGGTAGGCTGGCAGTGTGAACTCCCTGTGTAGTTGTATTACTTTGTTTATTCACCTAATTTGCATGTAGCAGTAGTCCCATATAGGACACAACATAGCTACCCATATAGTTAGCTTTGATTGCAAGATCCTAGAACAGTGGAGCCTGGATTAGGTTTTTATATGGTATCTTCCCTAGGGCCTAATTACTCTGGTAACTGTGGAGCCACCCATCAGACCACATGGCTTCTCAAACATCCAGCCCTTGCATAGGAGCAAGTCAGTGACACTTGTGGATTTCTCCATGGGCTCATGTTCCATAAGTGAGGTAAAAGTCATTCTGTCATCCGATGCAAGTCAAAGACAAGGATAAACATAACATTAGGAAAAGTTATAAATGCATCATGTTCATTACCATTACCACGATAAGCTGGCTTCATTTACAAGGTTCGATTCATGAGTAAATGCTAGGGAGTTTTAAATTAAAGAGACAAGACTCTAATTACCTTTAAAACCAGCTCCTGGATGGCTTCTCCTAGCTCCTGCCTCCAGCCACCTAATGCTGTAGCGAGGTTTACAGAAGAGACTAGCGAGACAGAACATGCCAGGGAGTGGACTTTTATTGGGGAACAAAAAATTCAAGGGAAAATCCCATTCAATGAAGGTTAAGAGGGGCAGCATCCCAAGGTCAGGGGTGAAGATTGGGTCTTCCGGGCAGTGGCCAGACACGCCTCTACATGGACAAGCCCTCAGACCTGGGAAAGGGTGGGGAAAGCTCTAACATAGCTGTGTCTAAGTGCCTCTCACCCAGACAGGGAGGTAACTCAAATCACGTGCGAGGATGGCCTCCCACAATAAGCCAATCATGTGGATCAAAAGTCTTAAAATAGACATCCCATTGTTTCCAAAGTCAGGGAAAATCATATTATCCTCCCCTTCATTTTTTTCTCCTCTTCGTTCTGGAGAAACAATGAAGCACTGAAATGTCCAAGAAGGTAGTTGAACTTAGAGGCATAAGATTCTCTAGGCACCTGTTGGGTTATGTGCATATACCCTGTCCACAGAGTTCCCTGTTGTCACCAAAGTCCATGAACCTCCTCTCCTTCCCAGCTAGAGGCTCAAAGGGTTATTTTCCCTCTTAGCCTTGTGATGGAATGAACCCCTTTCTTGAATACTCTCCCACAACATGACCATCCTAGGGGATATAATCATTTAAAGAGGGACATTAGCACAAACCATCCCACCCACAAAGGGAAAGAACAGTCATTGACAATTAAGCGGATTCTCTAAAGAAGCAGCATGGCTCTGGATAGAAAGGAATGGGTAGTGGGGCCTGTTATATCCAAAGAGAAAGATGGAGGTCAAGGCAATGGAAGACATTCTTTCCCTGAGTTGAAAGTGGGTGGCTGACTCTAAGAAAAAATATCATGTTGACCTTAGCTGCAGGTCCCCACCTGAGGAAGACAACTGCTCTGGATACTGGGCCCCAGTTTGCCTAGTGCTTTGGAACTATCATTATCTTCTTCCAGAACTTACAACACCCAGGAAGAAAATATCCACAAAGACTGGTGGAAACACCAAGAGGAAGGGGCTCTCCTACTCTTCCTTTCTTGAGAGGAGAGGCTGCTTTTGAGGTGTTAGGGTGGAAGAAGTCAGAGGAGCCCGAGAGTGGAGAGTGGTGGGAACTAATACCCCAGGAAGCTGGGGTCATGGCTGTCGGTATTTAGGTTCTTTCCATTTGTAGTTTAAGAGGAGAGTTAAGGCAATTGTTGTTGTTCATTGTTTCAACCTTTATTCCTCCTAGACCAATGCCCCACTCAGAATTATCTGACCTTTCAGCAAAAAGCTCTTCTTGCCATCTCCACCCTCCAGTAAGGTGCATTTCCATTCCAAACCATTTTTGGATGGAGGCAATGGGACAAATGCCAGTGGGTCTAGAGAACACTAGGAAAAAAACTCTAAAGACAATAGGATGCAACTTCTTTATGGCTTCTCTAGGTTAGCTAGTGACATGCACAACCCAAATTACATTCACTTTAACCACCAAAGAAGATTACAACTTCAAATGTTGTGAAGTTCTTTTTATTAAGTTTCTTTGAAAAAAAAAAAAACCTCTTAAAAGTTACCATCCAGGCTTCATGGTAAGAAGGTATGTGAACACTTGAATCAAGAGCTCACAGCAGAGAACATCAAGAGTAGGATATAACTGGTGAGAAGGCCACAGGCCTCACATGGCCAGCCACTGTGCGAGAGTCAGCATATAAAGGCAAACAGTGCTGATGGAAATGCACCAAGTGCCTAAAAAGTGGCAAGCACTGTTCTAAGCACTTTTCCTGTAACCAGTGAATATGTTTGCAAAGCAAGTGAAATAGCATGGAAGAGGTTTATGCTTTGTCCTTGTTGTGTCCCTCAAAAAACATGTTAAGCATTTCCTTGGTCTCCTTCCTTCCTTCCTTCCTTCCTTCCTTCCTTCCTTCCTTCCTTCCTTCCTTTCTTTCTTTATCAGGGATTGAAGGGGCACTTTACCACTGAGTCACATCCCCAGTCCTTTTAAAAATTTTTTTATTTTGAGACAGGGTCTCGCTAAGTTGCTTAGAGCCTCCCTAAATTGCTGAGGTTGGCCTGAAATTTGCAATACTCCTGACTCAGACTGCTAAACCTCTAGGATTATTATTATACATGCATCACCATGTCTAGCTGATAAAGTTCATTATTTACCAATCATAGATAGCATCCTGAGACAACCAGCAAGAGCCAATTTTAGATATCAACATGGCAAAGCCAACATCACTAGATTTTCTTACTTATGAGGATTCTGTTGTGGGTTTCCAGGATAGAAGTGATGACAGAAGTGAATAGCAGTATTTTTCATGGTACAGATTTGGGAAGAAATAATGCTTTGTTCTTTGAGCAGCATATCTACATAAGCTATCTTTTAATAAAACCAATTTAACTACCTTTGTCTGTTTGCAATTCATTAATTTAAAAAGCATGTTATTATCCAAAACACAGAAGTCATTAATTAAAATCTCTGCAATCAAACTAGGGTGTGGAACATTTAAAATATAATGTATATAGATTGCCATGGTAACTCATTCAGTTGTAATTCTGAACCTCCCTAAAGCAAGAGCCTAGAAAGGAGAAGACAGGCAATTTGGAGAGATACCAGCTCCAGATATGGAGTTAATCTGTGACTTAAGCCCTCTGTAACTTAAGCCTTTTTGTTTACCAGCTATTCACCAACTGGAAGAAAAATAGGTTGTAAGAACGCACAAGAGATTCCAATTCGAAGCTCCCTAAAATTGCCTATTCCACTCTATAGCTGATTCTCAGCAGAGAAGGAAATGGGAAGAGATTGCAGGGAGATGCCACCGTCATCAACCAATGAGTGTAAAGAAGGCCTAATTTATTGCTTCTGAAAATGGCAGGAGACAGGTGCATCTCCCAGGGGAAGGATTCTACTTAATCCTTAGATTAGAACCCACCATTCCCTCTCCTCAACAAACAATCATGAACAATGCGGAACCAACCCAAACCAAAGAGTGGAAATTCTTTTGGAACATTGATGATAATTTTACAGAGAGAAAATATTGCACCACCCCCACATTGTCCAGTCATACTTGAACTCCGAGTCAAAATAGGAATTCAATTTTTTTTCCTCACCAAGTGAGAATTTTAACTGAATCCTTCTCTGTTGTCACAAACCATTCTACCTTGCCTATTCACCCAGTTTCACACTCTCCCTTCCCATCCCTCCTCCCCAGTCAGGATGATAAATTATCTGACCCTGAGAACTCACACCATCCTGGGCTTCTGGAGATCATATGGCTGGCCACCAACCCTCCTGTCCCCTGTTTTGTTCACACCCTCATAACAGTCTCTGAAAGGAAAGTGACTACGACACTCAGAGCAACCAAGAGATCTTTATTGCAGTAGTGTCTGATTAATAGGGAAGGAAGAGAGAGAGAGAGAGAGAGAGAGAGAGAGAAAGAAAAGGGAAAGAGAGACGAAAGAGGGAGAGAGGAGAGAGAAAAGAGAGAGTGAGAGAGGAGAGAGAGAGAGAGAGAAGAAGAAGAAAGAGAAAGAGAGAGAGAAAGAAAGAGAATAAAGAGAGAGCAAGAGAGGGGGGCCCGGCAGGAGAGTTTTTACAGCCAAAATCTAATGGGGTCTTCAGGTCTGCAAGCTGCCTTGTTGGCATACAGTGATTGGACCATACAGTAGTTGCTAAGGTTGTCATCTTCTGCCTTCAGGCAGACGGGGCAGGGGTCAGATGTGGGTTTCTGTTGCACAGACAGGTGAGGGTCAAGTGTTCAATCTTGAGTGGGGTTGAGTGTTCAGACTTGAGGCAAACAAGCGATAAGGAACCAGACAGGTGAGGGTCCAGTGTTCAGCCTACCCTGCAGCCGACATTTGTTCAGCCTGCTCTGCAACTAACAGTTTCCATTTCTCTTTTTAAACTAGTTGTACAAAAACTGATGGATTTGGGGCTGAACCCAACTACCACCTATAACTATAAAGCTCTAATTTAAAAAAATAAAAGCAGATGGATTATAAAATCTACTTCCTGAGTAGATAACTCGCCTAATGTGGTCAGGAAATGTGAACAACCAAAATAATCTCAAGGATATTATTAATGGAAGGGCTCTAAATTATTTAGCTTATATAGTTTCCAAGGCTTAGGAACAATGGAATCCGTTGCACCACCGTGCTGTGCTGTTGCTGGAGGAAGGCTCCTTCTCTACTAGGAGTATGTGGACAAGGCTCTTAAGCAAAGTAGGTGACATTAGAACTGTGGCAGAGACGGTGGCAGAGGTTCTCAGGTTATACATAAGTGTGATGAAGATGTCTAGAATGTAGTTACAGATAACATGTGAGCAAACAATTCATTTTCTAATTACCACAATTCCAGTATTAATTGGAGTTACTCTGAAAAGTATTTCATTTATTAGGAATTTATTCAACTTCCTAACTTTGCACTGGGAATCATTTATGAAAAAACTAATGGGCCCTGGAAAGGGACCCAAGTGCTAAGTTAGGTGGCCATATTTGAACCAAATATTTCTGCCTGGGCACAGTCTACTTTTCAACACAAAACAACTGCTAGGTGCTGATAAGCCACAGTAGTAATAAAAGGGGTGGCTGTTCTATAAATACAGTCTGTCAGCTGGTACCGCATGGCATGAAAAGGTGCAGCCAGGCATCTTTCCTTGCACTAGGTCACTTTCCATGGCTTTCCACAGGATTGCCTCCAGTCTCCTCTGACCACATTCACTGGAGGAAAAAACTTGACTGAAATTAGTCTGCTATAGAGCATGATGACACAGCACTGTGAATGTACTTAATGCCACCAAATGATACATTTAAAAATGGCAAAAATGGTAAACTCTGTTGTATATATTTGGCTAAATATAAATAAATTTTGTAAATAAAATTTATTTTATATAACAAATCAAATTTATAATAAATAAATAAAAATTACTATATATAATAAATAAAATTTATTGTAATAATAAATAAATTAAATAAATAAAATGTATGTATATAATAAATAAAATTTATTATAATAAATAAAATTTATATATAGAGATAGATATATAGAGAGAGACAGAGAGAGAGAAAGACAGAGATAGAGACAAAGACAGAGACAGAGACAGGCAGGCTCCAGAATGAGGCAGGAAATGTGTGGTGGGACAAAAATGTGCTGTGCTACGCTAGACATTTTAGTGTTTGGAAGTCTAGCATCTTAACACCCTTTTCTACTCTGAAGGAATCTCAAGATGGAAATGAAGGGTGGCATTTGGGAATAGATGGTAGAGTGTTAATGACCAGGAATCTAAATTTCAAGGGAGGGACCAAAGATGAGGCTGAGCCAGAAGTGATCTGCCATGGAGTGGGGGCGGGCAGTGAGTGACAGGGTGGTGCTGCAGGCTTCTCTTGAGCCAGCGGCAGGCAGGCAGCTCTGCTGTGTCTCGTACCCTCTGCTTCCTGCCCATTTTCTTGCTTTGTCCAGTCCTCCTGTTAATTCTGCAATAAAATCCTCCTAGTAATTCTTTTTTAACTTGTTACTCTGTGTTTTGCATTGTTAATACAGAGAGAAACTATTTCATCACGCCCACATTGTCAAATCACACTTGAAATCCAAGTCAAAATGAGAATTCAACTGTTTTGTCACCAAGTCATAATCTTAACTGAATCTTCCTCCCTTGTTACAAAACCATTCCACCCTGTCCGTTTTCGGTGGAGCGGAGGCTCCAGTGAGCAGGGATAGTTCTCTATCACAACCCGAATGCGCTGGTAGATCAGAAGGACTGGCTTCATGCTCTTGGCTGCTTTAAAGACTGCAGTAGGAGTTCCTGAAAAAGAGACCACATCTTTTCCCTAAAAGCCTTAACAATGAGGGTGAGAGCAACAGGGCTGTTCCTTCAGCCGACCCTGGGTTATTCCTCCAGAGGGAGGCAAATGAGCCACAGGCTTGGTAGGGCCCAGGCTCCCAAGGCCAAACCACAGAGCCCCACACTGAGAATGACCTCACTCTCACTCCAAAGGGCTCTGGGGTGGTTCTCTCTTCTCTAAGGTCTTTGGACCTTCTTTATCAATTTCAACAAACAAGAGAAATCTGAGGAACTCAGGGGGACCGGAAGAATAAACCCTAAATCTATAGAGGCCCAGGACTGCTGGTTGACTGGTAGATGTTTTTGATAACTTGCTCTTCTTTAATCCTGTCTTTTTGCCTGTATCAGAAGTTGATTGTACACCAAAGCTTATTAACATCCTAATGAAAGACAAACCCTGCTTTAAAAGAGCTACATTGTCCCTGAGGATGATTCCAACGAGCCTCCCAGAAGGCTGTACCAGAATCACTAAAAGTGTGTTTTTCCTCCTAAACTATGGGAATTCCTCCACAAACTCATATACTCTTCCATCTGGATAAGCTCCCCACTTTTTGTTGAGACAATAGGGCATTGTAACAGAGTTATTTATTTATTTTTTTAGAAGAACCAGTTCCCAGAGTTGTGTTTGTATCCAGCATTGTCTGACTCCACTCCCCGTGGTTTCCAGTGTACTGGGCTCAGGCTGGAAACCAGGAAATGGGGACCAGACTGGTTCTGCCACCTAGGATCAAGGATCAAATCACCTTACAACACCAAGTCAGTGTCTGCACTTTGGTGTTGTGGGGACAGGTTGGGGACATGCTGAATCATACAAAGCAATCTGCAGAAGTTGAGAGTACCTGACTTCTCCAACGTGAGTGCCACTACTCTTGAAGGACAGGATCTGCAAGAGGAAGAGGCTGAACACAGAACAGCCACTTGCACATCATGACTTATTTCACTTAAAACATCTTCAAAAGATAAAAATGGAAATTAAGAACATGAGTGACTTAGGGGTGAGTCAGGTCCTCTTTGAGAAGTTTGGTGACATGTTCTGAGGTAGAAATCAGAGTCGCTTTGTTAAAAGAATTGGCCATTTTCTTTGGAAAAGGGAGCGTGAGCATCCGAGTTTTTATATTAAATTTCTTCGCATTATTTTTCCTTCTTTCTGATTATACTACTGAAGAAACCATGTGGTTAATAGAGAGGGAAGGTGGAACAATCTCACTATAGGATAGGTTATTACTGAGTCCTGCTTGTGGGAGTGGAAAGAAGCATTCCTTACAAAGGAATACAGTGATGTCGGACCAAAGAATCACATACTGAACAAATGAACCAGTTAGATTCTGTTAGGGATGTGGTATTGACTTCCATAGAGAAGTTCCACTATTTCCAATGACAATTTTATAAGTTTTCAGAAATTAAAACAGTGATTTAAATAATTCCATTAATGTCTAAATATACATGTTGTTTGATATTCTTGGATTATGTTACATCCTTTGCATAATGAGATTAAGTAACATGAACACATAACTCTAGAGTTAGTCACCATCATCCCAGAATGAGACCAGCATTAGCAAACAAATTAATTCCTGGGTCAACAGGAGAAAAAGGAGTTAAAGCTTTCATCTAAGACTTACCATTTTCAAATCATCTCCAAGCTAAATTAAAGAGATACCTCCTGAAGTGAATCACTGGAAACCGGGGTACACACAGCCCCCTCTTGGTGCCCACCAAATGCTCGTGGAGGGAACCACACTCTTGAAGTGTCTTATCTGCTAAGTGAGAAAAAGCCCATAGTCTGAGTGTGGTGAGAACTGGCCCTTTATTTTGAAAGTTTCCCTCTTGTTGACCTTGGATAAATGACCTGAGCACTTGTGAGCAGGTTGCTGCCTTTGCTACACTATAAAAATGACTATTATGTCTATCGATCATGCAGAGGTGCCACCAGGCTTAATTTATTAGTTAATGTTTGTGTTACACTCTGCAGCTCTTAGATGAAAGGTGTTGTAGAAATGCAAAGCAGCCATATATTACCTAAACATCTGCCTCCCCCAGTGGCTCTCTAGGAAGTGTTCATTGCTTTAGTACAAATGGTTTATCCAAAAATGGATGCTTCCATCGGGTCTTTCTCAGCCTGGAAATCTCTTCCTCTCTTTTCTCCGGTTACAGCCCCTGGCATGGTCCCTGAGGAGGAGCTCCCTCCTGTGCACACTGTGGTGATGGGTAGGCCCACCCTTTTCTTCATCGTGATTCCCCTCTCCATTCTTTACTCTAAAAAGCATTAGAACTTGGTTCTTCTGATGCTTAACTTAACACGTGAGTATGTCACATAGAGCACAAGAGCTTGGTGTTTTAAAACTTCCACTAAAACAAAAGAAATCACTTAAACTTTTTTTTGAAAATAAATAAGAATAATGCAAAAAAAAATTGATGGTTCCAAGTTCAAATGTGTTTCATGAGATTGTGGAATTGCTAGAGATCATATCAGAGATAACTTCTTTTTTTTTTTTTTAAAGAGAGAATGATAGAGACAGAGAGAGAGAGAATTTTTTAAAAAATATTTATTTATTTATTTTAGTTTTCGGCGGACACAACATCTTTGTTTGTATGTGGTGCTGAGGATCGAACCCTGGCCGCACGCATGCCAGGCGAGCGTGCTACCGCTTGAGCCACATCCCCAACCCAGAGATAACTTCTGTAAATGTTAATACTGTCCATAATTTTGTTCAAACTCTGGCATAAACACAATAGCAAATAGATACTTATTCCTATAGAAATTCTATATATCAGCTTGGGTTTTGATAACTTTTTTTTCCAAACAAAACTATAGAAAGAAAATGAATAACTGTATCAACACATTTATATTCAAAGTCTTTCCTTTTCCCACATTTTTCTTTTGACTTCAATTTTGGGAGTGTTTTTTCTTCCTCCATTATTCTTCAACCCTATTGTTTGTGGTCATGGGAGTGGGGCTTAAAAATGTACCTGGGATTTGTGATAATGAGCTGTAGTAGGATGACAGAAACAACTGCCTTTGAAAGAAGAGTGTATTGCTTATAGTTCCCAGGAGGAGGGGCATGCCATGTCAGGCAGGGCTTCATGTGGCAGGTACAAGGAGGCAGAAGCAGGACACTAAGCCTTTGCAGTCGTTTCTATGGGAAAGAATGGGAGGGGCAGGGTAGCTGGGATTAAGCTGTGTAGGGTTGGATAGTTGGAATAATTTCAGTGGGCTCTAAGCTATAGGGGTAGTTTCCAGTTTGGTCCTTGACCCTGGGGTGATTTAGGGAAGGGAAATATGGGCCCTTTTAAATAAAAAAGGTGGTTGGGGATATGAACTGTGAATTAGTTGATTTGTAAATGAAAGGTATGCAGACAGACAAAGTTAGCTAAGAATTAGCTAACTCTGGGCAGGGGAAGGGGGTGGTAGAGTCCCTCCCAAATCCACAGGCCCCCAGTGACAAAGCATAAAACACCAAAAAAAAAAAAATCATTAATACAGGGGAATCTTTTCTGAAATCTTCTAAGCAAATCTTTCAACTACATTTGGGTGCACGGTGTCCTCACTTTTTATTTAGTGATAAAATGCACGATTTATAAGAAAGAAAAATTTTGTGAAAATAATCATAAAAGAACTACCTTTAAAGAGCACTGAGCACACCTAGGAGTTGGCACAACACTATAGATACCATCTCATTTCAAGTATAAAACCATAAGAAAGAAAAATTAAAGAGTTTAAATTACATTCTTGTCCTTATTTTTTTTTTTTTTTTGGTGAAGAATCTCAAGGTAAGTTTTGTGAGAGGCCAATACAAGAGATTTTGAAAGAGGTAAATCAGCATTTTCTGTCTTCTTAATAGAGAGGGGTCAGTGTGTATGGTATTGTAAGGTGGCTTCACAGGTGTATAACCTGCCAGGTTTAGCAGTCAGGTGGCCAATTTGAATTAGCTCTCATTGGAAAGCTCTGTGCTTGGGAAGCTCATGTGGTTCTGGTTGAAAGTCCCTCAGAGTGGTGTCCTTAGTTTGTGGGTAAGTGTTCTTCAATTGGCATTATACAGGCAGTTATCACCTGGCTTGTGTTCCCTGACCTCAAACCATACCCTTGGCAGGTCATCGTTTTGTCTGAGCAAGGAGGCGACCTCAGAATGTTTTTCAATACAGTGTTCTAGGAGCTCACATGCAATTTTTCTATGTTGGCATGACAGATGAAACATACTTCCTATATTTTCCATCTCTATACAGAAGAATGAAGGTCCTTTCCTTTTAGCTGCAGACGGGATCTATGGCTTCAGACTGCACAACCTTACCCCCCAGTACCACTTTCCTCTGATATTAGGACCATTCTTTCCCAGGGGATTTGATTCCACAGGTGTGGTTTGGCTGGAACACCCATTACAAATCTGAGAATCACTGCCCTCTAGACTTGAAAAGAACATTTTAGAAGAAATGCTACTCACAAGCTTCACCTCAGTCGGCACATGACCATCTTTTCATGAGTCTGTTGAAAGATATTATTAAACCAGCGAAAATGTAACCCCAAATATAGAGTGAACTGCAGTATATAATATGGGATGAACATACCAAAGAAAGCCAAATGCTAGGAGATGAGAAATGGCATTCCTACTGCTCAGGGATTAGAGTCAAGAGCGAAGGCCGTGCACTTCCCTGGGTGAAGTTGTTGGGTTTATATTTCTTGTTGATAGCTCCTGAAGATTCTCCTTGAAGCTCAATTTCTCATTGCCCTCTGTCCCAGTCCCCTGTAGAATTGTCAAATCTAGCTTTTGCACTTAGTTACTTGATTACCTGCTGAAATCCTGAAATTGCCACAGCTGTTGCTATTTTAGCTGCTTGAATTTATGAGCACCAGTGCACCTTCCTTGCATTTGCCTTGGCTATTGCCTTTGAAATGAGCAGTAACACAGGGAGGGGGAAGGGGAGGGGGAGAGAGAGAAGAGAGGGAGGGGAGGGGGAGAGGCCCAACAGTTCCCAGGCTCCAAGGACAGCCAAGAAAAGGAGCAACTCTTGACTTTAAGATTAGAATGGTAGAAACTGAGAACATTAAATGGGTGTATCTTTCCTCTGAGGGATGCCAAGTATTTTTAAAAAGAGATGTCACTGACTCATGGTGCAGAGGCACAGGACACATGTTAAAAGTAGCGGCGTGGTTTATAACCTTTAGATGTTTTGCAGTGGGGTGTCAAGAGGTTGCATCTTAAACAGAGGAGTACTTATGGAGAGAATGCAATGATCTTTCTAGAGGCTCCTGCCAGCCCGGGGAATCTTCCTGGCAGTTGATTGATAAGTAACAGCACGAACTCAGGATCAGAAAGAGAGGAATATGGATATGGAAGCATTTTTCTTCTGTTTTCTTAATAGAAATTGACATACACTCTGATATCCTCCAGGTCCTAGATCAAAGTAAATGTAAGCCAAGGAGCAAAGCTGTCCGACAGGATTTGCAAGTCCTCTGCTCTGTTTGGGCTTTGCCTTGGGGTAATCTGTTCTCTGTGTGGGTCTGACTTCTGCCCTGCCTCATGTTGCCATGCCTCAAAGGAAGGCTAATGGCTGAGAATTCACTAAGGACAGTATGATCTGTATGGTCAGAGGTCTGGGAGAAGGAGGCTCCCCACAGTTGAGTCCACTGGCTTTTTTCACACAAGTGACCAGACTCACCAACTGCAGCGGCTCTCCTGGTGCCTAAACACCAAAGCCTGGATCATCTTTTTGCTTCCATGCACAATGGCTTCTTCAGGAGACAGAAAGGATGCATCTCCCCAACCAAATCAATTCTGGTCCATTTCAAGTGAGTCTGTAAGTCCCTCTAAAATGAAGTGGATTTCACAAATCCTCACTGAACATTTAAAGTAGAATCACCAAGTGGGGTTTGATTGAATGTTTTTGTAACAAAATCTCACCATTTGGAATTAAAAGGAGGAAAAAGATGAACCTTGGGATGTTTGCTAAATCTTGAGGAACGTCAACTGTGAGCAGAGAAGCACACTGCTCACAGTCTCTCTCTAAATAGAGACTGGATAAATAAAAGCTTTGTGTTTGAACACAGTCCCTTCTCTGAGGTTTCAAATACAGGCTTAGGGTTTCCTCCTACCCCTGAGGAGGATACTATGGAGCAGACTAATGCTCCCACCATGAACAATTAAAAAGGCCACATGAAGTGAAATTAAAACTCTGGCCCAAGACACAGGAGGGTTGCTGGTGTATGGAAGACTGGAAAGGCCAGGGTCTGAAGAGAGGTGGCTCTTAAGAGGTCCACAGCTTCTTTCACACTGGGACCGATTGCAGCTATGTGAAGTAACTGTCGGCTACTGGAGGTGGAGGAAACAGCTGAACTCTGGACTTGCAGGGCTCAAAAAAAAAAAAAAAAAAAAAAAAAGACAAAATTGGAAAGTTAAGAGGCCAAGATCCTGGTGAGACAGAAAACTGATTGGTACACGGTAGGTTTTCACAGAACAGAAGGTTAAAATGTGAGCAAAAACCCTCTGTAAAGAATGGTCTACTCATCACTGTGCTTAGGAAACAGGATTATGGTTCAGGATCCACAAGGTGAATAAATCAGGGTCTTTGTTGAAGGCCTTATCAGTCTAGACTTGACTCAGCATAGTAAGTGTTGATCAGTTCCAAGCAAAGGGCAGTGTGACTCCCGAAGAGCAGGGGAACAGCTGCAGTCTGCATTTCTCCTTTTAATATACAACGTTCAAAGCACGATCAAAAATCACCAGCAGCACACTTGGTAATTAGTGTGATAACAGCTGTCATGTGTCTTCTGAATTTGCAGAACTCGGGTTTCCTGGGGGCACGGTCATGACAGGCAGTCAGGGAAACAGTGCCAAGGTGTATGGTGTGCATCTGTGTGTAAAAAGCTGGCCTCCAGAGTGTATGGTAGTGGCTTATAAAATTGGTAATGCCAGAACTCACAGGGATACATTGAAAGTTAATCATTTGTCAAAGATAATTGTTATTTGGTTCCAGGCCAAAGAGTTTTGAAGAAGGATTTTTTTTTAAACTGGAAATAATTAACACTAAAGCCAACCAACCAAACAAAACACAAAAAGAAAAAATTGTACTTAATCCAATTCCAAGAGTAAGAATGGGAAATAAATCAATTCCGATAATTGATCTATTTCTCCCATCCTCCAAATATAGGCCAGGCTTCCTTTCAGGGGATACCTGGCTCTGTGCTTGCTTTTAACTTGCTGGTATTCCTGCCAGTCTGAAAAGTTAACCTAGGGCCACAGACTGTACATACCTTATTTCTTCAAGCCTCTGGCATAGTACCTGGAACATAGTGGTATTAGATATTTTTTGATAGAATTGAAAATGAAGGAGATAAATAAAAACAAGCTCGACATCCAACTTACCTTTGGAAAACAGATCATGATACAGTTTTGTAGTTGAGTGCACAAAAACTAATTGGAACCATAGCAGAAACTCTTATCCAAATAGTTTGGAAGGGTGGTTACTCAGTTAATTGAAATCTATAAAAAAGAACACATACTTCTTGCATTTATTGTAATGTCTCACTTTAACTTTAGAACACAAATGCACATTTGCATACTAACATTTTGGGCAGTGTGCCAAAGCCTTTTCTTTCAGTATTAGTCCATTGGCCAATAATCCAAGTGTTCTTTCTTAAATAAACCACATTTACAAGGAATCATTTCTGATTTTCAGTTCCTTAAAGTAGAGTGAGAACCAAAAGACACCAGGTACACTCTAAGCAAAAACTTCACAAAACCCCATGCATTTACCAATGTTTTAGTTTTCTTGCCCATACTGGAAACTGCTTTTTAAAAAATTTCACAAATGAAACAACTCTGATATCAAAAATATTCCTGTTTTATGAGGTTACATAATACTTAAGTACATAATATCAATAGGACAATTGGTGTAAGTTTGGGAACAAATATAATTGACTCTTGGTAAGCATGAACTTCAACTGGTGGAAGCTGAAGACTGTTAGGAGAGGGAGTGGATTGCTAGCTGTGAGCATGGACATGCCATTGGCATTTGTCACTGTTTTCCAAAAGTAATGGAGGGCAGTGGTCCATCCCACAGGAAGTGAAGTAGAGGTCAGAAAAGACATTCTGTAGCATGTGTTATTAGAATGAGGTGCAGATGTCATTAGCAAAGTGTGAGTATTCCAGTGTACTTGAATATATGATAATGTAAACACTAATCAAGTTAAACTATCTTAAAGTACTGATTAAATTTTATACTAAAGAATGGGTAATAGTGAATACATACATCACCATTGCATGTACATAGAATAGTAATATTTATATCTAGTCAAGTATTTAATTCCTTTTTAATATATTTAATACAAATTATATTTTATCTCATGCTCAAAACAGTCTTTTTAAAGCATTTAAAGTTTTCCTTTGCTATCTTCATTCATCAATTTAGGTGGAAAAGAAAGGGTTTGATAAGCAGGAACTTGTCCTGTTTGAGTTATCAGTAGCTCTCAAATGATGGGTTAACAATTGCATGCATAATTATGTGTCAGGTAAGGCCACTTTAGACAGCAGGCTCTTGGACAGCAGAGCTGAGAGCTGACACTATACAAAGGATTCTACCAACATGAGTTCTCCATGAATATCATTCTTTATCTTTTTAAAAATTTGGGCCCTATAATAAGAATGGAGTTCAGGTCTATTTGGTGCCCACCTACACTTGTAAGCTATGCCAAGATATTATATCATAGATGATTTTACACTTACTCTATTAGGTAATTTTTATCTGACATGAATATTAATAAGAATGGATGTAATTGTTAAATATTGTAGATGATTTAACTTTGAAAGAAATTTTCTATTACTCCTCTTTCAAGCTTCTGATTTTGATGAATGAGTATTAAGGTTTTAGATGAGCTACAAATCACTTTTTTTCCAACACACACACACACACACACACACACACACACACACAGACACGAGATAAGGCTGACACAACTATTTTCCCTAACACTAGGTTTTAGTCTTTTTCTCATTAGATAATTTTATCTATTTGAGTTCACAAAATTTATACCACTAAAATATCATTTTTATGTCTTTACATATTGGGAATCTGCATGCAATTTTATTTGATTTTGCAAAGATGTTGTGCACATACACCCATAATTTGAAAATTATTGATTTAGTCCAATTTCATCATCTCACAAAGTAAAAATCAAGCAGAGGTTAAGTAACTTGCATCAGATCACATGATTAAGCAGAAATCACACAATTATCAGAAACTGATACCTAACTCAGTGCTTTTCCCACTGACCACATTTTGCATTTTCTGATTTCAGCCATGCTGATTCAGACTAAACTTATCATTGAAATCTCTATTCTAAAGCAGTTTTCAACCTAAAGATTCATGAATGTAAACTGAGAATTCAATCCATTAAAAGTTTTAGCCTACCATAAATTGGTTCAGATAAATAGGGAAATGTTGGTGGCCTGCAGGAACTTCAAGTTTGGATAGTTTATTGGATTTTATAGCAAAGGTTGTGGGAATTTACATGAGTTTTCACTCTTTCTCTACAGAAGAAATGAACAAGAGAACTGGTCAGGCATTCTGAGGCTTTCCATGGGTGATAATTCAGCTCAGTATCCACCTAATTCAAAAGATGCATTTTTCCAAATAAATAAGCTAGTTCTAAGTTACAGAATGTATATTTGAAGTTATAAAAATACATTTAAAATTGATAAACACTAGCAACTGAAAGAGTGGTACATTGTCAATAGTCTTATATTCTTAAATACATACTTAATTATATTTGCTGTGTATTTCTTTTCATAGAATAGTCTTTCCATGATCATTAGCAATATCAAGTGAAACTTATTAGAGTCACAGAGGCTTGATGAAGAGTTGTACATGAGCAATAACAGTAGTTTTCTTTAAAGAGTAGGATTTAGAGCTATGTGAATAGCTATAGCCAATACTGGGTTCATAATAATATCATTTAAAATAAAAGTAATACTGGGAATGTGAAGCAATAGTTCCAGAATAGCAAAAGCCCACAAATTTTAGCATTCATCAAGATTTAAACATACAAAATACAAAGGAAAAGAGTCTGTGGTCAAATAAAGGGATGTACTAGTTTATTTCTCAAGGTTGTAAGATGACCCTTTTGGCAGGGTATTTCTGAGACTCAAGTTCTAAGGAAGATTCTTCAGGTAATGTTCTTGCAAGGAAGTAATATAGGCAACTATCATCTATTAAGCACTTACTATATATCACAATGCATGAGTTATGTTAATTTTATAAGATATTTAAGGAGGGGAGCACGATTATTACTTCTAATTTATAGAAGAAGAAATACTTCTATTTTAGAGATGAGGAAATGTAACCCAATACTTCTAAGCAATAGGACACTTTCAGAATGTATGGAGAATCAAATACTGAAATTTTAAAAAGCATTCCTTTTCCAAATTTTGTCATTAGATGATAGAAACCCAAAGTTGGTGAAATGTACACTGATGAGATCTGGTTTGCTGACCTAAGCAAGTTTTCATCATGTTAATGGGAATTCTGAGGACTCAGCAAGTTTCCAGAATTATGTATAAATTTCATCTTGAACTCTGAACTTCTTCAAACCAGTTTGAAAATCTCTGGAGGTTGTTTTCTGCAGGAAGGAAATACTTAAAGAAATGAACTAAAGAAACCAATGGCAAAGGATATGGAATGCAAGAGTTAGAGTCATGTCCATTTCCCTGAGAGAAAATGGCAGCTGGAATCACAGAGCAGGAAGGACACTTGATTGTTTGGGGCCACATACCTCAAATTCCCAGGAAACCATGCTGGGTCTGCCCAAATTGATGAGCACAGCAGAGGCATATGCTGAGTATCATCAGATAGTTGAAGAAGCATTTCTTAAAGTATGGAACATGGATCACCTGCATTGTTCTGTAGGTGGTTTGTCCAAAGTGAGAATCCCTGGAGTGTTTCAGTCAGCTTTTTCCCTGCTGTGACTAAAAGACCTGACAGGAACAATTTTAGAGGAGGAAAAGTTTATTTAAGGACTCACAGTTTCGGAGGACTCTGTCCATAGATAACTGGCTTTATTTCTTGGGGCTTAAGATGGCAGAATATCAATGTGGCAGAGAGAAACAGCTCACATGATGATCAGGCAGGCAGGGAGAGAGAGGGAGGGAGAGGGAGGGAGAGGGAGGGAGAGAGAGAGAGAGAGAGAGAGGGAGAGAGAGAGAGAGAGAGAGAGAGAGAGAGAGAGAGAGAGAGAGAGAGCGAAAGAGAGAGAGAGAGAGAGAGACCATTTGCTGGATACAAAATATATACCCCAAAGGCATACCCCCACTCACTCACCACCTCCAGCCACACTCTACCTACTTCACATTACCACTCAATTAATCCAGTCCGGGGATTAATTCAATGATAGGGTTACGACTCTTAAAACCCAATCATTGCTCCTCTAAACCTTCTTGCATTATCTCACACATGAGCTTTTGGGGGACACTGGAGAGACCTAGAAACCAAGAGTGTAGCCTTTGTAGATGCAGCTAAAGAATCTCTACTTAAAGCCAAAGTCTCAGGAAACTGATGGAAGCTTAAAGTTCAGACCTGGAATTAAGCAAGAAAAAGACCATAATACCCCTTTTATCTAACAACAATGACCTTAGTATTCTTCAACTAGAACCCATTTAGAAGACAAAAATGACGAGAAGCTTCAGAACATTCTGGGCACCCCAGTGCAGCATAATTTTCTTCAGGGTGGCACAATAGTTCGAAGCAGTTTGTTAAGGCTTACAGCTCTGCAGCCAGGACAATTGTGGCCTCCTTTTGTAAGACACAAAGTCTGTGAATGCGCACCTAATCGATTTTCCCTCTGTTCCCAAAACCACATTTCAAAACTGACATATAACAGTCTTTCTGGTGAAATAACTGACAAACAGACCAAAATGAAGGTGACATCACAGCTAAAAATTCCTTTTTTGTTTAGAAAGATATATTTCCAAATATTTGAAGTGTTAATCTCTGGGTGATGGGATCATAAGTGGCTTTTTCCTCTTTATATTTCCCATGTTTTAGATTTTTTACAATAGTTCTGTATTAGTCTTTATTCCACTTAGAACAACAGTTTGTTAGTAATGAAGATATTGAAGGCTTTCAGAATATCATTCTATGCTTTCATCCTAAGAAGAAAAAAAAGCAGTCGATCCATAAGAATATGAAGCTGTCTTCTAATCTTTTGTTTTTGGAAGACTTATGTTTATGTTTTCTTTAACGGGCAAGTACCAGTGTGACAGAGTGAGCTACTCCTGTGGGGAAACTAGAGAGAAAACAGGGAAAAAAGATGTGTATTCAGGATCTCAGGAGAGGAGAGCAAAAGGCCTGGGGGAGGGAGTATTGGAGGTGAGAGACACTGAGGGGTGGTATTGACCAAATTATATTCTTATATTTTGTGCATGGAGGAATATGCAACAATAAATCTCATTTTTCAAAAAAGTGGAATGAGTTATGTTTGAAGACTATGGAAAACATCTCTCAAATTAGGCAAAATTTGAAAGATTCTGCGTATTTTCATCTGAAATCACCTAAGATTATAAAATGGTATTTTGATTCTAAGACAAAATTTGTCACAATCTAACATCTTTGAGTTTAGAATGCATATTTTAAGTAAGTTTTATCGAGATATCATTCATACACTATAAAAGTGTCCCTTTTAAGTGTACAGTGGTTTTTAGTACATTCACATAGTTGAATAATCACACAAAAGCTTAGAACATTTTCATTACCCCCAAATAAACTCTGTACTTAACACTACTCATTTCTTATTCCTCTTTCCTTAACCCCTGTCAATCACTAATCTTACTTTTTTTTCTCCATGGATTTCCCTACTTCTGACATACACAGTTGTGGCCTTTTGAATCTGTTTTCTTGCATTAAGTGTTTTTGAGGTTCATCTATGTTGTAGTATGTACTGGTACTTCATTTTTATAGCCAAATATTATTTCTATGGATATACTACATTTGCTTATCTATTCCTCAGTTGATTAGTTTTCACTGTTTTGCTCTCATGAATGCTATGAATACTTGTGTTCATGTTTTTGTGTAAATGTTCTCAATTCTCTTGGGTATATGCCAAGGAGTGGAACTAATGGATCACATAACTGCATATTTTACCTTCTGAGGAACTGCCAAATTGTTTGTTCCAAAGCAGCTGCATCATTTTACCATCCCAGGTGTTTGGGGGTGCTAATATTCCAGCTTCTTTGCCAACATTTGTTATTGTTTCCTTTTTTATTTTAGTCATCTTGATATAAAATGGCATTGTATTGTTTTAATTTGCATTTCCCTGATGGCTAATGATGTTGAACATGTTTTCATGGGCTCACTGACCATTTGTGTATCTTCTTTGTAAAAAGTCTATTGAAATACTTGACCATTATTTAATGGAGTTGTATTTTTAACTAATGAATTGTAAGACTTTTTTCACATTCTGGACACAAGTTCCTTGCCAATCTGAGCTTCACATATTTACATATTTTCTTTTTTCTTTTTTACGAATTTTTTACTCTCTTAATAATGTACAAAACTTAAAATTTTGGTTGCCCAATTTACCTCCTTTTTCATTTTGTTGTGTTTTCTTGGTGTAGAATCTTAAGAAATCATTGACTAAGGTCACAAGGTTCCCCCTCCACACACACCCCTGTTCCTCCTAAGAACTCTATAGCTGTAGCTCTGTGATCCATTTAGGGTCAATGGTAGGGGTTCAACTTCATTCTTCAGTATGTGGATATCCAGTTGTCTTAGCTCCATTTGTTAACAGCCCCCCACCGTACACAGTTTTGGTGCCTTGCTGAATGGGATGTATCTTACAATTATAACTGGATGTGTTTTTCTATAGTAACACATCTTATAATTCATAGCATCTTAGATTTGATAAAAGTATGGAACACTTACCTTTTAAAATAAAAACCTTATTATATAAGTGCATTTTTTTGGGAAATAAAAATCTATTTCCCTCAATAATACTAAGAATCATTGAATATCAATGGGATGAGGAAAAAACTGTCATACATGCATATATTTTCTTATGACAGAAACACCATCTTAAGGCTTGAAGGCTTTAATACAATCCTTATTATGTTAAAAATGAAGAGAGACTGTTACAAAAGCAGTAACATGACTATAATGACCATGAAGAAAATTAATTCTATCATCCAGGTTAAATTTTCCTAGAAATTAGATTTATTTGACAGTGATAAAATGTCCCAAGAAACGATGATACAAGCACCAACTTTAATAAATTTTTGATTTTCAGAACCCAGATTTAAATATGTATTGTGCAGAGTATAAAACAATTAACAATAAACTCAACTATTTGGGATTAACTGGGAAGTTTGAGAAATGCAGAAATCAAGCCTACATTTGTATCTTCCTCCTACTATCCTGATGAACCCAATGACAACCAGAGTCTGAAGACAAATGACTCACAAACATAGTGAGATCTGTTTAATAGTTTTTGAAGATTTTTCCTGTAAAATGGCTTGTATTTCCACAGGTACAATAGTGAAGAAATAAACTTTTTAATTTGACATGAAATATAAAAGAACAATTTTACAAATATATTCATAAAATTTAACTGCTCATAACACTATACATGGTAAATATGACCACCCCCTTAACTTCTAGACTATTCAATACAGAGAAGCAATCTGCCATCTTAGCTAAAAATGAAACACTTCCCTTTCATTGAGTTTATTTTTTGTTTGCTTAGAAACATGTTAAGAAATGGTTACGTACAACTGGAAAAATATTTGCCCCCATCCTCGTTTAGGGGTTCTTTACGAGGGTGAAAATTTATTTGAAAGGGTGTAAGTTTTATTAAAAAGAAAATACTGAACCTTCTTTTGTTTTACTGCTTCAGCAATGCTTTTAAAAAGACCCTGAAGTTGTCTCATTGACCTTTGGGTCATAAATGACAACAGGGTGGTGTTCTCTGTCCATAGCTGCAGAAGAACTTCATTCTCTTGCCCCACAAAGGCTAATCTATGGGGACATAAGAGTAACACCCAAGGGAATGGACCTGCGTCTGGCTTAAAATAAAAATCCCCTATCAGAAATGCCACTGTTATGCGGCAAGATCACATGACATTAGCAGGTGTTCATCCAGCACAATGAATGGTGTGACCACACCTCCTGTGAACATCCAAAGGACAGAATGGCTTTCAAAAAGAAAAGAAGTGGAGCAAAATCCAAGAATTGCAGGTAACAATTCTATAATATATAGTACATATAAATTAAGTAGAAAATGTGCTCCTTAAACTCTCAAAAGTGCCCAAATAACAATACTGAGCTCCCAAATAACAAAGGTTTGAGATTTTTCTATGTCAGCAAAAACAAAAGGCATTGAAGCTTTAGGAAGAGTTCACCTCAACTTTCCTAATACAGTATATATAATAACTTAAAATGATTTTCCTATTGGTACTAGAAAATAAATTCTACTACAATCATGTTTATGCCAGTTCCTGGCATATTTCTGCATCCAGATTCATTAGTCTCCTTAATGGAGCCCATCAGTTTTCCAATGGCTTTCTCCTTTCCTTAAACCCTAACCCTGAAATTCTATAACCAGTTATATCACGTGGCTTCCCTGAGGCACAAAGGTACCAAACTCTAATTAACTATTGAGGAATGATAAATATGTTCTCTATTTATATTAAAAGATTTTTAATTCTTTTGGGCCATAGTTGGGGTAAAAAAAAATCCACCAGAAAGCTTAATACTCTGCAGTGTGACCTGTAGCCCTTTTTGCAAAAAGCTGAACCAAATAAGGGAAATGTTGAGAGTTGCAGCATGCATGACCCGGCAGCACCGATTATTAATAAAAAATTTCAGTCTAGAAAAATACTCAGAGTTGTACCCCATCCACTCTGAATCCTTTTTTTTTTTTTTGTAGTAAACTGACATAAACAACTGAAAAGAAAAATATCTATGGAAATACATCACTGGAGTTTTGCTTCTGGAAACCTATTTGAAAAAGGCATCTCGGTTAGGCTGAGACCGGGACAATTGGATTCCTTATGTGTACAAGTGGTCGAGTGGGGCATTGCTGGCAGCTGGAAGTTTGCTGGGGCCCCAGCAAACTTCCAGCTGCCAGCAGGGCATAAAAGCCAGACATAAAAGCAAGAAGTGACCTTGGAGACATGACCTTTACTCAACTGTATTACTCTACTTTGGTGAGCTAGAGTTTTTTATTTTCACAAACTAAGTTGCTTTCAAGTCTTCAAAAAAAAAATCTCAATAGTCAAAATTATAAGGGAATCTTATGAGTAGCTTAGGTGAGTGTGGTTTCCTTTTACAGATGTGCCACCTCTCTGAGGTTCCTTAGACTGGGTGGGAGAGGACCTCATTTGGAAGCCAAAGGAAAAGATGTGTAGCCATAGCAGGTGGCACTCTCACCCGTTCCAAGAGCTTGGAATTTACTGCCCAAATTTCAACTTGCACTTAAGCTGAGTTTAGTAAAAGTCAGAAACTTCAGATGGTAAGCTTACTTTTGGGCATATATCACATGCAGAAGTACTAGATTTATAAATAGTCCTTGATGTGGAAAATTATGATATCAAAGCATAATTTTCTAGAAAAAAAAGTTGTGTTTCTTTTGGTAGGTGAAATTCAGCCTTTCTGGGTACAATACCATTTACCTTACAAGATGATCCTGGAGTATCAAGAACCCTCAAACCACTCTCTAGCTATAAAACAAGAAAAGGGACAAGAACCTCCTTTATCATTCTTCAGAGCCCATAGACTCATAGGCTGAAAAGACAACTCTATCAACAAAGCTAGTCATCAGAGATTCTGGCTAGATCAGATGGCACTTAATACACTATTCTAGGCAATTTCATCTTTTCCTTTCATTTTCTGTCTGCAGGTAGAGTAAGATATACAGAATAGAGGAAGCTACTAATGAGAAAACTGCTGTAGGATTTTTACATCACTTAAAAATTACCAAAAGAAAACCCAAAACAAAAATACCTCATCCTCAACAATGATCTCCGTTGAAAAATAAAGCTATTTTAAAACTGACAGGCTGAACTTTAAAAATATTAAGTCAAATTAAGCAGCAGCAATTAAGAGTAATAAATCTTATCACTTTAAGGAAAAGAGTATTCAAATAGGTTAGAATGACGGGAAATAGGCAAACTATTTGCCGGTAGGCAAAATATGGAAAAACCAATTCAAGTATGAATATAGTACATTAGAATCATATAAATTACATATATTTACAAAGATTAGAAAATGTAAATCAAATCTTTGATGGTCCATGTATGAGGATGTTAGTTTAAATGAATGCTTGCTCCACGAGCAGGGGCCTATATTAGCTACAGATTCTCTGCATTCTGGGAGCAGTGATACTCTGGTACCAAGCACAGAGAATGAGCATCCAAGAATTATTAATCAAAATGAAATGAAACTAACAGAGAGGGATGGTAGAGCTCATATGAAATTCTGATTTAATTATTCCTCAGTAAACACTCATTTGCTCTCAAAAATCAGAAATTTCAAATTATCTCTGCAGATGTATCACTTGGTTTTGTGTATATCTAATGATCACATTTAAACTTAGTTTGATTTGCAAACATTTTCAAAACTTAAAGGGCTCCTTTCACAGCAAGGGAAAGCGACTGAACAAAAATGACTGTATCATTGTGATTTGTTGCTTTTAGGCTCATAGAATTTTGGCTTTCTTGAGGAGGAAGAAGAAGAAGAAACCCTATAAAACCCAAACAAGTGGTTTTAAAAAGTAACAGTGTATTTTTAATCACTCTTAAATCTTAAATAATTCAATATGCAGATAAAGTTGGTATTATAGTACCTAGGCCATGACTACTGCTGTAATAGTCACCCTCCATTAAAGAACTTTTAAGAGCTGCTGTTTTTTAATCAAACAGTCCTGGCCATATAAGATGAGGGTAAGGGACAAACCACATCAGGCAGAAGTAACAAAAGGCAGACTAAGAAATTATGGAAAAATTCTTTGTTTGAAATGCCAAGTATTTGATGAGTGACTATGTAAGTGAATTCCACTGAAGTTAAAAAAAAATCCCACAATATATGAATATTGTCCTTCCAAGAGAGTCAGAAAAATAAATTAGAAAAATGCCCCGGATTTCAAAACAAGCCCCTGTTCCTAAGGTCTCCTGTTCACCAGTCCTGTGCAAAGCGCCACCCTAGCCGCGTCAGGCACTCCAGACACCGTACATGTTTTGGGTAACGCCATCCCACACAGCACGTTTACAGTGACTTTCAAATAAATTTCTTCTATATTGTAAAATCTTGTCCAAGTTTACAAAGGAAAAAAAAAACTTGGTTAAAAGCCCAAGGTTAAAAATAAAAGCATGGCAGTTGAAATCCAATTATTACACAGATATTATGGTTTAATCAAGCAGACTTCAATGACGATGCTGCTGTTTTGAGCATGCAAGATACCACTGGTATCTGTTCAACTCCTGCCATGTTTCATCACTGTGTCCCCCCTTTTTTCCCAGTCTCAGTCCACCCTTTCCCTAATAAACAGCATTACAAAAAGGTAGAATTCTAGTTAGTGGCAAAATCTTCACAGTAACTTGTTAATAGTAGATGGCTGTCAAGGGCATCAGTCAACTGGACCTTGGAAAATCAATTTAATGCAGTTTTGCTCCCCAACCAGCTGTGTGGCACAGAAAGGGCAGGCAGCATGAAATGCGTGAGTTCCATGAGGCAGAGGAATCTGAGACCAATATTTTGCAGACTTTTCTGAGCACACATGTCCACAGGGGGTGAAAGCATGAGTCGGTGGTCCTGCATCTACGTAAAATCCTGCCTCACAGCCAAGCCAGAGAGGTACGTAGGGGCCCACAGTCCTACACATGGGACACTCCCTCTCGTTGGCCTCTGTGTCGCTCCGATGGCCCCAGTTGTGGTACCCGTGAACATGGCCGCAGCTGAGATATGCCCAGGGCTGCTTCTCCTCTACCACTTCTTTCCTGTTGATGCTGGGGAAGACCAGGGTGTTGAGCCCCACAGGACACTGGGGTCGCGCAGCATTGATCTCCTGCCGGAGAGCCTCGATGTGTTTCTGAGTCGGAGTGTGGAAAAGACCGTCTGCTGTTCTCCACAGAAGAGTGGCTCCACACAGGTCAATGAGGGAGCCATCCTGCAGGACGTTAGTCTCACTTTCTACCTACAATGGGTTTGACAGATATGCCTTTTAAAAGCAAAATCCTGAAAACCATGGAGCAAATCACTCTGACTTTCCTCTCAAAATAAATACAAAACCAGTTTTGAAGAAGACCCAGGGAGGAAATTTATCTCACTTCAAGCAGGTCTAGGGGAGTAACCTACCCCCCCTGAGCTTCAGTTTTCTCATTTAAATATTAGACAATATATATGTCCAGGATGCAAAGCCTTGAGCACAAAACACCTAGGTTCAGTTAATACAGCGGTTATTTTAATGAACTTCACAAATCTCTTTAAATTGAAAAAAATAATTATTTTTTTTGGTGCTACTGGGGATTGAAGGGCCTCACACATGCTAGGCAAGTGCTCTATCACTGACCTACATCCCTAGCACTTCTTTTTATTTTCATTTTTGAGGCAATGTCTTGCTAAATTGCCCAGGCTAGCCTTGAACTTGTGATCCTTCTGCCTCAGCCTCCTGAGTTTTTGGGATTACAGGCATTTACCACCCTGCTCAGCTTAGACTCTTATTTTTTTACTCCTTAAGTCGATAATATAATTAGTCATTGATCTCATTAAAGGACAGAGATGTCCCACCAATACAAGTGGAAAAGACTCATACTCATTTAGACCAGAGCCAATGCAGAAGATCCTTTGGGGCTGAAATCATTACTGAAGTGTCTGACACTCTCCTGGCGACATTTAGCTTCCCACATACCTTGAATCTGTCCTTCATCCTCGTTTCTAAGGACCAAGCTGAAGCTTTCACTATGAGCCTTTGTTTTCAAAGGATGTCTATGCTGTGTACCAAGTGCTTACAAGACTGATGACCAGCTGACAGCAGCACTGTTGGACCTGGTCAGCAGGAGTCTGACCTCTGCCTCCTTGTGCCAGATAATGCTAAGCCCTAAGGGTACCAAAATCAAGAAAACAGAGTCCTCTTCTTCAGTGGGAAGCAGACGTTCCTAGACCCAGGAGTGAGTAAGGGCCAGTCAAAAGCCATGAGGCCACAGCCTCATTGTGGCTCAGACTGTGACTCTGGAGCCTACTACTTCGGTTTGAGCCTGACTCTGTCACCTAGCAGTTGTATAACCCTGGGCAGGTTACTGAAGCACCCTATCCCTTAGTTTCTTTGTAAAACTTAGAAAAGGCGATCATGAGGGTTAAATAAGTTAATACAAATAAAGTTCCTAGGATAAGGTTTGGCAAGCAGTAAATACTACATAAACAGATGCTGCTGTTACTTTAATGAAGTTAGAAGGCGAGCAATGGTTTTTAAAAGTGTTTTCCTTGAACAGAGATTTGAGCAAGACATCAGGAGTCAGGAGGTGGGCTACAAGGAAGGCACACGTGCAGGAAGCACAAGAATGCTCAGCAGAAAGTGCTGAGGGAACAACAGTTAACTTGAGGTCAAAGCCAGGTGACCAGGCTGGGGCTCTGGCACAGCTGGGCCAGGCTGAAGAGCTGGCTGGTCTTGCATGCCTGAGGGAGTCAGAGGAGGTTTAGGTGGCCTTGTAAAAATCGGTTTGCATGTTTGAAAGATGGTGGAGGGGCCAGTACCCAATAACCACTTGCTGCTTTCTAATTCTTGCTGTTGTAATGATTAGGAAAAGAGGTAGAGTCAGCTAGGGTGGGTTCTTTTTCTAGGCAAAGAGGATGAATGCGCCTCAACCAAGAATACCATGGGGGCAATAGCTAAGAGGCACAGGGAATGGATGTTCAAGTATAAAATCTAAGAGCTGTGAACGCCTGATTTGAGGAAGATGTCTACAGTTTAACACATATCTATGTATTACTTACAGGGACTAATTTCAAAATTAGTCTCTCTTTATTACAACCCACCCATCAACAGAAGCCATTTTTTGGAGTGGCTTCTTTTCAGCAGCATTGGCAAAATTTCCTGGCATACACAGTTACCTAAACTACGTTATAAGGACCAGAGTGGATAAGGAACACTCTGTGGCATGCCCTCCTGACCTAAGGAGCTCTCTGTGGAGTCCAGGATGTGCTTTCTAATCACCAGGAGGCAAATGCTCTGTGCAAACCCTCTTGGTGAGAGCTAAGTGTGGCTTCCCAAGGGATGGTACTGAGTGGTAGTTAGGACCACAGACTCTCAGCCAGGAGGAGCTGAATTTAAACCCTGTCTATAGCCACCTCTGAATCTTGTGAAGCTTGGAAGCATTTAACTTATCCATGCCAAATGTTCCTTAGCCATAAAATGGACTGATTCTTCTTTCCTTAGAGAGCTGTGGTACAGGGTAAATGAGCTGAAGTCTGAAGTGCTGACATAATGCCAGTACCCAATAACCACTTGCTGCTTTCTAATTCTTGCTGTTGTAATGATTAATAGCCAGTTCGGCCGATCTAGGTCAGTCTTATATAAAACTACCAGATAACCAGGAAAAAAAAAAGGTTTTTGAAAAAATTGCATTCATATTACCTTTCCTATTTATAATTTCTTGGAAAGTATTTATCAAAACTTATTGAATTGGTTGGCTTTTCTAGGAAAATGCTTTTCATATGCATTCAGCCATGATGCTCCAAGACTAGGCTTTACTATAGATGCAGACGCTGTGCCAATGGCTAAACTATGGTGTGAAATAGAAATAACAGCAACAACTCTGCTAAAACAAACACCTTGGAGAGAACAGCAAACCAGGTCTGCAAAAGAATCCCATCTTCTCTATAATAGAAATATTTGATTATCATTTTTCTCCCTGCAAAATGCTAGCTCACATCCTCCATTCTCTATATTTTTCTAAGGGAATCTTGAAGAACTTCCTCTTCTCTAGCATCTAGAAAAGGCATTTGTTTCCTCTTGCTCCAACTTAACAATTAACTGAAGTCCAAACTGTGAAGTGTACTAAGAACTATTTGGAAGCTGTGCCACAAACTTTTGGCAAGATCAGAAACCAAAAGCTTCCCATTTAAGGTATTATAATTAATCTCCAGAGAAGAAACGGCTCCAAACCAACTGCTCTAGGGCCTGACTCTAAGTGGTGAGAACTGCAGGAAAGCATTAACAAGCCAGGTCAATACAGTATATGAATCATCAAGTAAAAAGCTGTAACTATGACTTTGGAAAAAATTATATAGCAAATTCTATATTCATTTCTTACTATGAACTTAAGGGGTAAAAAGCAAACTTAATTGATTCTTAGTTCAAGAAAGTCTGTATCATTCTTTAATTAAAAAATGTCACCAACTTGTCCTGGATTACTCAGGATTTTTGCAAATCAGTAAAGCTTTACTCTAAATGTAAGTTCATTTTCCTTAGAGTGGATTTAAGTAGAATTTTGTAGTGTGGTAGGTAATAAATGATTATGCTCTTAAGATACTAAGGAGCAAAAGGTAAGTTACAGCCACTATGAACGAGTTTAAACATTAACACAAGGATGGCCATGTCCCTCTAACTTTCGGAACTTAAGAATTCTCATTTTCGTGGGTCAGGGGGCTTGGCACTTAGACCTGTACAAAGGTTTTCTGAGCTTCAGGGGAGTGGAAAATGACGGTCCAAAGTGAGTTTCCGTAGTTTGGTATGTGTCCTTGAGCAGGACCCACTTACCAGCTTTCCCCTTTGCTGGGCTGACCTGGTTTCTCTCAAGGTGTACACATCTCCACAGACAGAGATCTCACGCCAGACCCCAGGCTGAGACTCCTCAGTGAAGCCCCCCCTGGGATGCATCACCAGGACACCATTTGTAGTGAGCCCATCCATGTGGCCATCAGGGTTTTTCCACTTTGCTGCTTTTTCCTGGAGAGTACATCACAGACCATAAAAAAATACATTAAGGTAACATTCAAAATGAGGGAATTGGGGGTCTCTTTAAAATACTAGTAGGGGTACAGGGGAGCTATTTAAAGCTAATAATAATAGGATAAAATATGCAATTATTCTGACAATATGAAATATGTGGTAAAATAGATAAATTATTTATCACTAGATATACATTATATTCACTTCAGGAGCTTAAGAAAAATGCCTGATGCCTGGGCTTCTCCATCAGATTCCCCCATACCCTGCATGAATCCAAGAATCTGTTTTCTTTCTTCGGTTGCACTTGTGCCGTGCTTTTATCCTATTTCCTAAAAATGCTTTACATGCATTCATTATTTGGATATAGAAAGAAGTAGAGTCAAGAAAAAATGACTTTATTAAAGGTACAAAATTTCAAAAAACATTAAGCCAACAAATAGTGGCCATTTTGTCTTCTTACAAATCAGCATTTATATACTCAAAAGCAGAAGGCATAAGTGGCAAGACAGACACTCTTGGTTGCCTGTGCCACTGCAATTCCCCTCTTCTTTTCTTTTTCCTATCCTGCAAAAATAATATTGATTTGAGAGGAAAGTATATTAAAACTGATCATTCAATAAAATTTGGGGGGCTCATTTATAAGGAAACTTATAAAGGCATGGACTTTTTAATTCTCGGTGAGACCATATCTATAATTCAGTATGGAACACAGAAAACACTTAGGAAAACATTTATGAGTGAATGAATAACTCACTAACATTTTCCTTGGACTGTAATTATCTAGATCTGGCTACTTTTTTCCTCCTGAAATAAACCTATTAAATCCACCATAAATACATATGCATAATGGTAATATATACACTTTAAAAAGTAGTTAATGTACATATTATAGTTGACAGAGCAAACATAACAAATAACAAGCAATGACTGTTGTTTGTTTAATCTTTGGATATAGGAAAAAGAATAATCATGAAAAAATGACTTTATTAAAGGTACAAAATTTCAAAATATATTAAGCCAACAAGCTGTAGCCATTTTGTTTTCTTACAAAACACTATTAATCATCTAATCATTGATTAGAGTTTTTTTCTGGTACTGCTGATTGAACCCAGAGGATCTTCACCACTAAGTCACATCCCCAACCCTTTTTATTTTTTAATTTTGAGACAGGGTCTCCCTAAGTTTCTTAGGGCCTCGCTAAATTACTGACGGTAGTCTTGAGCTTGTGAACCTCCTGTCTAAGCCACTGGAGCCAGATTAAATGAATTTTTAAAAACAGTTTTTCAAACTGGCCACCTGAAAACTAAAATCTCAAAATCTAACTAGAAGCATCACAAGCAAATTTTTGGTCTCCATTAAATGTTCTATATCTAATAATGAGTATTTTTCCTGAAATTTGTAATTATTACCAGTACTTACTCCAAGAAATATGTTTTTGGAAGAGTCAAAGCCAGCTGCAAATATCCGCGCCGTATAAGGTTCATTTCTGTCACACACAATCCTGCAAGCAAACCTTGATATGGTGCTTTGAGTGATCTGGGCTTCATCATTGTTCTGACCACCAGAAATGGTGTCTGTGACCACGAAGTCAATAGGGCTTTCTGTTGATCTGCCCACCTGAGTGAATCAAACACACTCATGATTTGCTTAAAAAGTCAGGTTACCATACTTTTTTCACATGTGATGGGTGTTCAGACGCCCTTCAACATTCATTATCTCTGCCCTGAGGATCGGAATTTAGTAAAAAACTTTCAGTTGTGTTCTTTTTCCTATTTAACTAAGGGAAAGAAATTATGGTACCCCATCTCTAGATTTTTAAAAAACTATCAATTTTATTTTATCGTGGTAAGAAAACTTAATATCAGATCTACCCTCACCACATATTTGAATGCACAATACTGGAATTATTGTACACAGACACACATATCATTTAGCAGATCTCTAGAATGTTTTTATCTTTCTTAACTGAAATGCTATGCCTGTTGCTTAGACCATCAGATTTTAAATAATAAGAGAAAGATTAATTTTCTACTCTGGAGGAAAATATTAGATCATCCTCCACACATTAGATTATCTCCTGGTTCTGGGTAGAAAAAGCACTTTCATAGCAAATAATTCTTTGAAAAAAATTTTTTCTATATCTAGAGAAAAGCAAGTTTTAAATAAACAAAGGAACTCTTGCCTCCCTCTTCTTGCTCAGCTCCTGAGAATGGCTTTCCTAAGTAAATCCAATGGTGACTCACAGCACTAAGCAGCAACAGCCCGTACCTACATGCAGAGTAAAAATGTCTACTGCCATTACTCAGTGTGTCTGAGAATCATATAAAGGGCTTATACAAGTCAGCCAAAAGCTTGGGATGTAGCCAAATAAAAGACTTACTTAAAAAGCTGGTCTTGGCATTTCAAGTTTGGATTTTTTTGGGGAAAAAACACTTCTCTGGGGAAAATCTAAAAAGTTGCTAATATTGTTATATTGGTTTACTCTGCTTGGCAAGATTTAAATGCTTCCAGAAAGAATACATTTCATTAGGAAGATCTTAAGAGTTCTTTAACAAAGCTTTTCCTATTCAGTAAATTCAAATAAAACAGGTACTGCTTTCTCTGTGAACTAGGAAATTGTATTTGTTTAAACTAAGGAAATCCTCAAGATAGAATTTAAAACATTTTTATAATGATGTTTTATGAATGTATAACTTGAAAAGTGATAAATGTTATTATGTACCAAAAAGCCTTCTTAAATAAAAATCACTTATATGTAAATGAAGAATTTTTCACCAAATATAATTTTAATGTCCTCTCTCAGCAACATTGATTCTGAAGTTGCTAATGGAGGGTACACCAGAGTTCTGAGATATATGTACAAGGCTCTGAAAGTCAATTTCTAAGGTATTTTTATTCTTATCATAAAATTCCATTTAAAACATAAGCAATGTAAAATAATTTTTTATCCAAATGAATGAAGTAAAGAGAAAATATCCTGTATCACTTAGCTCTGCTTGCTTCCTGAAACAATATTACTGTTTCTTTTTTAAATCTCTCATACACTTTCTCATGCATTGTCTAACCCTATAAAACCAAAACAACAAGCTCGATTTTCTCATTTTTTTTTTTTACAACTCTTAATTTCTTGTTCTAATGAAATGTGCCTGGAATAAACTAAACCTCTGGTTTTACTGAAACTCATCAACTTGAACAGATGTATAATGCCTGAATATGTGCATTTCAGGTTTAAAAAAATATGACTCGTTAAAAAAATACAACATCTAAATTAGGGAGATTATAAACTCAAATCATACAATTTATCTTTCTCAGATTGTACAATCTTGCTAGATTCATTTAGAAGCTGGATGTGTAGCTCGGTATTTCTATTGGTTCATGATGCTGTGATTTTTTTTCCTCCACAAAAGTTATAATAAAAACAATTAGAAAAGTAACAAATACTTATTGCAAAATATTTAACAAACACAGAAAAGCATATAGGAGAAAAAAAGGCCTACTCCAGTACCTGTCCTGAACCTCTGTTTCAATATAGTTTAGGAGTGAAATAAATTGAAAAGTTCAAAATCCCCTGGTCATCTCACAAAACAGGAGGCCCCACAAATGACAGTCTGTGTCCTAACTGCCTTCTAAGGCACAGCTATATCAAGCCATGTTCATTTCTCAATTTTTAAGCTCAAAGCTAAACTGTGCTCTTTTAGAATGCCACACAATTACTCCTTCTCTTCTCTCTTATTTATTTTATTTTTTCTTATTTACAGCACTGGGGATCGAACCCAGGGCCTCATGCATGCTAGGCAAGTGTTCTACTATGGATCTATATCCTCAACCTTTGCTCCTTCCTGTCTACAAAAGTTATTCTCCTCTAGAAGGCCACATTCTTGAATTCATCCAAATTTATTACATTAATTTCTTCGTGAATTAAAGGAAATTGACTCTAAAACGTGATATTTAATCCAACTGGAACATTCTGCTAGGATCCATTATTTTAAGCCATGATCTTATCTGACTGGCCAGATAAGATTTTTTCATCAATTCACTTTCATTTACATCTAACCTCTGGAGTTCTAGTAAAATTTATACTTTAGGACACAAACCACATGCTGCTTTTGTCCAAAAAAATATCTAAGTTACTTTCCTACTGAAAACTCACTCAGTGTGGAAAGTCTGCAGCATGCCTTTCTTTTCGCTGCTAGATCAGCTCCACTCTCTTTTTTTTTTAAAGGCAATCTTGTAAGACAGGCCAAGATGTTTATGAATTTCATCTGATATTCATATAGTACAGAGGCCAAAATGCTTCTGAATTTCATTCTGAGAGTCAGAGTGCTAGTTTTCAAATAGTAGTGGTAGCAAATATTTTACTCCAACCATCCAACCAATGTATTTTAAAATATATAGGTAGGGGTGTGTGTGTGTGTGTGTGTGTGTGTGTGTGTGTGTGTGTGTGTGTGTGTGTGTGTGTGTGTGTGTGTGTGTGTGTGCGCGCGCGCGCGCGCGCATCAGAAAAGTAAGGGTTTGCCTGGATGCTGGTTGAGGCCAGCTCAAGCAGGGTGGCATGAAGCACTGGGAGTGTGTCCCTCATTTCTCCTCCCCTCCCCCTTTATTTTACAGCCTCACTCTTATGATAAGACTCAACTATTGCTGCTACTACCCAAGACCCATCTCTGCACAGAGCCTGGTAGTCAACAGTCTTCCCTTCCTGTGGATTTTGCTTCTGCTTGTCCCTCTCTCCTGAATTACTACCCACTCCTTCATACTGGATCCTATCTCTGGAACTTCTCAAACTATGGCTGGAGGAGCAGACTTGTTTTTGTTAAAAATTCACTGATACCTTTAAAAAATAATAAAAAACAAGCAGTAGAAAAATGGTTCTTTGCTTGCATGTCTCAGCAATGCCAAAATGCTATAAAAATTTCAATTTCCAGCCTATCACTTTCTGTACTGTTACAAACATTTTGCTGCTCATAGAGCACAGTGACAACAGCTTTGCAACACTAATCTCTCTTCTTGAGAAAGATTTCCTCCTCCTGTGTCTCAGATTCACTGATCAGCAATACTTCCTGGGAAATCTGTCATCAGATACCACCTCCTTTTCCTTGCCCATCTCTAACTCCTTCCTAAACCCACCCCAGCTGGGATTCCCTCCCCTCACCTCTACTGAATCCACTCATACTAAGGTTCCCATGACTAATACACTGCTAAATCCAGAGGTTATAATCAGCCAGCACATCTGTCCCTGGTATTAAAGTGGCAAAATATGTCCAGTCACCTTCCTCCTCTTTCTGTTCTTTCTCTAGGCAATCTCATCAAATTCCATTCATTAGTCAAAAAGTCCTGATCTCTCCCCTGAGTTTTCAGACTGACACACCCAATCTCCACTTAGTTCTAATAAGCATCTCAAATATAACATGCTTCAAACAGAACACTGATCCACCTTCAACCCTTAGATTTTTCCCTTTCAAAAACTGACTGGCATTCAATTAGCTCAGTAAAAACCTAAGAATTATCCTGATTCTTCTCATTCTTCCATGTCCACATTATCCCTCTGTAAACCTCATCCACTGTACCTCCAATTATACCTTCTATCTTCCCATTTTCCCCATCTCATCCAGTCATCACCATCTCTTACTTGGACTCCATTACCTTAGCCTCCCAAATCCCTTTTTTCATCCTTGACTCCTAGACTATTCTCCATACACAGAGATATCTCAAAAATATAAAAAAGAGATTATCTCTCCTGTTTAAAATCTTTGTAACAGCTTTCTAAAACTCCTAGGATAAAACCCAGACTCCTGACCTGACCTGAAGGTCTTCCTTCTCAGCTTCTATTGGCTACTCCAAGTTCATCTAATTTTACTCCCTCTTCCTTGTTTCTGCTCTTGACCTGGAGCTCTTCCACTTGCTACTTTCTCTAACGAAATGTCTCTCTCCCTCTTCCAGAACACAGGCTGCATGCACAAGAGGGAGGCTCAGCTTTTTAGCTGCAGGACCCAGATGAGTATACAACACAATAGATGCCCAAGAAATACAATGATGACTGGGGGGGTTCTGACAGTGAGTTTGAATCCTCTGAGATACATGCACATACACATGAGCCCTGGAGGTGCAATTTTAAGTACATTTTAAAGAAATAACTACTGAAAAATGCAGATATTCTTTAACATTTTCTCTAACTAAATGGATCTTAATTAAATGCTATCATCACAAACTGAAATAAACCAAGTCAATTAAAAAACAAACAAGAAGAAACCCAAAATGTGAGGCACTGCAGCACCCAGGTTCACAGACTGAAACTGAGAAGTCAGAGGGAAAAAGCACTTAGCCCCAGCTGTGGAGTCAGACCTCATGTGGTATCTCACTTCACCTGAGGGACTTGGTAAGACATCTGTCACTTCCTCTGATCCCTCCCACAAACTTTGTTTATATTTTACTTTATTGCAGACTCCTTTTTCTTTTTTTTTTTACCTCTACTCCAGAAAATAATTACTAAGATCTTATTTGACCATATTAATTCAGATTTTCTTGCCCTTAATCCTGCTCCCTTAAATCCAGAGCTAATTTTGATTTTCTTTTCCCCCCTCAGCTAGTAATATTGCTAAGCTCTGAGCCTACTCTCTGCTTCCACTATGGGACATGCAGTACAAGGTCTTTTTCTGGTATTCTTCTTTTAAATACTCAGTTAACCTAGATATCACTCTAACGGGAGCAACTAACATGAACGGCTCTCTACATCAAGGTCCATACTTGGGCTTTGGACATATAACTTGTTATGAGGAGGTAAACATGAAAACAAGCTTGCCTTCTCAAGGTCTTCTAAGAGTTACTTCAAATGTTCTGACATTAATCCTCTAACACATCCAGTTAGCCTGTGAATGGAATCTGATCACTTGAGTAAAAATGAAAAACATGTTATGTCTCAAGAAATATACGAATTCTTTTCAGCTTACTATGTTTTTAAAGAGGTTGCATTAGTACTGTGTAGAGGACCAAGAACTCAGGAGACCTAAATCTTATTGCTGTTACTAATGCCTTCTCTGAGTTTAATTTGAGTTACTTTTTCTTTTGAAGAACCATATTTCTAATCTATGAAATTAACAAGGTGGTGTAAACTAGAGCACAGTCCACGAAACCTTGAGGGTTGTCCCTTAGCCCATGTCAAGGGATCCAGGTCCATATCATACAAAGATTGCCACTGCCTCTCCAGTACTGGTGTTTGCAGGAAGGATGCTAAAGCTACAGTGGCTAACAGAGAAAGTGCTTTAGCAACTCAAGGCAGTACACCAGAGTATGCTAATGGTCACTGCAATCTTTGCTGCCATGCACTTGCAGTTAAAAAAATGCCTATTAATTTTATTAAATCTTGAGTGCTCTAATACTCTGTGTAACAAAATGAAGCACTTGAAAATTAATAACAGGAAACTAAAAAATCCAACTAAAACTTTAATTCATTCTGCAGAGATGAGAAGGTAGGAAGTGAATAATGAGAATAGAATGTAATTGTATAATAGTGTAGAACACACTATGTCACAACATGTCACTAAAGAATACTACATGAAATTTGCTAAGTAATCTTTAAAAAAATTCAATGTCTTATGTTTTAGTAGTACTTGAAATTATTGATTTTAGTGGTGACAATGGTAACATAGTTTTGATTCATTTGTAGGAATTTCCCCTATTTACATAAAAATCTTATAATCTTTACTATAAAAAAGCTTATAAGTAGAAAATGCATAATTTTGTTAAATATTTAAAAAATCATGATAAAGTTCCATAAAAATACCATCAGGGAAGAATAGGAGAGTATCCTCCTATTTAGAAAGAAGTTTTCTTTGGTAGATTGAGAAGAAAGGACATTTAGAAGGTTATATAATAGAAAGGCATAGAGAGTAAAATTACCATTACCATTTTGCTTAAATAAGATGAATCTTACTTTTGAGTCCAAAGTGGCACTTAGAATACTATGTTTATTTTATGACCATGTCTTTCATCTAAGATTATTTTTTTAAAACAACTAACACATCCATATGGTTCCAAAATCAAAAAGTATGAACTATCTTCCTGCATACCCTCTGCCCAGGCCCCCTTCCCCACTGCTTTGCGAATGTCTTGTTTACCTTTTGGGAGATTTTTAACTCATATAAGCATTATTTAAACCATTAACAATACTAATTTAACATTTAATAACTGTTGAAATATTTATTATTAATGTGATATTTAACATTTAACATCATTATTTACTAATATTTAACATCAAACAATCTTAATTGAATCTAACATATCAGTAGGACTCAATGTATTTAATAATATTAATTTTATTCCATTTCATATGTTTAGAACTTTTTTTTGAGTCTATACATAGAGCCTTTCTTTGCTATAGTCATGGAGAAGTCCACTGTACGGCTCTTCTCAGATTTACTGACCTGGTCTCCTACTAAAGGACTTTACAGTTGTTTCTAGTTTTTAGTTTTTTTTTAATGAGAGAAAGCATCTATTAACAATAAATAAAAAATCACAACAAACTATAAATTTAAAATATTATAAATACCACAAAATGCAAATGAATAGCATATTCATATTTTTAAATTAATTAATTCCTTGAAACACTTCCATGGTGCTTTTTAAGTAAATGCTTTGAGCAAGAACTTTGTACAAAGTCATTTTGCATTTATGTACTGATATCTCTGAGCTGAGTCTCGAGAAATAGAAGAGCATTATAAAGACAGGAGCTGAGTCAACATATGTAAGTATTTAATATTTTTCATAGTCATTTCTAAATCACTATCCCACAGAGGTTATATCAATTTATGGCAGATAAAAGAGTGTCTATTTCCCCAAATCCTTGACAAAACCTTCTAGATTTGTTCTAATCTGGTAAGTAAAAAATATTATCTCTGTGTGATTTTTTCACATTTCCTTTTTTAAAAAGTGAAGTTCAATGAACTTTCTTATTTCTAAGACATATTTCCTTTCCCCTGTCTGGTTCCTTGCTGATTAACCTATTCAACTGTAGGTCTTTTCTTAGTGATTTCTAGGAGGACCTCACATGTTTGAGACCCTTTGTAATATGAATTGTAAATATTTTCCCATTTATCTTTTTTTTTTTACTTTTATTATATTTTGGCCACACAGAAATTTATCTATCTAAAGCCCAATATTTATTAATCATTTCTTTTGTGCTTTGTGGGTTCTGTTTAAGAATTAGAAAGTTCTTCCTAACTTGAAGTTAAATAATAATTCCTCATGTTTTCTTCTAATACTTTGAATTTTTTAGAAAAATACTTTGAATCTTTAATTTGAAATTTGATGGCATTAAATGCTAAAACATTTTTTCCACCAGGTGGCTAATTTATTGCATTTTTGCCACTAATTTTTAATTTGATGAACAAAAGAAAAAGTAGTATTACTCCCAAATTTTGAGAGAATTTTTAAAGGAAGCAGACAATTTTATTTTAGATTTTTATTTCTCTTTCATTTAAAAGATCTGACATAGGTGGTCCAGGTTAGGAATGCACTCCATGATGTTACAGAAAATAGGGTAAAAGAGCTGGGGCATTTCTTTCCAGTACATTTCTCTTTCATGTACATGTTTATCCACGTATATGTGTGTACATATGCTTTTTAAACTCATTTTATTGTATTTCTTATTTAATAATCATTCAATGGCTACATGGTATTTTGCATTTAAAGGTACCCTACTGTAACCATTCTCATCCAACACTGGAGTATCAATTTATTTCTAGATTTTTATTAGCATATGCAATGCTGTGTGGATATCTTTGTAGTTAAATTTTTATTCATATTCCTTAATTATTTGTGCATAAAAACTTGATAGTGATAGAATTACTGGGCCAGTAGGTCTGATTGTTTTAAATTACTGGTAACACTGCAAAATTCACAGCGCCAAATGCTGTGTCATTTCCATACAAGGCTTTACAGTGCTATGTTTACACTTTCCAATTAACAGGTAATCAAGTATTATACTATTAATTTATTTGGCATTTTAAAAATTTCAAATATATTTACTAGTTATTTATATTCCTTCATTTCCTTCTCTCCTTCCTTCTTTTCTTCTTCTTCTTTTTTTTAATACCAGGAATTGAACTCAGGGGTGCTTAACCACTGAGACACATTCCCACCCCTTTTTATTTTTTATTTTGAGTCAGGGTCTCATTAAGTTACTGAGGCTGGCCTTGAATGTGCAGTCTTCCTAGCTCTGCCTTCCAAGTCACTGGGATTACAGGTGTACGTCACTGTGCCTGGATATATTTCTTCTTTTGAGAACTACATGTTTTGCTCATTGTCCATTTTTTTCAGGTTAGTGAATGGCAGTTAATATATTATAGTCACCAGTCCTTTGTCTACTTGATTTGTTGCCCAAATTGTCCCCTAGTTTAAATGCTTTTCAATTTCCTGACATTCACAAAGAAGTTGTGTAGCAAAATCTATGTTTTCATTTGTTACTAAATCTTCCCCATTCCAAAAACATGAATTCAGCTAAATTTTGTTCTAGGACTTTTGTTCTTTCATTTTCACATTTAAATGCTTACTCTCTTTAATATTTATTTTGGCATAGGGTATGACATCAGTATCTAGCAAACATTTTGACATTTGTTTCATCATTATTTAAGAATTTAACTCTCCACATAGAATGCAAAACCTAATTGTTTGCAACTTATGTTTGCTTCTTTTCTTTTATTAGCCCAAATTTTGATTTTCGTTGTTTTAAAGTGCCAAATCTTGGATTTATTTATCAATTCTATTCATTAATTGAGGACTTTCTTTCCTTTTGCTTTCTATTGGTATATTTTTGAATTTGCAATTATGTACTACTAAAACTATTTCTGAGCCCATCCTTAGTTAACCAGGTTCTTAATTATTTTATTATTGTCATTAAAAAAACCTTTCTGAAATGAATTGTACCTTTATCTTCATTTATTTTCTTATATTTTAATAATGAAAATATTTAAGTTTTATGTTTTTCTAGAAGACAAGTGAGATGTTGGCTATATCATGTTGACTTTTACTATAAAGTGTTCCCACAGCTTTTTCTAAAAGGCCTAGAATTGAAATTTTGACCCAAGTGTTACTTAGAAAGTATAAATATATTCATGTTAGCTTTCAAAGTGGTTGGCTTAAAATTTTTTTATTCTCATTAATACCTATTTTTATTGCACTGAGATCTGACAATGTGGCATTTATAATTTCTTTTTATATTTTTAAAATTTTTTAAATTTTTTAAAAACTAAATAGGAATAAGTTTTATATTATCCTAACTTCTTCCCCCTCAACATCATCAAACACTACTGTGTTGGATGTTCTAGTCACATATCAAAATATTCAAGTAAAGGGAAAATGCAAAATAACACTTTAATTAGAAAAGAAAGATGTTACCTGAAACATATCTGTGTCTTTATCATGTGTGTACTCGACCACCACAGTCTGATTTCTCGACAAAGTGTAGGATATGCTGTGTTGACCTTTGCAGCTGATAGCCTGATCATGAAATAAACAAACAAACAAACAAATAAATAAAACACTTATCAAAAGTTCATTTTAACAAATTATTACAATCTGTTTCTTGTTAGGATTCATTACTTTATCAGGAAACCTAGCACAGGACAGCATTTTCTTCATAGTCAAAGAGTCTATCCCTGTGCTCTGTCCCCTGGATCACAGAGGAGCCAATAGTCACAATTCTAGTTTTTTCATATATCCTGATGTGAACAATATTTTATTTAAATCAAATCAAAGCTATTTTACTAGCTTGCACAACTTGATTTAACATTTCCACAGAAACATAGTTTCTCCATTTATATAAACTCAATGATAGAATTTTTAAACTGAATATAGTGATTTATTTAAAATTTTAAAATGTATTTCACACAATAGGTAAGTCAATAACATTATGTTATTTTTCCTAGGTTACAGAGATTGTAAGCACAGTATTATAAGCACTGATTATAAGCACTGAAAAAAATTGTCAATGCTCTGTAAGGATTTCTATGTAATAATACACATGTGCTAATGACAGCCACATCAATATATTTAATGAGTTGATAAATAAGGTAGTTAACTTGTCTTTTTTTCTGTTTTAGACTAAGAACAATTAATATTCTTATTCAAATAACATAGAAATAGTGAGATAAAATATTGCTCTTATTTTCTCCATAATGATATATTTAAACACATCTTAAATTGTGGTCATATACTTTTAATATTTCTAAATTAAGAAAGGTATTAATTTAAATTGTACTTCCAAGTTATTTCAATTACATTTCTCCATTACTTTTAACTTAATCTATCTTCATTTCTACTCTTTTAAGTATAATAAAACTTTAATAAACCTTTCTATTAAATATTTATTTAATGATGACATTGTGTGACATCCAGAAAACATATGGAAGTAGCTGGATATATACAGCATGTTAATGAAAATGTACTCTGTGAACATTTATATTTGACTACTATAATTGCCTAGAGCAATAAATAGTACAACATTCCAAATCATCTTTGAAGTGAACCTGGTTAATCTCATGGTTATTTAATCACTTGCCCTAAGGAACTTTGTTATTGAATTGATGTTTTATTTTACATGTTATTATGAAGATAATAAAAGTATTAAAGATAATACAGATCTTTAATAAGTTCAGGAATCTGAAAAATAGTTCTTAAACTATTTAACTTCATTAACAAATAAAATCTTCTAACTTTTCATTGATCTGAATCAGATAAATTCCATAGTGCTGGTGTAACACTGTCTGAAAGCCAAATTTATAAAGAACTATTTTCAATGTGACATAGGTGGACGTGGTGGACATATAATTTAACTCGATTGTGGAAATCATTTTATAATGTATACATATATCAAATCATCATGCTGGGTACCTTGCAATATACAATTTTCAGTTATATCTCAGTAAAGCTGGGGAAGACTGCTAAACTATAATATGAAGATTTGGGGAAGATGGGAAAATGAGAGAAGAGAGACACAAGCCCTAAGTAGTGGTGAGTGGCTCTGAGGCAACACACATAATGCAAGCCTTGTAGGGGGCTGGCTGGTGCACTTTGAGTCAGTGACATCCACCTGGAAGTCCCTTCCAGTTCTGGCAGGGATTTCTCTGAGGCAATGCCAGAGAGGAGTCCTGCCTATTCAGAAGCCCACATACCAGCTGCACCTGCATGGTGCAGAGTATGGTGATGAGTTAGCCTGAGAAGACTGAGACTTAATTCAGAACTGAAATTTTGGAGCAAAAGGTGGCAGTCAAAACTAGGGAAACTAAGGCCACCACTAAGATCCTCAGAAGTTGATGGAGAGGTGCAGATTTCCCTGATTACATGATTTAGGGCTTGCATGATCTTGTCTGTGTATATTAAACACTAGGGTGGGGTCAGATTTAGGTGGCTTGGGGAAAGTGTAGGAGCTATCTAGCCGGAGATCAATTTTCACTTTCTCACTTGGGTTCTATCTTATACAGTGGTCTACAAGTACATAAAGCATTCATCCCCCCCTTCTTTTACTAGAAGTATCAATTTTTTAACAATATTTTTTAACACTTAAAATATGACTTCCTGGTAGGGAAGGCCTCATGAAAATTGGAAGAGATAGTAGAGGAAACCAAGCAGGGGGAAAGAAAAGGGGAGGGAAAGGGGAAATATTGAGGAACGATATTGGCCAAATTATATTGTTATGTTGGGTCCATGTATGAATAATGTAACAACAAATCCCACCATTATGTACAGTTATAATATACTAATCAGAAATATGGCAATGAAAAAAAATCACTTTTAGAAATAGATATCACTGACGTGAGTCAATTGTTTCAGGTATTTTGGAAATAAAAATTTCTCCAAAACATTTGTTTTGAAATCTATTTCTGAAATATCAGAAAGGAGGATAGGTAGATAGGCCTTCTTTTGACATTCACTGTAATTCAGTTCAAGTACAATTTCTGTAACATAATGTTATGATCTTCCTACAAGCTTACTTTGAAAGCTCAGCCTTTTAACATCATGAAGAAAATGGGCCCTAGCAGCATGTGGGATAGACATAGACACCGTTTCTCTCATGCAGCTGTGCAGAGAAGGCAGCAACCTTCCCCACTCTCCCACACCAGGCCCTTTTGGATCAAGGTGTTTTCTTCTTAGTTGAGGATCTGGGTTTTCTCAGTTCTATGCTACTGTGTTACTGACTCGGCTCAGTTCAGCCAGCCTTTGCCATTCAGGAATTAGAATAGTTAAAATTGGTGTCCTGGTCCAACTTACAACTAAAAAAGGTCAGGGAGTTCTCTAAGTCTCCAGACTCTAAAACAAGCATGCTCCTGCCTAGAGTCCTTCCTTATGTAAACCTATATGCACACAAAGGCACTTAGAGGGGTATGAAGTAAGTAATGACAGCAGGAGGGCAATCCTACAAGATATCACCAGGAAACCCATCTTCATGGCAGCCAAAGAGCTTTCATTCAAATTTTAAAGTATGTGGAAAAATTAATTCTTTTATTTGTTAAGAGGAAATGGGAGTAGCTCTCAAACACAAAGTAAACAAGAGAAAGTCAATAGAGAAATTAACTATAAAAATTAATATTTTCTAGAAACCAGTTAAGACTTTGCCCATTTGGGGTAGGGGGCATATGACTCTGTGGCAGCCAGGCTGGTGCCACTTAATGTCTTTCTCCTCGCTTCCCTGGGAAAGCCTGACCAATTCTAACCCAGCTCTCCCCGAGGCTAGCCCATGAACATGTAGCTGTATTCTGGCCAGTGGGACTCAACAGAAATCTGTTGTCAGGTTCCTGGGGATGAAAGACATCAGAGGAGACTCTTTCTTTCTCTGTCATTACTATAATGATATGGTGATGAAGCTGAGGTGGTTATCTTGCAACATAAGAGGGGTATCAAAAGACTCTCAAGAGAAGTTGACTGACAGTATGTCAAAAGACTCAGAAAAGGTGACTGACAGCATGATATCTTTGAGATGCTGAGCCAAACCTAGAACTACCTATCCCCAGTCTTCTAATAGAAATGTGTATTTTAGGCTGATTTTGGTTGGGCACTTTGCATTTTGTTACCTGTAGTCTAAAGTATCCTGATACTTTGGTCAAACACCCTTCTCCTCTTGGGTTTCCTATTAGTCTACAGCACTGCCAGATTCCCAGTCCCTCATTCCAAAAAACTTTCTCCCACCTATGAGCTCCCTCTTGCCATTCCATCATAATTAATCAACAGGGAGTCAAAGCCAGCCTCACTGATTTCAGGATATTAAGGCAAAACTCAAACACAAAGCAGAACAAACAACGTATAACATTTTACTTTTGCTCCTCGAATACAAAGTAGCTCTTGGGCAACCAGTACTTACAAAACATTCATCCCCTGAAGGAGTTTTCTATCAGTTCCTATTTATGGCCCATAACTTTCTGCTGTTTAGACAAGGAGGTGCAATCTAATTTGTCTTCCTCTCAATCTGTCTGCCTTAGGAACTTGCCTAAACCACAAAATGCTATAGAAGTGACACCTGGAACTTTTGTGGCTGGGTATGGAGAAGCCCTCAGCTCCCACATGAGTTCTAAGCTGCAGCTAGGAAGTCTGACTTGGATAAACTGCCCTGGGGGAGAAGGAGGCCAAGGAGCACCAGGATGCAGACATGCAAGTGGGATGCCACTTTGGGAATGGACACTCCCTTCTAGCTGCCCCAGCACTCAGCACGCAGACTAGTGACAGCCTTGACCCAAAATAATACACAATGGAATGATTTCTGAAAAGTCACCAAATTTGGGAATAATTTGCCACACAAGAGACAAATGGAACAACCAGTTTCCAAGGTGACTCAGTGCCAGACCATTTTTTTCCCTATGTCTGTGACTCATCACAGAAGACATTATGACTTTTTGTGTACAGCTTACCTACACCCAAGGGTGAGGGCTAGGGTATCTACTACAGTGGGCAGCAGAGTCTTCCCACAGAGCAGAGGGATGCTACCGAGAGAAGTAGTGTGGGCTCCTGAAAGTGGTAAGACTGTCTACAGTTAGAACAAATATAAATTTGTACTGTAGTACTCCTCAGTTGTTAGAAGACTTGTTAAGAAAAATTTTTATCACTATCTAAACTTAATATTTATATATCAGTATGTATAAAAGAAATTTATCTGTAAGGCATTCTTTTAAAGCATTGTCAGAGGAGGCAAAAGCCACCAACCATGTCACATGGGACATTTTTTAGTCCTTACACATTTGGAGCAGGAATAGAGGGGACACCAAGAAAGCAGAAGAAAATAACTTCTTATTTTAGAAATGATGACGCCAAACTTTGGCAAACTCCACGCGTTATGAATACTAAAAGTGTATGTTCTCTAAACCACAGTCTGCCTCATTTAAGGGAATGGGGGGGGGGAGAGAGAGAGAGAGAGAGAGAGAGAGAGAGAGAGAGAGATTCGAACGAAGGGAAATGAAATTCTTTTTCTTCAGAACTACACCCAATTTGTCTATTACTGTCTTCCTTAGAACAAAATGACTCGAAGGTTTAACAATGCCTTTGTCTAGACATCCTGGATGCTGATTACTATAGAACCACAGGGCACACAGTGGTGTGACTAACTCACATGACAATTCCTGGAAAAGCCTGCCCTGCACTGTCTTCTCTGTGTGTAAGCACAATTGGCGCTGTATTTGCTTCTCAGAAGAGAGGACCAAGGGCTGAAGGAGCCTTTCCCAGCTAGATCCTGAGTGTTCACAGCAGTGTGAGAGCTCTGCCTCAGATGTGTGAGGGTAATGGAACCCACTGCACTGCTGCTGAGTCCCTTACCAGGGCCTGGGAAGAAGGAGCTGGTGGGCTAGTTGAGCTGGGACAGAGCCAGGGCCCCTCATCTGCCACCGCCCATCATTAATTCTCTGGGGAGAGGTTGCAGGCACTCTCAGGCTGACACGTCTCCTCATAGTTGACTCTGGGAGCTGTGAGCCCTTTGTCATTTGGGGTCCATGGAGAAAAACAATCTAAACTTGTGTTCAACAGCCTTTAAATGATGAGCACAATGAGGTCCTCTGCCTAGGACTGATGGGCCAACTAGAGGCTCCCCTGCTGAGGAGTCTGCATACTTTAAAGGGCAACTTTATTTTCACCCACTTTAACTGCTATTTCTTATTTGCAATAAAATATTTCAATCCATCATACAACTTGAAAATAAATAGCTATACAAAATGATAACTGCAGAAAAGACCTGATAAAAATTAGAAAAATAACTATCCTGACCTCTCATGAAATTTTGGTTATTAAACACAAACAGTCTATAACAGAGTATGTTGCTGGAGAAGTTTTTTAACTACTGTGGAAAACACAATAACAAAACTGTTTGGGGATAAGTCTGGATGGGGCCAATGAATTTAATTCAAAAACAACTTTTGATATGTATGCTTGTGGTAGAAATGTGCATAAATGATTTTGCTGTAACTTTTATGGCAGCCTGGAAATAACTGCTGCATGATTTTTCCCATTCCAAAACCCATGTACACTGTGATGCTGGGCAGAGCAGTGTGGGTACTAGAGATTATCGAGCACATATGGATGTATAACGGGACCACTGGCTGCAGTATCCACTGATAATCCAGCGCATGCCAGAACATCAGGCCAAAAAACAAACAAACAAACAAACAAAAAACCATTGATGCCAAAGTGGCTCTCTGACTATGATTACTTGGTCTATTCTGCTGAGCTCCAACTTTACATGTAGGAAAGCAGAATCCCTATGTGGATACTGCCAAGATCAACTTGGCTAGTAGATTTCAATGCTGAGGAAACACCACTGTAGATCAGGCTTGAAGGCTAGTTTGGGTTCTCATCAATTAAAACCAAATTAAATAACCTCTCTGACTCTTCAGTTACTACTTTTATAATTCATCAACAAATGGGGTCAATGCCAGTTGCACCAATTTCACTATATTCAACGCAAAAGGAACGCTGTGTAAAGTGGCATTTTCTTCCCTCAGATGCAAATCTGTACTTTTGAGCACTGCTTCATGACCCAAAGATGTTTTCCATCAGTTCCTTGTAGTCCATAACATATTACTCGGAGGTTACTATTCTCTTGGCTTTAAATATACATTAGCTATTGACTGTATTAATTAGGGATAATCCTGGCATGACAAACTTGTTTTTCCAGAACTAATGACTTTTATGTCAGGATGACAGGTATAATTAGGCAATAAATCCTCAATCAGTCTGGTTCAAATTGCTACAGGGAAGATGAGGTCTCTGCCATCCTTGTCAATTTATGTATAAAATATGTATGAGTACTATTTCTAAAGAGAGAAGGTGGCTAAAGAAATTTTATAATTTATGTCACATGCATCCCTTTAAAATATTCTATCTTTCCAAGGAACCAGATTTCAAATGAGTGCCCTGCCCATGGGTATGGTAGCAAAAGTCACTGAATGTTAACTTGGTTTTTTTTTTTTTTTATAAAAATCAACAGTATTTCCTAGTAAATAAAAATGATATGTCTATTTGTTAGAGGCAATGGCTTTGAACTTGGCAGGGGGCCACTCCTATGCCCATCCTGGATCAGCTTATTGAGCTATTCAGTAAACCAGGCAGAGAACCTACAGCATGCACAGGCCTGGACAGGAGTGGGGCAGAGAGAATCAGTGAGCACAGATGCCTAAGGGTAAGAACATTTGAGGAGAACCCTGTTTCTAATTTGGGGGTACTCCTGATTACAATGAAGCTGAATTTGTTTGATGGTTCTGATTATAAAGATAGATGACCTGACTCAGACACAGTTTGGAAGATAAGAACACCAAGGGCTACAGCTAGAGAACTGAGCAAGATCAAGTTCATATGCTTTGTGATCTGTCCCTGGGAACTATACAACTTCTAGCCATATGAAAAGTTCCTGGAGGGAAGAACTGTCTTTTTAAATCAGCCTCCAATTCCATCAGTATATTTTGTGGTTAATAGTACAGATGGGGCCAGATTGCCACTGTATCATCAGCTGGCTATGGGACTCTATGCAAGTTACTCAAGTGCTCTGAGCCTTGGTTTTATCATTGTGCAGTCTTGTCCTAGGAAAGTCACTGCTATAGAAAAGCAGAGATGTTTCAGCTACTTCTGTATCCACCAAGTATATCACAAAGTGCTGAACAAGTGAAAGGTTTTACTCAAGTTTGTATGGAGTACTTCACTGTGATTCTAAACCTATTAAGCTAATCTCCTCCTATTAAAGCAACCTCCTTGACTTGGACACATGTCTACATATATAAACATGTTCACCTTGCTCAACACGCACTGTGCACTAGTTACCATAAAATGACAGTCCATTCTAAATCAAGACTTTAAAGTTCTACTGCTTCTTGGTAACATCTCCCCCACTGTCTGTGTGGTGGCACCAGACAGAGCAGGAGGGAATGAGGAAGCATGAGGTCCTGAGTACCATATCCATGGCAGAAGGCAATGGTCTGGAGGCCAGGCATTAGGACTACTGGCCACCCAGGGCTTGATTCTGCAACAAAGACCACTCGTGCATGGTCACCAGAGGGGCAGGGGATGGGGGAGCCTCTCTTAGTGAGAGGTAGAGAAAGTGACTTTCAACGGACTCCTTTTGAAACAGCAGTGCCTTTGCTCTTACATTTACAGCTCTAGCCAGGAGCAAGAAGCATGAGAATGAAGATGCAGTATTCTTGTGAAGTGCCAAGTATTTCAGTGAAAATAAAACAGTATTTTCTCATTGTTGAATACCTTAAGATTAATCTGGAGTTAGGGGGAACCTAACTGTACATATAAAAACAGGAGTTGTTAAACTTTAGAGGAAGATATTTAAAGGATGTATGTAAAACTGTCTGCTATGATCTCTAACATTTATTTCTCTAAATATTTACATACAAGCAGATAAATAGCTACTTGTCCCAAGAAGCAAAGCTCATTGAAAGACTAAACTCTAATAAATATAAATCATAAATAAGAATAAAGCATCTTGCAAATGACGACACTGAAAAAGCAAAATTCATTGGTTAATAACTTTCCTCATTTAATAATGCATTTGTTTGGTAACATAAGGTGTTTTAGTCAGCTTTTCAGCTGCTGTGAACAAATGACCTGATGATACCAATTAGAGGAGGTAAAGTTTATTTGGGGGCTCATTGTTTCAGTTCATAAGTGGCCAATGCCATTTCTCAGGATCTGAGGTGAGGCAGAATACCACGAAGTGTGTGGTGGAGGAAAGCAGCTGGGAGCAAAGCACCAAGAAGCAGAGACAGAGAGCTCTGCTCAACAAGGACAAAATATATCCCCCAAAGGCTCATTCCCAGGGATCCACCTCCTCCAGCCACACCCTGCCTGGTCCAGTTAATCCCTACCAAGGGATTCATGCGCTGATTAGGTTAAGGCTCTCATAACCCAGCTAAGGTTTCTTGCATTGTCTCATGTGTGTGCTTTCAGGGGACACCTCACATCTAAACCATAACACAAGGTATATCTTATTTCCAAAGAGCACTGGAGAAGAAATACATAGGCATCCACATATGCTGTGTGCTCTGGTGAGTCAGTAGTAAATTTGCTGGGCTGAGCAGGCAGATTTCCAGATGCTATAAACTGGATCTGACATAAATTGATTTTATACTAAGATAACCCAAGATCTACCATATAATTATTTTAATATATAGGCCAGTTTATTGGCAGTTCAAACAATCTCTTGAGTATCAAGAAATAAAAAGATTAAAATTACTCTTATTCCAAACAAAACAAAATACAAAACCCTATTGATTATTTATAATGATAGAAGCAAAAGTCTTTATTTAAAAGTTGTAAAAAAGAAGGGAGAAGTTCAAATTTTTTCCCTCATTAAACTTGATTTTTTGTGTGTTTGACGATTTGGCCTATATTTAAATTTTGTCCATCTGTTGAAGAATCTCATTTTCTTTATGGAATCATCCTACATAAGTTTGAAATTCTACTTATATAGAAACATCAAAATATTTTTTTCACAAGACAACAGGTATATTGGCAGGTGGTACTTTCAAGATGTTAAGCCTGCTAACATCATGCAAATTTCAATCTTAACACACAAGATTGTAAGACAATAGCTGCCTTTCCTTGGAGTACCTGCTACCACCCCAAACCATTTGCAACTCTTTTTTGACAAAAGTTTAGGTATGCTGGATGTTATATGCCTCAAGTCTCATTAAACTGAACTTACAAAGCTCCATGTTAGGTGTACGTCCTTGGACTGTAGTTTGAATTTCCTAACCTGTAAAGTATTACCACTATCTCCAAGGGTTGCTGGAAAAGCTCAGATGATGTTTGTAAAGCACCCAGACTACAATGCCCAACACAATTAGTCTCATAGTCAATTATTTTGATTACTATAGAATGTGTAAACTCTATTAGAGAATTTAATAACTTTATGGAGTCTTCCAGGGTACTGATGGCATTTATGAGGCAAAGAATATTTTCAACAAGGTATAATGTGTACAAAGTACCAAATATAACCAGTAAATAGCATACTCCTTCCAATTCCAGCCTATCAAAAGAGCCACCATCATCAGTTTCTTGTGTATTCTCCCAGAGAAAATTTTACATCTATATTAGCAGAATTTAGGCAAGAAATGACAGCACACTGTAGTGTTCTGTTACTGCTTCTTTCCCTTAACACAATAATGTGTAAATTGTTATCTCATTCGTGTGTGTGTGTGTGTATTCTTATTAACACTCTTATTGGTGGCCATTAAAATTTAGAAAGAAATTTCATAAGCAATGTTGTAATAAATATTCAGGTATTCTTTTGCATATAAATTAATATATCTATCCTGGGCTGGGGTTGTGGCTCAGTGGTAGAATACTTGCCTAGCATGAGTGAGGCACTGGGTTGGATTCCCAGCACCACATATAAGTAAATAAAGGTCAATCAACAACTAAATTAATATACCTATAGGATAAAGTCCTAGAAATAAAATTACTGAACCAAATGAAATGTGGTATGTGTACTTTTAATAGTAAAAGCTATGATCCAACTACTTTTCATGAAAGTAGTATCAATTGACTTTCTCACTAGAAGTATATATGAGAGTATATTCTCCACTGTCATCAAAACAAGGAGTTATTGTTACAATCTTTACCTTCTGATATGCAAACAACAATTTCATTGTGCTTTCAAAAAACATTTCTACTATTATTAATAAGGCTAACATGTTTTTAAGAATATTAAAAGTTATCTCTTTGTACCATGAACTATTTCTATCCTTTGCCCATTACTCTTTTGGCTTGTTGTCTTAGCAACAGGAGTTGCTGATCCTCCCACTCATTGTGTTTCCACATTAAGTACTTTTTTCCTATGCAGATTTTTAAGAATTCTATACAAAATTATCAGTCTCTTCTTTTATGATTTCTGGGTTTTTCCTTCATAACTGAAAGGGTTTTCTCATTCTTAGAATAAGCAATTAATTCTTCATTTCTCTTTAATATATTTAGGGTTTTACTTTTCAAATTAAAAAATATTACTTGAAAACTTTTTTAGTGATGGTGCTTATAAAGAAAGTATAATTTCTGTTTTCAGCACATGTGTGTCAATAGTTCATTACTTTATATTGCTGAGAAGTAGTCCATTATAAGGATCTATTACAATTTGCTCATCCATTCATCAGTTGATGAACACTGGATTAGTTCCATGAAGATGCTATGTACATTTCTCTTTCTTTTGGGTAAATACCTAGGAGTAGAACAGTGAGACATGGCAGGTACATGTTTAACTTTTTAAAAAAACCATTAAAAATTATTTTCCAAATTGGTTATACCACTTTGCATTTTTTTATCAACACTGAATGTAAGTTCCTACCAACTTTTGGGACAGTCAGTCTTTTAATTTTAGCCACCCTCATGAGTGTGTAGTGTTCTTATTAGGGTTTTAATTTGTATTTTCCTAATGACTAAATGACACTAAGAATCTTTTCATATGCTAATATACCATTCATGTATTATGAAGGCTCAGTCTAACTTGCTAATTCTCAAAAATTAGTTTATTATTGAGTTCTTGTAAGTATTCTGAATTTGAATCCTTTTTCAAATAATAAATAATAAGTAATTATTTTCTCCCAGTCTGCACCTTGTATTTTCATCTCTAAATAGCTTTTTTCCAAGGAGCCAAAGTTCTTAATTTTGATGTCTACTTATCAATTGGTTCTTTTTTTATAATATATATTTTTTTAAGTTTAGAGGGACACAATACCTGTTATTTTACTTTTTATTTTATGTGATACTGAGGATCAAACCCAGGGTCTTGCACGTGCTAGGCGAGTGCTCTATCACTGAGCTACAACACCAGTCCATCAGTTGGTTCTTATGTGAATCGTGTTTCTGGTTTTATGTCTAAGAAAACTTTGCCTAACCAAAAGGTGCAAAGATTTTTCTTCTACGTTTTCTTTTAAAAGTTTTATTTAGGTATATTATCCATTTAGATTTAATTATTGTATATGTTTGTTATGGTTTAGATATGAGGTGTTCTATAAAAGCTCATTTGTGAAACAACGCAATAATTTTCAGAGGTGAAATGATCAGATTATGAGCAGCATAACCTAATCAGTGGAATACTCCACTGATATGGATTAACTGGGTGGTAACTGTAGAGAGGTAGGGTGTGGCCGGAAGCAGGATGTCACTGGAGGTGTGCCATTAGGGTTTATATTTTGTCCCTGGTAAGCAGGTGTTCTTTCTACTTCCTGGTTGCCATGTCCTGAGCAGCTTTCTTCTGCCATTCCCTTCCTTTATGATGTTTGGCCTCACCTTGGGCCCAGAGCTATGGAGTTGGCCTGCCATGGACTGAACCTCTGAAACCGTGAGCCAAAATAAATTTTTCCTCTTCTAAGTTGCTCTTGGTATATTGGTAATAGCAACACAAGAGCAGACTAAAACGATGATCAAAAGGTCAGATCAAAGTTCATGTTTCAGTGTATGAATTCCCAAGAGATTCAATCACTGTCTATTTAAAAGGCCATTCTACAAAATTATGGCATTTTCAGGTAAATGGAACTGGAGAATATCATGCCAAGTGAAATAAGCCATTCTCAAAATTCTAGGGGCTGAATGTTTTCTCTGATAAGTGGATGCTAATCCATATGGCGGGGGTATGGAATAAGTGGAGAACTTTGGATGGGGCAAAAGGGAAGGGAGGAAGGGGCAAAGAATAGGAAAGATGGTGGAATGAGTTGGACACCATTACCCTAGGCACAAAAGGTGTGACTCCATGCACAACCAGAGAAGTGAAAAATTTTGCTCCATTTGTGTACAATGAATCAAAGAGCTTTCTTTCTTTTTAAAAAATATTTATTCGTAAGTATTTTTTTTTTAGATGGACACAGCATCTTTATTTTACATTTATGTGGTGCTGAGGATTGAACCCAGTGCCTCGTGTATGGTAGGCGAGCACTCTACCACTGAGCCACAACCCCAGCCCCAAAGAGCTTTCTACTGTCATGTATAACTGATTAGAACTAATAAATACATAAAATAAATAAATACAAGGCTAAATTGAACTGCCTTTGAACTTTTGTCAAAAAATCACATGTCCATATATATATGTGGACCTATTTCTGGACTCTATTCTGAAGACCTATTTATACCCATACCACTATCTTATTTACTGTGACTTATAAGTCTTGGAATCAATAATATTCCAACTCTGTTCTTGTTTTGTAATGTAGTTTTGGCTATTTTAGGTTTGCATTTTCAAATGAATTTGAGAATCAGCTTGTTAATTGTCATAAAAACCATCTGCTGAAATTTTGATTGAGATTATGTTGAATTTACAGATGAATTTTGGCAGAATTCACATCAATATTTAGTTTTCAAATCCATGAACATGGCATATCTCTCCAGATATTTAGGTCTTTAATTTCTGTCTGCAATGTCTTGTAGTTTCGAGCATAAAGGTCTTCCATGTCTTTTATTCAATTTATCCCTAAGTACGATCAATCATAATTATTCTCAGTAGTCAGGTTATACAGATTTGCCACAAATATTGAATTAGTGAATATTAAGCCACTGCTCCTAGGGGAAATTTTTCCTGGGATTAAGATTAGGTTCCTTTAAGTATCTTATAAAAACATTTTCATCAAGTGATCAATACACAACCTTGCTTTTATGTTTCTGTTTAAATATACCCCATCTACTATATATTTCTTACAAACAACTATATAAAGTATTCTTCATAATAAAAAGGTTTAACATGTTCCTGATCCTGGGTAATGTGATTACAAGTTTTTTTTGGCTTTCAACCTCACAACAATGCTACCCACTACTATGCTTTTTCATGAGTCCATAAATTTAGCCACCTTTCCATAGTTAACTCATATACTAAAGATTTTACTTTGGCACTTTCTGGAGTAGCTTCTTGAATTCACAGTCAATCAACAGCACTTTAGCTGAACAAAGCTTATCTAACACACGTGTTTTTTTCTGAAAGGCACACCACAGTTTTCTTATACTGAGGAATACCTGATATCATGTCAACACTATGATTTAAGAAGTTACCAAGAAAAAGCATAAAAACAAGGAAACCCAACACTATATAGACTAGGTAAAGGATACTTATTTAAATAGAGATGAATCAAAAGGAAGAGATCTTTGCTTTGTTGTACATCAGCTGGGAATGTGAATGTTAGGTCATTCAAAAAATTTGCCAAATGACTATAAAAGGGCCTTGAGTATTGTTTTTGGAGTTACAAATAAATTTTAGTGAGTAGGTGAATTTGTAATATGTAATCTGCAAATAATGAGGATCAATTATATTCTACATTTTTGATACACTTGTAAATGATAAAATTCCATTTCTGAACTTCTGTTACCTTTTGAAAAATCTTTTGCATTATGATCTGTCCTTTTTTTTGCCTTATCTTCTTAGTTCATGTAATTTACTTAGAAGGGATATGTTTCTGTTCTTGTGGTTATTTTTATGTATACAACTATAAAATATGGTTGTATCCATTAACTTTACTAAAAGCAATGATAAATAAGAATAATTTCATTTTCTCCTTACCATCCTCTACACACTTTTGTTCTTATACTGATTATGGTTGATTGCTTTTTGCCTTTAAAAATACTTATATATATATATATATATATATATATATATATATATGTACCTCTCATAAGTGATAAGTTTTTGTCTCTTGGTTATAAAATCTGAAGATAATTAGCATGCCCACACTACCTCTCTCCTTTTCTCCCCTTCTTTCCCATCTTTTACTAATTGTATTTGTTCTATACTTCAGAATTATAATACATTCTAGTCAGAAGTAATCACTTTCTGCTTTGTTTTAGTCCTACAGATGAAGCAGAATTCACCACTTAAATGACAGTCCCTTTGCCATAGGAACTCCAGTCACCTCTTTTCTTTCATATTTTTTTTTGGGGGGAGGGGGCGTTGCTAAAATTTCTCCTCCAGCAATTCCTTCAGCAAGGGGCCATAAACATTTTATATCCTGAGTTCTTGTGGGTTCATCAATACTTGCTCAATGGTTGTATATCTAACAAAAATTTGGGGTAAGTAATGAAACTTTGAGTCATTAGCTTATGAATTCCCTGAGTCAGAGAATCAAATCCTGTAGCCATTGGCAGGAAGCTTCTGAAAACCCCCAGGTGATAACAGTTGCTTTTAAAAAAAAAAAAAGTGAAAGGTACCATACACAAAAAGGCTTTCTGCTGTGCATAATATATTTAAACGTTTACATTCTGGCTGTATTTGTCAAGGACATGACCCAAAATGATCAGGGATATTCCATATCATAGTAATCAATAAGCCCAGGACACATTGTGCCAATGGAGAATGTCAGGACAGGAGTCCAACAGTCTAAGGCTCAGTCCCTGTATCAGTTAACGTGAATCACAATCATGCAACTAAAACCTTACTAGTTGGTAAGAGGAGAACAGTGCACACTTGTTAAAAGTTAGTTTCCATTGTGAGAATACATTCTATATATCATGAAGAATTATCTTTATAATCTCCTCCCCAACTTCAAATATTTAAAGAAGTTTATATTTCTTGAGAAATAAATAAAAGACTAAAAGATAGGAATAGGGGATGAGGGGCATATTAGAGAAAACAGTTTGATCTGAAATATCTGTAGATAATCTATCATAAAAAAACCAGCAGAAAAGATGAAATGGCTTGATATTGAATTATACCAGGGATTCAGAACCCATTCAGTTATTAAGTTAATAAGACTACTACTACTGGGCTAGGGTTGTGGCTCAGTGGTAGAGCACTCGTCTAGCACATGCGGGGCCCTGAGTTCGATCCTCAGCACCACGTATAAATAAATAAAATAAAGGTATTGTGTCAACTACAACTAAAAAAAAAAAAGAAAAGAAAATATTTTTTAAAAGACTACTACTACTGATTAAAAAGTCTATCCATGCATTGGATAACACAATGTTTATTCCTCAGGTGATGCTGAGGAACAAAACTCTTAGAACTGCAGCTAAAAATGACCAGGGTCAATGGTGGGTTTTTACACTACTATGTAGGTAAAGGAAGACAAATCAAAGGACAGATCTGCCTTGGAACTCTGCAAATTGCTGCTTAAAATAAACCTGCCCTGCCTCTAGTACTTTTGGGGGAAGGGACAGGATATAAATAAATTTGACAAATAAAATAAATGTGTTGCTATCTGTGGGTGAAGTCTGTGCTCAATGGTGAACTCTAAAGATACCACCTACTAAAGTAACTTTTAGAGAGTAAAGCTGTGTGAGAACCACAGAAGACAAATCTTATTTATGGTACAAGGAAACTCAGCATTATTCCATCAAGATACTCATCTGTTAAGTTTAATTAGATTAGCATTCTGGGTACATAAAATCCTATTTGAATACAACTCTAGGTAACAACAAAAAGAAACCCCAAACAAATTTATAAAATGATAAACATCACCTTCATAACCAAATTAGTAATAATTTCTGCTTATACAGTGTCTTTTCAAGGTACGATATTTTCATACATATTATTTTACTTAATTATTTGATTCCCCACAACTATGAAGTGGGTATAGTTATCTCTACTATAAAAAAACAAGGAAACTCACTTGGAGGGATTTCCAGGTGAATAAGTGAGTCTACATCACATTTCTCTTTAACAGAAGAGCTTCTAAGTTCAGGAGAGAGAAGATTTACGTAAACTTGCATAATCACTCACAACTATGAGATCATAAGATTGAGAATCACTTAGAAAGTGATGCAGTTCAGTCACCTATCAAACTCTCTTTTCATCACTGGAAAGGAACTATCATTAAAAAAGCAAGAGAACAAGCAAAGGATGGCTTTGTGCAAGTGAAATTGGTTAGAATGAGTTATAAAAACAAGCACCAGTCCCAACTGTCAGCTGGGGTAGAGAGATCACTCAGGAGAAATGATACAAGTCATTTGTGGAGTTAGGGACATAGTTAAAAATTACTAACACAAGCCACGGCAAGCTTATTCTTCAGAGGTTTCTAGAATCTTCTTTATATATTATTATTATATATATATATCAATATATTCAGTCCAAAAAATTATATAATAAGCTGGAAAGCATTGTGGTGGATAGAAACCTGTCTTCCTGTGGTCAGATATTCAGGGAGGAAAAAAATAGCCCAATCTCTTCCCATATTAGAGTCCTTCAAATATATAGCTGGAGACCTCCTCAGCACACTGAACCTTACTTCCAGTATTTGCTTCTCTTAGTGGATCTTTCCTCCTGCCTTGTTATTTTCTTCAAAACACGTGGCTTCAAATTCCTTTACTTTCTCAGACACAGATCTGTCTGTCTACATTCATTTTGAAGTCTCCTTTACAGAACACATGTGCCACTGGAAGCAAATTCAACAATTCTGCTTTCATCACTTTAGTGTAAGCAGCATTCATTTCTCCTCGTGTGAGTGTATGTGAAGTACCCATCATACTATTTACCCACACAAGGAGTATTATATCAAACTATAAAGTTACTTCATAAAAATTTATTTTCTAAAGTTTAAAAATCAGCTTTTTTCTTTATTTGTTCTTTTTAGATATACATGACAGTAGAGTATATTTTGACATATTTTACATATATGGAGTATAACTTATTCTAATTAGGATCCCATTTTTGTGGTTGTACATAATGTGGAGTATCACTGTGGTAAAAATCAGCTATTTAATAACTAGTATTTACTAAAATTCATCACTTTTAGGTATACAATTTGAGAAGTTTTGACAAATGAAAACATCCATGGAACCATGATCTTTATCAAGATATAGAATAGTTCTGTCCTCACAAAGAGTCCCCTTGTGACTGTATCCAATAATCACTCCTTCATCTTTCCCAGAAACCAGTAATAGGCTTTCTGACATGACAGTTAGCTCTTTTCTAGATTTTCATATAAATGAAAACATTAATATGTTAGTCATATGCATTTAGCTGCTTTTTTGTTTTTTGGTACCAGGGATTGAACTCAGGGGCACTCAATCACTGAGCTACAACCCCACCCCAGCCCTATTTTGTATTTTATTTTGAGACAGGGTTTCACTGAGTTGCTTAGCACCTCGCCATCGCTGAGGCTGGTTTTAAACTCACAATTCTCCTGCCTCAGCCTCCCAAGCTGCTGGGAGGATTACAGGCACGCGCCATTGCACCCAGCTTGACTTCTTTAAATACTAAAACCTTTGAAAATTTACCTATGTTATTGTGTGTTTTGGCACTCTATTCCTTTTTCTTTATTAGTGGTTATTTATTTATATAAATATACTATAGTTTATTTGTTCCATTCACCAATTGATGGGATATTTAGATTATTTCCAGTTTGGGGCCATCATGAATATAACTATGGTTATGTTTTCATTTTTTCTAGTTAAATAACTAGAACAGGGTTGCTGGGTCATATGATAAATATACATCTAACTTTTTTCCCATTAAAAATCAATCTAGGAATTTGATAAGGATTGGGTTTAATCTATAGATTAATTTTTGGAAAATTGATATTTAAATAACTAGTCCTCCAATCCATGAACATGGTACATCTTCTCATATCTGAAAATAAAATGGATTTTATTTAGGTCTTCTTTATATCAGCATTGTTTTTGCAGTTTTCAGTGTGTAGTATTGCATATATTGCATTAAATTTATCCCAAAATATTTCATCTTGTATATTAAATGATTTTTTTTCTAAAAGTTTCCATTCTCAATAATAATTGATTTTTGTATATCAGTCTTGAATCCTACAAGCCCACTACATTTATTTATCAGTGTGAATAGTATGTTTCTTTGTTTTTTGTACCTATTGTAGGATTTCTATATATAATCATATTGTAAATAAAAGCACTTTTACTTCCTTTATCCCACAATCATGTTTATTTTGTTTTTCCCCTTGCTATACTACACTGCTAAGATCTTTGGTACAATATTAAGTAGAAATGGTGAAAGCAAACATTTCCTCTTAGTTTCCAGTCTAAGAAAGGTAAAACGTTAATTCTTTCACTGTTAGGTATAATTATCTGCAGGTTTTCATAGACCACTATTTATCAAGTTAGGAAGTTTCCTCTACTTCTTGCTTCATGAAAGATTTTATGGTGAGTGAGTGTTTTAACTCACCAAGTGCTTTTTGTACATCTGCTAAAATGATCATGTCATTTTCTTTTTAGTTTTCAGATACAGTGAATTACATTGACTGATTTTTGAATGATGAACCAACCCTGATTCCCAGGATAAACAATGCAAGAATTTAACAGTTTCCTCTCTCCTGTCCTTGATACTACTGCCACTTTTTTAAAAAAAAAAAATGTTACAAATTCCATACATTATCATTAATTTGGCTTTACACAATTGTTTTTTAAAAAGATAAAATAAGAAAAAAATGTCTTTTACCTTTATTTTAACCATGCCTGGTACTCTAAATTTTAGTGTAAATCCAAATTTTATAACTGTTAACACACTATTTTTCCTTCTGCCTGCAAGTCATTAATATTTTTTTTTGTTGTGCAGGTTTGCTGGTGATAATAATTTTAAGCTTTCATTTTTCTGAAATAAATTCTCATTTTTCTTTCACTTTTGAAAAAATTTATGCTAGGTAAGAATTCCATTGGTAGTCTCACCCTTCTGGTACTTCAAAGATGTTGATCCATGGTATTCTGGTTTGTACTGTTTCTATTTTTATTTTTCATTCTTATCCTTGTTCCTCTGTACATATCACCTTTTTTTTCTTTGGGTACCTTTAAGATTTTCTTTTTATTACTGCTTTTCAACAATTTGATTGTGATGTGTGTTGTGATGATTATCTTCTCTTTAGAGTTCATTAAGCTTCTAAGATCTTAAATTTATCATTCTCATCACATTTAAGCATTTCCCCCACTTCTTCTATCCTCATTTTTTTGCTTTAGAACATCAATTATACAAATTTGAGAGAACTAGATACTTTTCCAAAATTTACTGTGATTCTCTTCACTTCCGTATTTTTCCTCTCTTGCCACATACTGATACTTCAATTGCTCTATCTTCAAGTTCTATAATGATTTCTTCTTCAGTTTCTAATGTACTATTGCCAAGTCCAGTGTATTTTTCATTTCAGATAATTCAGATTTCAATTTTGGAAATTTTATTTCAGCCTTATTCTTTCTTACTTTTCTCTTGTTAATATATACATGTTTTCCTCTATCCTTAGGATCCCAGGAAATATATATTTTAGCAGCTGCTTTAACTTTCTTGTTTTTTAATTCCATCTATAATCTCTAGGTTTGTGTCTATTGTACTCTCTGACTCCCCTGCCTAGGGTAAAGGGCCAGATTTTACAGTTTTTATGCAGTTTTGGTAATTTTTGATTAGATGCCGGACATGGTTAATTTTATGTTTTTGGGTGCTGGGTTTTGTTAAGGATGTTGGGCTTGTTCTGGCAGGCAGTTAAGTCTCTTCAGATCAGTTTATCTCTCAAGGATTGCTTTTAAGTTTTGTTTGGGCAAGTCCAGGACAGACTTTGATCTAGGGCTAACTCACTCTCATTACTTAGGTGATGCTCTTCTACAGACTCTAACCTGTTTTCCTCATATTATTAGGTCTTTCCACTCTGCAGGTGGGAACATGAGCTAATTCCAGCCCTTTGTGAGCTACAGGAATTATTCAGTCTATCACTTTCCAGTCTAACACTTTTCACCTCACACACAAGCAAAGCAGTACTTAGCCAAGAAGTAGCCACCCTAGCTATATAAGCTCTTTCCCTCCATGAAGATTATATCTGGTATTCTCCTTGACAAGTTCTAGTTACCTAGCCCCTCAAACTGATCTTTGTCTCCTCAACTCAGTGCAATCACAGGACTATCTGGTTCCTCATCCCTGCACTTGGGCCTTGAAATAACTTTCAGGCAGTAATCTGAGGTTCACCTCATTTAATGCCTTCTCTCAGGGGTCACAGTCCTGATCTACCTGCTGTCCAGTGTCTGCAACCAGTTATTTAATATATTTTGTTTGGTGTTCCAGTTGTTTGCAGCAGAATTAATCTTCATGGGTAGAAGTGAAATTTTGTTTTGCACACATTTTAGATTCTGCCCTCTCCCCAATGCATACATATGTAGCAAGAGGAAGAAAAAATCCAATACACCTAAAGTGATGGAAATTTTAAACAAATCAAGTTCTTGAGTTATTACACTCTAATTAACATCAAATATTAAGCAATGCCTCAATCATTTTATTTTTATTTTCTTCTAAGCACTTAATAGAGGCTTATATTCACTTATTTTACTTATTTACTGTCTTTCTCTCAGCCCACATTGCAATATGAGCTTTGAGAGGGTAGGGTCATTTTCTATACTGTTTATTGCTTTTATCTCTAGTTTACAGAATAATTCCTGGCATACCATAGAACACAATTACTTAACTGCAGACATCTATCTATTCTTTGACTTGGTAAATACCCCTCACATTGTAGAAAATATATTTATTGTAAAACTAATTTTAGTTCAATAATACCCTACTTTTACCCTTGATTCCCACCATATATTATTAAAATAGGGTCCTACACAAGAAGAGGAGAATATTAAGAAGAAAGATAAACATATTGAAAGGAAAAATAACAGTACTAATTTTTATCAAAGTAAGTAATAGGCAATGATTCACAATATCCTATGTAGATGTTCAGGCAACTGGCACCTTCCAGCAGCATTCACTAGTGTGAATTTGAAGATGGAAGCTACATATTGAAGACAGAATATATGTTCTTAAAAGCTGAGAACAGAACACATGTTCTCAAAAGCTTTAGAAAAGTGTGACCTGTACTAATTGGAGCATAAAGGGCAGAGGAGAAGAAATGTCTGAAATCTATCTTCAAATAAATCTTTGGTTACTTAAGAGGTTATAAGGGAGGTTAATAAGGAATTTTATTTATTCTACATATTAGTTATTTCCGAAGAAATTTTGAAGACCTGAAATTTCTAACTACATTTTGTGCTAAATAAACAAAACAGATTTAGTCTCTACATAAAATCTTTGTATAAATTCCCAAACAAATGAAGTTCATTTATATCTTAAATCAGATTCAATAAGTAGTGCTTTGTAGATACTCTTAGGAATCACACCTGGCTTCTTACATTTCTAACTAATTTTTATTTTAAAGCAAATGATATCCTTTTTCTAGCTTAACCCAAACTGACTCCATCACGACCACCAACATGTCATATGGTGAGTCATAGGTTAAAAGTGCTTTTACACAAATAATTTTACAATTGCATTTTCTAAGACTTCATGCAAAGCTGCTTAACTCAGCAAGTGGCAGACTTGGTTATGGTACTTTACACACAATAGGTGCCCCAATAAAGACACTTACCTATTAAGGAAAACAGTGTGGGAATGTTTTGCTTTGGAAAATCATATGATAGAAAAGGGGTATGCTACCATTAACTAAGACAATAATTTTAGAGGCCTATACCCCTTTTTCTCAAGTCTGGCTACTATTATAGCACCCTGACCCTCTGCTGTGGTAACTATTCATTTGCTAATACATTGTCACCTTCTCACGGTATAGCTGCACAGAGCATAAATGGTGCCCAGGGTGTTCAGTGTTTCCTGGATACACTAATTACTGAACAGAATATACTACCCTCTCAAGCATTCCAGGTGCCTGAGATGTTACCACCCTGTGTTATTCTTAAATAAGCAGTTCACAGTTCTCAGAGACTTATCTCATAATCAATTTAGTGTCTTACTATAAAAAAGAATTACGATGCATACATTTGGTACCTCACATTGTCATGTCAACCTAAATGACAGCACAAGATGAATATAAATGAATAACTAAAACATCACATTTGTGACTGCTCTTAATGTAAAACTTTAACAACTTATCCTGATATATCATACCAGCTTTAAACAATTTACACAGCTAATATTGTACATCTTTGTTTCCCATCATTTATGCCCAAAGATCTCTTTCCAAGATTCTAGGTATCAAAAATTGGGTTTTGGATTTGGGTTTGCTACAGATTGCAGATGCTTCAGGGTATGGTGAGACTAAAATAAGGCAAAGAGTCACCCAAGCAGTCAAAATTACAGCTCTACTATACATCAGTTCTGAGAACACAGGCATGTCACCTAATCTGCCTGAATCATGGCCAGCAAATGGGCTTAATAAGAATACCCACCTTGCAGAGCTGCTGCAGGGATCAGACGAATACCCAGAGAACACTACTGGTACTTGAACTTAAGTCACTCATCTTTCACAAAACTGCAATGTTCTCAACTGCAAAAGATTAGTAACTACCCTAACTACTTCACTGGGTTGTTGCAGGAATAAAATGAAATAAGAATTCTTGGCTTTTTAAATTGAAAGGAAAACCCACATCCTTGCATGAATATTATGCCACTATCTTCCTCAGAGAATTCTATTTGTGAATGAGAAGTGGAACACTAAGGCTAAGAATTACAACTTTGATTTCTGAAGGTGCCTCTGTGGATGGTGTTCCTGGGCCTGTGCGGAGCACCTGCTCACTTGCTGAGGGAGTTATATGGACAGCTGAGGATTCACAGCCAAGCCCTTCTCTTAAGAACTTTCTTTGGACCAGCCAATCCACAAATGCCTGGGAGATGGCGCCCTTCCCCTGAGGCAACCTGTAGCCCAATACAAAGGAAAAGAGAAAAGAAAACTGGGCCTCTGCCTCAAGGTGGGACAACTGTGTGGTCTCCCTCATGTTTCAGAGCTTCCTGGGGGATCAGGGCATGAGTTTCTTCCTTAGCTTCTCCTGAAAGCACTTCCTCAGCACTTTACAGGCTTTGTTTCTAGGCAACCTGATCTAAGGCACCACCATTATCTTCTAGGGCTGGCTTATCTGGCTGGTCTGTCAACCATCAGCATATGGAAACATTTCCAGCATGGCCCAGAATTTCACTAGGAACCACCATGTATAAGACAGTGCCCCACAAGTTCAGCCAATGCTTGATACCAAGTTTAGTCAGGGAACATGGTGTCAGGAAGGAGAGGATAGAGCCCCACTAGGAGCATCCTCAGTGAGATTGAGCCCCACTTGGACCATCTTATGTCCCCTGGAAAATACCAGAGAACACCTTCTCTCTCCCTATGGGAAACTCCCCTCTGGTCTATTCAAGTGATTCCATCACAAACACTTTCCTCACCCATAGTATTTAAATGACACTGAGATTTGCATGATCCCTGGGCAGCACCTGGTCAGCATGACCTTCTGATGTATGACTGAGTCAAGGCATACATCAAATGGGACAGACCAGAGAAATGCACTTCTCATGACAATCCTTTCCAGTCATGAGCTTATTCCCACTGAACATGGGCCACACACTCTGTCAGCCATATGCTGTCCCACATGCTATTTAACTCGCTGGTGTGTGTCTGCATGTTGCCTCCTCAAGAGAACACCAGCTCCTTTCTTGCTCATGAGACACACCTGGAGCCCCTGCTATGTGCCTTGCTCCATGGTGAGAACTGGGCTTATACGGATCAAGTTAGGGACAGTTCTTGTCACATAGGACACTGCACAGAACTATTGCTCTAGAAGTATCTGCTGAATTAAACTGACTACATCTTGGAAGAGCTGGATAAGAATTCCAGGAAGAAGTGTTCCTTGCTGAGGCAGCAGGAAGTAGATGGGAGCAAAAAGGTATGGGGAAAGACAGACTTCACAGTGATGGAGACAGAATCACCAAACATTGTGATAAGGACTGATTGGCAAATGTATAACACATGCAAAGGAATGGGGAAAAAATAGGAATAGTTAATTGTAAGTAAGATTGGCCTTACTTTTCTTTCCTCTCATCCCCAACTTCCTGGTATAGAGTGAATGCTCACCATGGCTTAAATTTTATGAATTCCTTATGCTTAGAATTCTCATATGTGAATTTCCAGAAAGTAAAAGATACCCATATCAATCTTTTTTTTTTTTATACCAGGGATTAAACCCAGGGGCACTTAACCACCAAGCCACATCTCTAGCCCTGGTTTATTTTTTATTCTGAGACAGGGTCTTGCTAAGTTGCTTAAGGGCCTCACTAAGTTACCTAGCTGGCTTTGAACTTGAAATACTCCTGCATTAGGCTCCCAAGCTTCTGGGATTATAGCAGTGCACCACCATACCTGGACCCATATCAGCCTTTTAAAACCAAATATAAGCTCACATAATGCATCTCCTATGGCCAAGCTGCAGTACCATCACCTCAGGGACTGACTGATGAATGATGCAGACCTCCATGCAAGAAGCCCAATAGGCCCTCTCAAAGACAGGTCCAGGTAGACACTGAGATAGTACTTTTCATTTTTTGAACTGACGATTAACCATGTCTCAGGAATTCACTTAGAGGAAAACCCACATCCTTTCCCAATAGGATATGGGACTCCATATGGTGACACACTGACAACCCCTCTCCATGGTACTTGGTGAAATCCCATGAGTTCCAAACAGTGAAGCCTAGGGGGTGAGAAGCAGCAGAGCAATCCTCATGGTATCCACTCTACAGTCTGATTAGTGTTGTTCCCCTTCCTCCCCTCACTTGTCCAGGTTACAGACTGAAGGCCACACTCTGGAGCATGGCTTTGAGGCCTCTATGATTTGGCCTACTGGCCTCACCTTCTCAGCCCAGCCTCCCAAGGCATGCCAGCCACATGCCTTCCTTCTACTTCCCAAGCACTCCATTGTTCAGCCAGATGCCTCTTGTCATGCTCTCACTTCACAAAATATGAAACCTTGGTTGATGACAACCTCTTATGTGACAACTCTTTCCAAGATTCTCCAGATGATCAGAATGCATCACCCTCCTTTCTCTGGGCAGTTTTAAAATTACTCTGTGCTTCAATCCTTTCAACTAAAAAAAGGATAATAACCATCTGTACTCTGTCACTTCAGAGTTCTTGAAAGGTTCAAATGAGATGGTTGCTCTAATCTCTAAAACCTTAAGAAGTTAAGGAATAAATAAAAATCTACACAAAGCTTAATGTTCTCGTTACTTCGTTCAGTGATGATGCCACATTCTTAGTTGGCTCTTTGTCATGTTAGCATAGTAGACACTGAAAATTATTTTTGTACTTTACTTCACATTTATGCAACAATTTTAATGGTTTCAACCAATCCAGTAATCTGGAAATATATTTTAACTGACGATGATATTACATCTGATCTTGCTAAAAAATTTCCAAGTGGAACATCAATACTGGTGCCAGTTATGTGGCAGCTTGCCTAATGGAAGCAAAATAGCATTTACACTTTTTGTTTTCATTTTTTGGGCAACAAAATTGGAAAATTTAGACTTTTTTTTTCAAACATTTCCCAAAGAATAGACGTCTGTCATTTATATTTCAAGCTTTTCCAAATATAGAGTACAGTATCATTCTTCCAGACGAGGGAGAGCAAAGACTGCTCATCAAATGACAACCTTAACAAAATCCCATGAAGGCACCTGTCAAGTCTGTTATGACAAGTGTGTACACACACTTGGAGAAATACAATTATAAGGTAATATCCCAAGTAGATTTACACCTAGGTGAATGATTACTCCTAAAAGATCAGTTGCCACAATTGCTAGACTGTGGAACCAACCCAGATGCCCTTCAATAGATGAATGGATTAAAAAAATGTGGCATTTATACACCATGGAGTATTACGCAGCACTAAAAAATGACAAAATCATGAAATTTGCAGGGAAATGGATGGCACTAGAGCAGATTATGCTTAGTGAAGCTAGTCAATCCCTAAAAAACAAATACCAAATGTCTTCTTTGATATAATGAGAGAAACTAAGAACAAAGCAGGGAGGAAGAGCAGGAAGAAAAGATTAACATTAAACAGATACATGAGGTGGGAGGGAAAGGGAGAGAAAACGGAAACTGCATGGTAATGGAGGGAGACCCGCATGGTTATACAAAATTACATATAAGAGGTTGTGAGGGGAATGGGAAAATAATCAAGGAGAGAAATGAATTACAGTAGATGGGGTAGAGAGAGAAGATGGGAGGGGAGGGGAGGGGAGATAGTAGAGGATAGGAAAGGTAGCAGAATACAACAGTTACTAATAGGGCATTATGTAAAAATGTGGATGTGTAACCCATGTGATTCTGCAATCTGTATTTGGGGTAAAATTGGGAGTTCATAACCAACCTGAATCTAATGTATGAAATATGATATGTCAAGAGCTTTGTAATGTTTTGAACCAATAAAAAAAATAAAAATAAATAATAAATTGTTACTGGAAAGTAAAAAAAAAAAAAAAAAAGATCAGTTGCAACATAACAGGAGCCCTCTGGTGGCAACTACAGAATTCTGTCCTAAACTGCTGAATTCAACCTTTTTAAATCCATGATTTTTAAGATGTTAAGGAGAATAGACTGATCACCACTTAAAAAAATCAAGTAAAACCAAACTCTGTGAATCCACTGGATAACATGGTCAAAATATGTTTGGTGACAATATATTATGAAAGCATGCCAAATATAACAAGACAAACCATTTTTAAGAGATAAATGTAAATTTCCCAGTGTAGGTTCAGAAAATCAGTTCTCATGAATAAAGATGCACTTCAAGATGATATCCTGAACCATTACTTATTATAGCATGGACAGAACCTAAACATCCATCAGTAAGGAAATTAAGGGGCTATGGTATATCTTGTAATTGCAAAAAAGAAAAAAAATACTACAGTGGACTGAATTATTATGATATGGAAGAATGCTGTGATAAATTTTGGGTGATAAAAGAATGTTGAGGACATTATAAACAGACTGTTCCTACTGTTTTTGCTTTGAATTCCACTTAAGTATGTGTGTTTATTTTCGCACACACATTATGCATGTACTTTGTGCATTTGTGTATGCAATAGCAACATTTGAGCTCTTACTATGTACCAAGGACTGTTTGGCAGGTACTTCATTAACTCATTCATTTCTTCTAATAGAACAGTTATAGATTCATGCTTCCATTTTGTTCAGGTTCTGAAAGTAAGTGGTAGGACAAGAATGTAAAAGACAATCACACGTTACACTACCAGCATAGCTACTGGGGTGAGGAAGGGTTTTCTTACATAATTCTGTATATTTAAAGATTCTAAGAAGAATGTAATACTTTTAAAATCCAACAAAGGCAATGTGTCTAGGTGGCATGTATGAGAATGACTGCACAATATGAGTCAATGGTGTGATGCTATAATTAAAAGGAACAGAAGTCACAGTTGTGCTACTTCCTGGGTTAGCTATCTTGAGCAATTAACTTAATATCTGAGTCTTAGTTTTCATATCAGTACACTACAGATAATCAAACCTTCTGGCAAAGTTGTTGAAATAAAATAAGATAGGCATGGGCCAAGCCTGAAGGTCCTGGCACATGATTGGTCTATCTTAGTAAACAGTGTTTTTTACAGAACAAAAAATCACTGATCTATATAGATAGATCACATTTGTCCTGAAGGGTACTCTAAAGAGGCACAAAGGGGCCAGGACAGGAGATTAGAAACACAGGAGGAGCTGTTGAAATAACTACAGCACTCTGCCCTAGAAGGGCAGAGGATTAGTAGCTAACTTAAATAATTAGAAGATATTAATATAAAAGAAAATTTTATCTTTTTCAGTCTGGCGTAGATGGACAGAATTGAAATAAATACATAAACATTATAGGGAGAGACGAACAGATCTGGGTAGAAATAAATCTTACATCTGAGTTGCAGCTGTTGAAAATGACTCCGAGTTGCCTAGCATGGGACTTCCATCCCTCCCAAGTCACAGAAAGCTTCACATCCTCTGCTTGCCCTACAGGGGAAAGCTCCGAGACTACACCAGGTATGCTGCGGAGGAATTCTCACTTACCAAGGAAGGCGGTCTAGATTGCTTCTAAAGTCTCCTGTAACTAAGATTTACAGGACCTGTGACATTCAGAGAAGCTGTTCAGTTGAAAATGTCTACTGGTTTAGTAAGAATTGCCATTTTGATATGGGAAACTGTCTAGCTATTCTCATTTTTATAGACGAAGAAATAGTTCCCAAAGGAAGACAGTTTACCTGTATGGAGTCACATAAACATCAGACATATAAACATCAAACCAGAATAATAACTCTCCAACTCCTGAGGCAATACATTCCAAACTTTTGCCAACTATGAATTCACTCACTGGGTATGATGATTTTACTGTAATCAATAGTTTTTAAATGCTCATTCTAATTTTTAAATACTGGTGACAAATAATATTTTAAAATTACAAATATTCAGCACAATCTCTCTTCTGTGTTCAAGACATGATTACCTTTAGCAATAGCCTATCTCCATATTTAAGCCAATTGATACATTTTAATTTAAACAATTGGAAGACTATAATCCATTGTACTGTACAGACTGCTGGGACTTGTTGCAATTTCTGGTAGGTAGCATCCAGATTTTTGGTAGGTAGCATTAAATATTTGCATCAAGAATGAACCCAGACGCCGGGTACGTGGCTCACTCCTGTAATCCTAGCCACTCAGGAGGCTGAGGCAGAAGGATCACAAGTTCAAAGCCAGCCTCAGCAAAAGCGAGGTGCTAAGCAACTCAGTGAAACCTTTTTTCTAAATAAAATATAAAATAGGGCTGGGGATGTGACTCAGTGATCCAGTGCCTCTGAGTTCAATGCCTGGTACCTCACCCCCCCCCCCCAACAAACACAGAAAGAATGAACCCAAATACTTTGTAAGTATTATTATTAAAAGGCTTCCTTTGGTATCTACCAGAACCTAAGTTATCCTTAAAAGGTGGGAGATGGAAAGTTTCAACTTGGGAAAGAGATGAATAGTGCTTGAAGTACATGATACCTCAATCAAGTAGTTATTTGCCTCATTTTTTTTTTAACATAGCCAACTATCACCCACTTTTCAGTGAAAATCAGAACAGGCTAGTAAAGAATCAATTCTTAGTGATTCAGTCATCAGCATCATCATGCAGTTCTTATAAATTCTCATTATCTTATTTCTGACCAGGAAGAGACAGATTCAGTGGGAGAAGATAAAAGTACACACTATGCCATTGGATTAAGCCATCCAATGTCACAGAAATGCTCTTTACTTGCATCAGGACCATGAAGAAATATTTCATACCTTCTTGGAAAAAGATTTCCTCACCAGCTAGCAAAACTCAACATAGGAGAGCTAAGGTATCTACTTGCTGAGAAATTCATACAGCCCAGTGGAAACGTGGTCTTTGAGGGAGCTTTCATCACCATCTTTGTGGAGAAGTGGGGTGTGGATGAGAATTCCCTGAGCAGCAGCTTCCTTGAGTTAGTTCTCAGCTGGTGCCTGTTGCTGGGAATGTCAAGGAACTTCCCCAGCAATAGGGGAGCCAACAAAATAAGTAAAGGTTTTCAATGACAAACCACATGAAAAGTCAATGAAGACTTCTCCCTCATACGTATCACCAGACATATGCCAAAGGCAGATGCATACCCTGCACACAAGTGATTTCAACAAAACTAAAAAGTGAAACAGTCATTCACACAAATGATTGCTCTTCATAATGCACACCACTGACATTACATGACAGGCAACAACAGTATTTGATAAAGGATTCTGCCAAAAACTTCTTCTTTCCCTTTAAATATGTTTGTCATCAGCTTTGGGGTTGATGTTGCAAACTTCTCAGCAAATCTGCTTTTGCCATGAGGAATGTAACTTTGAATGATGCCTTTTAGGCTTTGTTCTGTTCTGGGCCCTCAGCAACAGAATTAATCAGTTTCACCCTGGAAAATACTATTTTGAACTTGATCTGGGACAACTCAACTGGTTTACTAGAGAGACTGCTGTACTTTGTCTGAAAATGACTCAAAAGCATTCAGGGTTTCATACCACTATTTGACAAAGTTTCATAACAGAGAAAGCACTGGAGACTATGCACAAATAAATCACCTGCCAAGTAAAATTCAATTTTCAGAGAGTCACTGTGGTACTTTCTACTTACGATTTTCCTTTTTCAGTTACTTGAGTGAAATGATCAATCTGGCAGATTCACTGGTCCCTGGACACTCAAGATTCACAGCCTATACTTACTCTGGGTCTCTGTTCACTATCTGTTTATAATGTTATTTTGAGCTGTAGTAGTATTTAATTCTTATTTTTGTCACTCTTTTTTATACTTCAAAGAACCATTTCTAAATTACTGATAGAATTGGATAAAGAAAATACCACAATAGTAATGGAGAAGGAGAAGGAGAAGAATAAGAAACAGAAACAAACAACAAACACAAAGGTCAACAAAGGTAGGTAAAAATAAACCAGATACCACAGTATGTCTACTGTGTTCCATCAACTATTTTGAAAGACTTGACACATCTTAACTGATTTACACTTCAAAACCACCTTAGGAAGGAGGTAGTAGTATTATCTCCATTTTACAGATGGGAAAACTAAAATGTGACTTCACTTGTCCAGGGTCACAAAATGCCAGAAATTGGGACCAGACTTATGCCACACTCTAATCCATCTCAAATGAGGACAGAGATCAGTGCCTTATAAATTAAAACAAAGACATGATGCTGTCCTTGTAGCCCAAGGGGAGCCCTTCACAGGAATCTGTTGAAACCAGCTTGCCCTCAGAAGCCCTGGATTGCTCCATGAGGGACCATCCCACCTCCCCCAGAGATTTTGTCTGATGTGGAAGTTATTAGCCAAGGACCCTAGAAGGCCACATTCCTGAATTATGGCTTTTTATCCTGTGTCTCAAGTCACACTGGGGTGAAAATTACACAGAATTCCTTGACAGGTCGTTTCAATGTCACACAACCTACCAAGTTAATCTCTTTCTTGATTTTTCAATGACATGTTGTTATTATTATTTGGTACCAGGAATTGAACCCATGAACACTTTACCACTGAGCCACATCCCCAGCCCTTTGTGTATTTTGTTTTGAGACAGGGTCTCACCAAGTTGTTAAATTGCCACTCACTAAATTGAGGAGTCTAGCTTTGAACTTGAAATCTTCCTGTCTCAGCCTCCCGAGCAGCTGGAATTATAGGCCTGCACCACAGCATCTGGCTTGACGTGCTATTTTTGATTTCCTACTTTGCAAGGTGCAACCAGCTTACTCACAGACTCCCCCTTCCCTATCCTGCTAATATACTGGTTTTTAAAAATTCATTGTTTCCATGGTTATGACTATGACTATAAAGTTCACAGCTATGTCTGTAGTATATCATCAGTGTATTTTCTTTCTTGATAACTCTATTTCTGCTGAAACTATAACTTTGTTAATTGTCAATTAGCTATCTTCCTATTACTAAATTATTCCTAAACCTTCTGATACAACTATAAACCTTTTCTGTACAGAAACCCACAAGGTGGTTAACCAGTGAGTGAGTCCTTTTGTCTCCACACCCCTCACAAACGGCCATTTCATCCAGAGGCCTCTGCCTCTCTCTATTTGGGTGTCCCAATCCCTAGGACCATGAGAGAGCTGCATGCCCTCCAGACTTCCCAGAATTCCCTTTGCTTTCTTCCTGTGTTAGGTCTCATTTCCTACATCTCATCTTTGTCTTCCTCTTTCAGAATTTCATTCCTTCATTATTTGTGAAGCACATCCCCAGTGGCTAAATATTTTTATATTTCTGGCCTATCTAAAATGTCTTAGTTCAAAAAATTTCCATTCAAAAAAAAAAAAAAATAAAAAAAAATAAAATGTCTTAGTTCTATTCTCACATGTAATTATTTGGCTGGGCATACAACTAGTGGCTGGCACTCATTTGTTCTCAAGAACAGCACAGAGATTTACTATTGAGAAGATCAATTCTGTTTGATTCCTGATTCTTTAAATACAACCTGACTTTTCTCCCTTGTGGAAATTTTTACTATCTTCCTTTTATCCATGGTATTCTGAAATTTCACAATGAAGTGCTTTGGTATGAGCTATTTTTAAATTCCAGAGTAATTCCAACAAAATGTAAACTCCATGATGGCACAGACTATTGGCCTACCTCATTTGTGCAGTCCTCCTGCCTTTAACAACGCCTGTCCAAGTAGATACTTAAGGAACACAGATAGAATAAACAACAAATGTGCTCATGTCTGCCAAGACCTTTCAATTGGGAAGTACACATATTTTCCTGAATTCCTTCTTTATAATTTTCTGCCCATTACTTCTGGAAATCATTATTAATTGGGTATTGAGCTTCCTGGATTAATTCCCAAATATTCTTTTATTGTTCTAATTTCTGGGATGTTTATTTCATCTTTATGTTCCTATCATTAAAACTGCTTTAATCTTTGGTTACCAAATGTTGAATTTTCAGTTCTTTCTTGACACTGGGTGATCAAGAGCCCCAATAATTTCACTAAAGAAGCAGAATCCCCAAACTTGTGGAAATCAGATGAGTAGAGAAACAGGAAAGTACCCTATACATATGTTGCAATTAGTACTAAGAGAGGCAGGTTTAAAAGCAAAGGTCCAGAACATACTTAACAAAACAGCATGGCAGTAAACCCATTTATTCTTTTTGTTTGTTTGCTCATCTTTAATAGGTTATGTCAGATTATTATCAGCAGTAGAAGCAGACCATATCTGTCAGAAGACTGTTATCAATTTATACTCCTTCCAGAAGTGTATGGTAATTACTCATGATATATATTCCTGTTTATATTGTCATGTTGTTATTTTTTAAGCTATTCTCATGGGCATACAGTAACATCTCCAAATAGTATGAATTTGCATTTGTCTTCTTACAAATGAGGCAAAAATGTTTTCATAAGTCTTTTGATATTTTGTAGAGCCTCTTTTGTGAAGTTCATTTTCTATTGGGTGGTCTTTTTCTTATTGACTTACAGGAGTTCATGTATATATGTATATGTGTTTTCATATATATGAATATATTCATAAATATCTAAGTACATATATGAACAAGATATGGATTGCAAATTTCTTTCTACTCTCTGGCTTACCCATTCACTTTCTTTCTTTTTTCTTTTTTTATATTTATTTATTTATTCTTTGTTCTACTTAGTTGTATATAACAGCAGAATGCATTTCAATTCATTGTACACAAATGGAGTATAACGTTTCAACTCTCTGGTTGTATAGAGATGCACCATTCATGCAATCATACATGTTCATAAGGTAATGATGTCCACTGATTCCACCATCTTTCTTATTCTCATAAACCCTCCCTGCCCTCCCCTTTGCCCAATCCAAAATTCCTCCATGCTTAAACAGTAAGTTCTCACCTGTCCACAGGACCACCAAACATCAATCACTTAAGTTCATTTAGATAAGGCTAGGTTCTCCAGTGCAGTCCACTGAGAATTATTTTTGGTGCTAGGTATGGAACCTCAGCTGCAGTTTCAGCCAGGGTCTCATGTGTGCTAAGAATGTACTCAGTCACTGAGCTGTATACACCCCCAGCCCCACTGGGAATTTTCAGAAGAAGATATTCTAAATTATGATTTTCTTGAGGATTATTTCCTTGTTTTCAATTGCAAAGAAAGAACACATAAATATTCTTCAACTTAGACTATATAAAACCAACAAAGCAACTGTTTCATACTTATGAAACTGTATGAAGACAGGCAATAAATATCATTTGTAGCTTAATAAATAATGTTTTAAATTATTTTAGCACTGTTATGAAAATCATTTCATACTTTCAAACAGTATCTCCAGTTCACTTACAATTATTGGCATATAAAGTTCTCTCTGAAAAACACGTGATAAGACTAGTTAGTTCATGTTTCCAATCAGAACCACTGAAAAAAACATTTTTCACCATTAACCAAAAAACATGTTTAATTTACTGTTTGAGTTGGTTTAATCACATCAAGAAAGTTTTCAGCTACTTTCCCAATCTGTTACTCTTCTACCATCTTTTAACTCTACAACAGGATTTTTTTTTTCTCAAGTTCACTGAACAATCCTTTCACGTGAACTTCAAAGTAAGTTTAACCCACAAATCCTCCTGGGTAAACATCTTTGTCAATTGTGCTCACTCATTTGGCTTTCAGACACACACTTCATGCTTTGCACAATGAGTGTCATGAATCCTCCCAGTAATGGGTTAATCACACTCTGAATTCACCGTCTGAAATTTACAAAACTCTTTTATTATTAATGTAATCACAATAATTATACTCAACCTAGGAGTCCTACAGTCAAAACTCAGTGAACCCAAAGGGTCTGAGCAAGGGAGACATGGTTTTTTATTTTGAGAAGCACAAAACCATTGTAAGAGATGGATTAAGAACACTGAACACCTTTAACTACTATTACCCCTGCTACAACAGCTTTCTGAAAACATTTGTGACAAGAACCTAAATTATAACTAATAGACCTTTTGATATATTATGTACTAGAAGACTGAACTCAACAGGAAATCTAATTAATGTTGTCAATATAGAATGACAATTGACATCAAATGTTGGAAAAATGAGTTTTTATAAATTTTAATCTCTTAAAGATGGTAAATGAAATGATTCTGTAAAATATAATCATTTAAAGTCAATATAACTGTAACAGGCATATTAAATCAATGAATTTATTATTAATTATACCTGAATAACTATCACCTTCTACAAATAGAATTTATTGATAACATGTTAAATCCAAGTGAAAGCTTTTATACAACCCTAGGATTTTTGTGGTTCAAGATAATATTCTATTCAAGGTATTCTTTGCTTAAGAATAAGATAAATAGATAAATAGAATTATATCAGGGCTTCATATGCTCATTCAAAAATTGATTAAATAGCAGCATATCATTTACCTTTTTCGGTTTATTTTTTCTTGAATTGAGACATAATATTTGTATATTCACAGGGCATATTTTGGTTAATTTGACACGTGTACACAATGTGTGATAATCATATCACCCCTGATATGATTGATATGATAAAACACTTCCATCTCTTTTTTTATGGGATGGGAATTTCATACTCTTTCATACTCTTTTAGTCATTTTGAAATATATCAAAGATTATTCTAACCAATAATCCTGCTATTGTGTTACAGGAAAACCAGCGCTAATTCTCCCTCTGTTTTAGGGCCCCTTATCCATCTTCTTGCTGTTGCCCCTCCCTCCTGCCCCTCCTAGTCTCCAGTGACCATTATTGTTCTGTTCTTCTAGGAGACTGACTTTCCAGTTTTCACAAATGAGAATGTGTGGTATTTGTCATTCTGTGTCTGGTTTATTTCATTAACACAATGGCTTCCAGTTCCATCCTCTTTGTTTCAAATGATAGAATTTCATTTTTTTTATGGCTGAATGATATTCCAGTGTGTATATATACCACATTTTTTTATTCATTCATCTACTGATAGGCATATCTAGGCTAATTCTGTATTTTGGCTATTGTGTGTAGTACTGTAATAAACATGGGAGTGCAAGTGGTGGAATGGCTGGAGCATACGGTAGTTCTATATTTAGTTTTTAAAGGAATCTCCATACTCTTTTCAAAAATGGCCATATTGGGGCTGGGGTTGTGGCTCAGTGGTAGAGTACTTGCCTAGCATGCATGAGGCACTGGGTTCGATCCTCGGCACCACATAAATGTAAAATAAAGATATTATGTCCACTTAGAACTAAAAAATAAATATATATATTTTTAAAAATGGCCATACTAATATACATTCCCACCAACAGTCTTTTTTTCCAAGTTTCCCTTTCTCCATATCCTCTCCAGCTTTGTAATACTTTTTGCCTTTTGGATGACAGCCCTTCTAACTGTAGTGAAGTGATGCTCATTCTGGATTTGATTTGAATTCCCTGATGTTAAGTGAGACTGGGCATTTTTTTCATAAACTTGTTGCTCAATGATATATCCTCTTTATTTGTTCTTATTAGTTATACATGATAGTAGAACATACTTTGACATATCATACAGATACAGAGAATAACTTCTCATTCTGGTTGTACATGACGTAGAATTACATTGGTCATGTAATCATATATGCACATAAGAAGTGTTTGTTTAGTTCTTTAGCCCAGTTTTTAATTGGATTTTTTTTGGTGTTCACCTTTTTAGAATACCTTACTGGATGAATAGTTTGCAAGCATTTTCTTTCAGTCTATAGATTATCTCTTAATTCTGCTGATTATTTCCTCTGCTATGAAGAAACTTCTTAGTTTGAGCTAATACCATTCATTTACTTTTTTTTAAAGGCATATTATCCATAGTTCCAAAATGAATAAGATCCAGCTTAAAACAGTTTATACAACAAAGGTATCAGGGTCAGGGGCAAAAGGAGTAACAAGTGAGGAGGGGAGAAGTGATCGACTATTAGCTGTGTCAAGTGTAAAGACACAAGGCTACAAAGATAGCATTAGAAAAAGTACTCTGGCACAATCAGGTCATATTTGGAATATTGTGTGTAGCTATGAACATGCAATGTCTGAGAAAACACAAACTAGATGCCAAATAGAGGAAATCATTATCAGTCCTAATGGATGACAGGAAATGGAGATGGAGATGGCAATCATATTGCCTAAGATATAGTTGGAGACACTAAGGGAAGTTAACCCAGAGAATAGGAAGCTTAGCAAAGCTGGGGAAACAAGAGGCACAAAATATCAGACACCACATGAAAAAGGGACATTTATCTTTGTTGCTTCAAGGTACAAAATATTAACTGGGAGAAATTCTAAGGAGATAGAATTTAGTTCCATGTTTTTGTTTTTTTAAAAAGCACCTAAAACATGGAAACTGCCTGATTCACCTGGGTTTCTGAACAAGTAGAGAGTACTGAGTACAAAGCAGGGTCCCAAGAGCTCACAGCTATAAATTCTGTGAATCCTTCCAGCTCCTGTAGTGGGAGGTAGATAGGCTAAACAAGGAAGAGCCCAAAGCAATCTTAAATGAAGGACTTCCATTTCTGAGGATATGTCTAAGCAGGTACTCTGACTGATTCTCACACTGAGAACTAAAAAGTTGAGTAAAGCATTAAGGACAGATCAACAGGTAAATGTGACCTGTCTAATTAGTAAGGAATATTAGAAGTTAAAGATTAAGTGAAGGTGAGGATGTGGGGAAAAGGGTACACTTGTACATTGCTGGTGGGACTGCAAATTGGTGCAGCCAATTTGGAAAGCAGTATGGAGATTTCTTGGAAAGCTGGGAATGGAGCCACCATTTGACCCAGCTATTCCCCTTCTCGGTCTATTCCCTAAAGACCTAAAAAGAGCATGCTACAGGGACACTGCTACATCGATGTTCATAGCAGCACAATTCACAATAGCAAGACTGTGGAACCAACCTAGATGCCCTTCAATAGATGAATGGATAAAAAAAAATGTGGCATTTATACACAATGGAGTATTACTCTGCATTAAAAAATGACAAAATCATAGAATTTACAGGGAAATGGATGGCATTAGAGCAGATTATGCTAAGTGAAGCTAGCCAATCCCTAAAAAACAAATGCCAAATGTCTTCTTTGATATAAGGAGAGTAACTAAGAACAGAGTAGGGTCGAAGAGCATGAGAAGAAGATTGACATTAAACAGGGATGAGAGGTGGGAGGGAAAGGGAGAGAGAAGGGAAATTGCATGGAAATGGAAGGAGACCCTCAGAGTTATACAAAAGTACATACAAGAGGAAGTGAGGGGAAAGGGAAAAATAATACAAGGGGGACAAATGAATGTCAGTAGAGGGGGCAGAGAGAGAAGAGGGGAGGGGAGGGGAGGAGAGGGGGGATAGTAGAGGATAGGAAAGGCAGCAGAACACAACAGACACTAGTATGGCAATATGTAAATCAATGGATGTGTAACTGATGTGATTCTGCAATCTGTATATGGGGTAAAAATGGGAGCTCATAACCCACTTGAATCAAAGTGTGAAATATGATATATCAAGAACTATGTAATGTTTTGAACAACCAACAATAAAAAATTTAAAAAAAAATAAATTTTTAAAACTTTAAAAAAAAAAAAAGATTAAGTGAAGACGAGAATTCCAGAGGTACGAAGGGGATTAATACTGGTTCCTACCTTGGGGCATTTATGGAAGGAAGGATGGATTTTAGCTTTGGTTTTCAGTCTCATAGCACTGTTAGAAGCAGGGGAAACCCTCAGCAAAGTGGAACATCTAATAGGATATACCAGAGGACCACAGCCCCTGTATTTGGGAGAAGTAGGATTAAGCTAACACATCAGGATCACAAAGAAAGTTGCCTGTCCCAAATCTTGATACTAAGTGAATGGAGAGAGATCCATTTGTCATCACAAACCAGCCCTGATGTAATTCTGTAGCCAGAAATAACTTAGGGCTCCCCAAATCTCAAATTGACAGTTGAGTTCCTAGAAGTCCTTGGGTCAGCAGTGACTCCAGCTACCCCTGAGAAGTAAGCAATTCCCCTCTGGAGCAATCTACCCTCAGATTTGGTTCCAGAGAACAGCCACAGGAAAAAAAAAAAAAACTAAGAAATATGAACTCAGGGTAAAAAACTGGAAGTAAATACACAGAAAAACAAGGCACCACGAGTAAGAGTCAGCAAAATAGACAGTAGAATCAGCATTGTGAAAGCCTTTTGCGTTTACACATACATCACACACAGCATACTCAAAGCCAAGCAGGCTATGCTGAAACCTTATTTGCTCTTCAGAAGCATCTCAATAGTGGAGCCTTAGAAATGCTACAAAAGTTATTGCACAAGTGTAATTAAAACCCGCGAACAGAAGTCTCCTCCCTCCAGGCATTCATTATGCTACAGCTTATCTCTGCATAGAGATGCAACTTAGAATAATGCTGCACAAGTCCTTGTTCATACATGCCTGTGTGCATGAAAAATGTGTTTCAAGTCAACAAGTATGTTTATTTTGAAACACGCTAAAGTAGTAAAGGGTAGTCCAATTTATACACTCTAAAAATTTAATTCTATCAACTTCACAAGGGAGTAGACTAAAAATTATCACAATATACACAAACATTTTACAGTGATACATGAACTCCGCAACAGATATTGCCACTTGGAAACTGGAATGCTCTACTGTAAACCCATCTGTCCCTTTTACCGAGGAAAAGGTGGAATATGGTCCTATCAATATGGGTTCTGAATTAGTCTTCAATCAATCGAATGTGAGACTAAATAAAAACTAAACATGAGGAAATTCTATTACCAATAAACAGGCTGTCCAGGTTTACAATAATAAAAAAGCGCAGTGTCTGGACCATTTCCCCCTTGGCTCTCCATTATCCAGAACTTCCTCCCTTCTCTTTACAGGTTAGTGCTAATGTGCATTTATTAAACACATGTCAGGCAAGATCATCCAAGGACAGCATCACTCTTGGGCCACAGGTTTCAATAACCCAAAGAAAAGGTATCTAATGCTGCCAGAAATTCAGAACCTGGCACTGCCTCACATGTTTCCTATACTAGAAAGGTTGGTCAAGGTCTAAACACTTCTAACACTATTAATCTTAAAGTTGATAGTGATGAATCAGAGGGATGAATCAAAGCTTCTAAGTTATCTTTTGATGCAATACACATGGGAACACATGTTAAAACAGAGCCTCAAACCTTCAAAAGAATGCTCAAATTTGAAAGGGTATCCAGCTATACTGCTCCTAATTCAACTCTTCCACTATCCCACTAAATAACTAGCAACACACAGAAAAGGGAAAGGAGTGAAACCCCACTAACACTAAAATAAGAAAAAGTAAATTTAAAAAATTTTTTTTAGTTGCAGATGGACACAATACCTTTATTTTACTATTTTTATATGGTGCTGAGGATCAAACCCAGAGCCTCACACATGTTAGGGGAGCACTCCACTGCTGAGCCACAACCCCAGCCACAAGAAAAAGTAAATTTTAAGGACCAAGAAAGAGTTAAATTACTTCCTGAATTTGATTCCTTTAATTATACAGCAAATGAAACTAAATTTTTAAAAAACTACGTAAGCACACAGAGCAGAGAGTAGTCTCCCCATCCAGAATCATACCTGTCTGCAGCACTGCCTGTCACACTATTCCCTGGAGTGAGACGAGCCAACAACAAAACTGGACAGAGAGCTCCATTCTGTACTTATGTATTTGAAATGCTCTGTCACTTTCCATCCTTCCGTATCCTTCTATAAAACTGGGAGATCTAGCTCTGCCATGAACATGATGTACTACAAACAAGTACAGCTCAGACCACTGCTGTCCCATGTTGGATGGCATGATGGCAGGGCCAGTCCCTGCACAGTTGGCTGCAGCACTTCTGGCAGCAGCTCTCTCTGGGCCTGGCTCTCACATGAGACTTAAACAACACAGACAGATGCCACCCCTTCATGTAGAAGAGAAGATGAAAGATGACAAGGTAAACTGGATCTTAGAAATCTTCGGTGGGCCACATCCAGGCTGAAAGCATAAGAATGAAGTAACTATATAAGCAGAGATAGGGACAGAGAGAGAAAGGAGACCCAAATAGATTCATAAGAAGGATCAGAAAGAATGAGAGCCCAGTGGCACCAGAATTCTCCCCATGATACCCTGACCCTCTGTCAACTCCACTTGACCCAACTCCAGTGAGTTTCTTCTGGCATCAAAGAAATCCTGACTACACCATAGTAACCAGCTCTGTAATCTCAACCTGTTTCTTTCACTGAGATGACTACAGAGATCCTCAACACCTTGCACACTATTCGAGTAAGGAGAAGGTGGACAGGGATCCACCCCATTAGGGATCACTAATATTCTAACCAATTAATGAGGGAAATTACCATTTGCTGGGAAACAGCAAATATTTATGTTATTTTTTTATCAAAGGTAGGATAGTTTTTCTTGGGAAAACACATGTGTGACTGTTTAGAAACACTGAAAAGAGTAAACCTTCACAAAGTTACCCCACAGCACCACTGAAGAGATGACCTTATAATAAAGTGATAGAGGGCATTAGGTCTCTTGGGCTCCCTTTAAGACAGCAATACAGATATTTTCAAAGATTTCTGTGAAAAGTGCCCATATACTTGGAGGATAGACCCCCCAACATTGTACTATAATACTATTTTTTATTAGTTATTAATAGTTTTTGTATTAACTACTTTTGAAGCAGGTATTCACTAGAACATTACACCCCCACTCCCCAGGTAGTTATAGTAAAGGAATATTGACTATGAAACTTTGAGATGGGGATTACCATTTTTTTTTCCTGAGATATTTTCCTAAGCCTTGTCTCAATTTTCTTGGAGGTGAAACAAATAAGTCTCCCCAGAATATAAGTGGAAGGATCCATACTAATCTCTACTGGGAAAACCATACTCCCCAGTCCCTGATGTCAAGTCTGGGTAATATAAGCTCCTGCCAACATTCTACAGCTAGACCTGTGGGTCCCTGTGGGTGGCCTTGCTCACCAGATCTACATACTCCAGACTATTCCAATATCAGTGTCTTCTTCCCTTCATTTCAGTCCTCCTATAAAATGACACCACACACCCAGGTCTGCCTAGTTTTTTTAATCTTAACTCAATGTGAATTTTGTAGACTAATTTTTTTAAAATTCTAGCTTTTATAAAAGGTTAAGTTTGTATTTTGTTTTTCCTGTTACACACAAAAGTTAGTTACCTAACAGCAAAAGCACAGCTGTCAACAAGATAAATATGTGTAAGTTATTCTACTTAGGTATGCTTGATTAAAACTAGAAATTTATAGAAAAATAGTAAAGTACAAAAGTTTAACTCTTCAATTTTTAAATTGTTTTTTATTACAGTATATATGGGCACAGGTCCCCAGAGTGGTATTAAAAGGGTGTTTCTACGTTGCTGAGAAAAAACAACTACAGACCACAACATAAGCCACTATGTTTGGCTTAAAATAATAAAATAATCTAATACTGTCCCTGTCAAAAATGAGAAATGTTTGAATACCTATTTTAAATACATATATTTTACATGCACCTATTGTTTTAGGCATCAAATTACTTCTAAATTGAAACAGTGTTACAAGGTGGGGGGATTCTTTGGAAGTAAGGCCTTCTTCAATTCAGATTCTATTTTTAAAACATTGTACTGTGTGTGTTAGCAGTGATATATTTAGACTAGACTCCCATAAGCAAAAATGAGGTGGCCCTGGTTTTTAGTCCCATTTCTAGCAGTGGCACAGATTCATTTCTCAGTTTGGACCAGCATTTCTTTAAGGAGCATCCTAATTTAATCTGATGTTCATAACGGTCCAGATATGCTGGAGGGCTCCTTCAACCTGGCTTTAGAGCCCTTTTGACAGGCCTCTATAATTTCTGAGCACTTCCTTACTTTTTAGTACAGTATGATATCCAGACTCATTTTGTACTATCCTTTCCCAGCCCTGAAGTTAGTTCTCCAAGGAGCCCTGGTTCCTCTCGGGAGAATGGCCTTTACAATCCAAGATCTGGATGCTAGGTGTGCTTATTGCTACTGGAGTGCTGCTGTTGAGAGCTCTACCAAGGACTACAGGTAAATCTACAAGTGCATATGCATATATACACGTGCACATCTATAAATCATTTTCCATATATCTACATTTGCTAAATCAACAAGTTTATGCTGATACCTCCCATTTGAAAATCTACTACAACAGTGTTCATTCCAGTTTTTTTTCCTCCTATTTATATATATTTTTTCTATGAAGTGAAAAATCTGGGTATCTGATCTTTGCTATACTGATGTCTTCTCAATTCCACTGCTTGCTGCCACTGAGCCTCTGGTCCAGGTGAGGCACTCTCCTTACTCTACCTGGACTCAAACTCATTACTGTCACATGGCACACCACCCACACACCCCACTTCATCCCTCTCAGAATCAAACACCTAGTGTCCTCCTCACCCCACAATGGGCCATAACCAATGTCCCCCACTTGGCTCTAAAATGTGTGCTGGGCAGCCCTCCTGTACCCCAGTGGGACCACCATGGTCCCCCCCATACAAAGGTACCCTTCCCAGTTGCACCTAATGGTTTCTGGGGTAAACTACTGAGGAAGAGGGAATAAAAACCTGGTAATAATCTTTAAAATAAAATATAACTAGTATTTTATTAGGTGGTTCATTTTCAGTTTATATAATAGTACATTCCTGAAAATTTCCATTTAAGCTTTTATAGAAATTCCATTTTAGAGCCCTTGAGGCCTTCCACTTAAAGGAACACAGTGGTGAGTCATTTCATAAGGCAGAAAGTCATTTTGTAGTGTGAATAAACCCTACTAATGTAGCTATTCTGCAAAATTTGCTTTTCATCAAACATGATTTTTTTTTTTTAAGTGCTAGTATCCAAGTAAGAGATGAATCACACTAAACACCATCCATGTACTCCAGGATTTTATAGTGCCTAAACAAACAAAACACCATTTCTCTATAATGCAGAAGCCCCAGAGCATTATCATCTTTTTCAGTAAAATAAACTAAAGGGCACATTCAGGAAGTTTTTAATGGATTACAAAAAGTCATCTTAACACAATAATCAACGCATCTAAGTCTGGAAGGGGGATTAAACTAGGAATTCATAACATAATTTTAGTGCAAACATATGGCAATCAATAGAATTTTAGGGTTATTTAAGTTCCTGGAAATATTGATTTAGAAGTCTGGTCTACTAGGAGTTAATCTCCTCGACCTAACTTTTGGGGGCCACAGGAGCTTTGTTTTGGTCTTCTGGGTCTTTCCGTAGCAACTCTGCTTGGGACAGTCAGTTCCTTTGGAGTGCAGACTAGGGTTAAAAGGTCAGATTCTGAAACCAGACTGAGTTCAAGTCCAGGTTTCACAGTGTACTGATTGAGTGACCTTGGGCAAGGTCCACAACCTCTCTGTACCTCAGTTTCCAACATGAATACATATCCTAACCACCAGAACGGGGACTAATGGAACAAGGAGCCCCTTGCCTCACTCTGCTGGTGAGCTGGATCAGGGGAAGGAGCCTGGGCAGTAGTCTGGGGGCTGCCCTGAGTCGGAGACTTCTCCACATAGATTTCCCCTAGTGCCCTTCTTAAGAGTTTATTCCTCCTCAAGGACAATAAAAACAGAAGAACCAGAGCTTCTCCTGAAAGGAAAACACTACTGGGAGTTATGACCACTGACCCTCTTCACTGCAGCCGCCTGATGTGCCCCATGGAGGACAGCCTGCATCCTGGTACTAGCACAGGGCCACATTCCAAATGTGCTCAGTTAGCTCATAGAAGCCACCTCACATCACTGAGGGAGTTCCTAGAGAGCAGTTCACAAGCCTGATGTGGGCTCCTAGCTCCTCTAACCCTGACAGCACTGAGGTCACTGTCAGTCCTTGTAGTTAACCTCAACCTTGTAGTTAATCTCCATACTGCTTTTCAAACTGGCTGCACCAATTTGCAGTTCCACCACCATGTATGAGTGTACCTTTTCCCCCACATCCTCACCAACACTTATTGTTGTTTGTCTTCAACAACCCTGTGCTCAGGTGGTGCTCTCAGATGCCTAGAATTTTGGAGCAGTCAGTCCCTCTGTCCTAACAACAGTCTAGCAACTACCCTCATGTATGCGTCTGGAGCCCCCACCATCATTTAGCTGGTACTTAAAAAATAAAATAAAATAAAATAACATAGACTTCTTTTTATAAGTGCATTCCATAGATCTGCAAAAAAATTTGGAAAGCAGACTACAGGAACTAACATTATTTTAGAAATTAAGAATACACATATATACCTTAAATGTACTTTACAAGGTCATAATGTAAATAGTACAGCTTAGATAAAATTTTTTTTAAATTTATATGAGATTGTGGGATGCATTACAATTCTTATTACACATATAGAGCATACTTTTTCACATCTCTGGTTGTATACACAGTATACTCACACCAATTCATGTCTTCATACATGTACTTTGGATAATAATGATCATCACATTCCACCATCATTAATTACTCCATGACCCTCCCTTGCCCTCCAACCCCTCTGCCCTATCTAGAGTTTGTCTATTCCTCCCATGCTCCCGCTCCCTATTCCAATATGAATCAGCCTACTTATATCAAAGAAAACATCTGGCATTTGGTTTTGAGGGATTGGCTAACTTCACTAAGCATTATCTTCTCTAACTCCATCCATTCACCTGCAGATGCCATGATTTTATTCTCTTTTATTGCTGAGTAATATTCCATTGTGTATATGTGCCACATTTCTTTTTATCCATTCATCTATTAGAGGGCATCTAGGTTGGTTCCACAGTTCAGCTATTGTGAATTGTGCTGATATAAACATTGATGTGGTTGTGTCCCTGTAGTATGATGTTTTTAAGTCCTTTGGGAATAGACTGAGGAGAGGAATAGTTGGATCAAATGAGAGGGATAGCGGGTCAAATTCCCAATTTTCCAAGAAATATCCATACTGCTTTTCATATTGGCTGCACCGACTTGCAGTCCCACCACCAATGTATGAGTGTACCTTTTTCCTCACATCCTCACCAACACTTATTGTTGTTTGTCTTCAACTCTGCCATTCTGACTGGAGTGAGACAAAATCTTAAGAGTGGTTTTGATTTGCATTTCTGTAACTGCTAGTGAAGATGAACATTTTTTCATGTATTTGTTGATTGATTGTACATCCTCTTCTGAGAATTGTCTATTCAGGTCCTTGGCCAATTTATTGATTGGGTTATTTGTTTTTTTGGTGCTTAGCTTTTTGAGTTCTTTATAGACCCTAGAGATTAGTGCTCTTTCTGATGTGTGAGGGGTAAAAATTTGCTCCCAAGATGTAGGCTCTCTATTCACCTCACAGATTGTTTCTTTTGCTGAGAAGAAATTTTTTAGTTTGAGTCCATCCCATTTACTGATTCTTGGTTTTAATTCTTGTGCTATAGGAATCTTATTAAGGAAGTTGAGGCCTAATCCCCACATGTTAGAGATTAGGACCTATTTTTTCTTCTATTACACACTGGGTCTCTGGCTGTAGTCCTAAGTCCTTGATCCATTTTGAGTTGAGTTTTGTGACCGGTGAGAGATAGGGGTTGAATCTCATTTTGTTGCATATGGATTTCCAGTTTTCCTAGCACCATTTGTTGAAGAGGCTATCTTTTCTCCAAAGGTGTTCTTGGCACCTTTGTCTAAGATAATTTTAGTTTTGTGGGTTAGTCTCTGTGTCCCCTATTCAGTACCATTGGTCTAACCAACCTGTTTTGGTGCCAATACCATGCTGTTTTTGTTACTATTGCTCTGTAGTATAGTTTAAGGTCCGGTATAGTGATGCCACCTGCTTCACTCTTCCTGCTAAGGATTGCTTTAGCTATTCTGGGTCTCTTATTTTTCCAGATGAATTTCATGATTGCTTTTTCTATTTCTATGAGAAATGCCATTGGGATTTTGATCAGAATTGCATTAAATCTGTATAGTGCTTTTGGAAGTATGGTCATTTTGATAATATTAATTCTGCTTATCCCAGAGCAAGGAAGATCTTTCCATCTTTTAAGGTCTTCTTTGACTTCTTTAGGGTTCTGTAGTTTTCACTGAATAGATCTTTCACCTCTTTCATTAAGTTGATTCCCAAGTATTTTATTTTTCTCGAGGCTATTGTAAATGGGGCAGTTTTCCTCGTTTCCCTTTCTGAGGATTTGGCACTGATATACAGAAATACCTTTGATTTATGGGTGTTGATTTTATATCCTGCTACTTTGCTGAATTCATGTACTAGTTCTAGGAGTTTTCTGGTGGAACTTTTTGGGTCTTCTAGGTATAGAATAATATCATCAGCAAGTAGTGCCAATTTGAGTTCTTCTTTTCCTATGTGTATCTTTTAATTTCTTTCATCTGTCTAACTGCTCTGGCCAGTGTTTCAAGAACTATGTTAAATGGAAGTGGTGAAAGAGAGCATCCCTGTCTTATTCCAGTTTTTAGAGGGAATGCCTTTAGTTTTTCTCCATTTAGAATGATGTAGAGCTGGGGCTTAGCCTTTATGATGTTGCGATATGTTCCTGTTATCCCTAGTTTTTCTAGTGTTTTGAACATGAAAGGGTGCTGTATTTTGTCAAATGCTTTTTCTGCGTCTATTAAGATGATTATATGATTCTTATCTTTGAGTCTATTGATGTGATGAATTACATTTACTGATTTCCATATGTTGAACCAACCTTGCATCCCTGGGATGAATCCCACTTGATCAGAGTGCACAATATTTTTGATATGTTTTTATATTTGATTTGCCAGAATTTTATTGAGAATTTTTGCATCTATGTTCATTAGAGATATTAGTCTGAAGTTTTCTTTTATTGATGTGTCTTTGCCTAGTTTTGGAATCAAAGTGATGTTGGCCTAATAGAATGCCTCTTTTTCTATTTCCTGAAATGAACTGGAGAATATTGATATTAGTTCTTCTTTAAAGGTCTTGTAGAACTCAGCTGTGTATACATCTGGTCCTGGCTTTTCTTGATTGGTAGACTTTTGATGGCTTCTGCTATTTCATCACTTGAAATTGATCTGTTTAAATTGTGTATATCATCCTGATTCAATTTGGGCAAATTATATAACTCTAGAAATATGTTGATGCCTTCAATATTTTCTATTTTATTAGAGTACAAGTTTTCAAAATAATTTCTAATTAACTTCTGTATTTCTGTAGTGTCTGTTGTGATATTTCCTTTTTGATCACGTATGTTAGTGATTTTTCTCCTTCTTTTCGTTAGCATGGCTAAGGGCCTGTCAATTTTATTTATTTTTTTTTTTTTCAAAAAACCAACTTTTTCTTCTGTCAATTTTTTCAATTGTTTCTTTTGTTTCCATTTCATTGATTTCAGCTCTGATTTTAATTATTTCCTGTCTTCTGCTGCTTTTGGTGTTGATTTGTTCTTCTTTTTCTAGGTCTTTGAGATGGAATATTAAGTCATTTATTTGTTGACTTTTTTTTATTTTAAGGAATGAACTCCATGCAATAAACTTTCCTCTTAGAACTGCTTTCATAGTGTCCAGAGATTTCAGTATGTTGTATCTCTGTTCTCATTCACCTCTAAAAATTTTTTAATCTCCTCCTTGATGTCTTCTGTAACCCATTGTACATTCAGTAGCATATTATTTAGTCTCCAGGTGTTGGAGTGGATTTTATTTCTTATTTTATCATCAATTTCTAATTTCATTCCATCATGATCTGATAGAATGCAGGGTAGTGTCTCTACTTTTCTATATTTGCTATGAGTTGCTTTGTGGCATATGGTCTATTTTAGAGAAGGATCCATGTGCTGCTGAGAAGAAAGTACATTCTCTTGTTGAAGGATGAAATATTCTATATGTCAGTTAAGTCTAAGTTATTGATCATATTATTGAGTTCTATAGTTTCTTTGTTCAGCTTTTGTTTGGAAGATCTAGTTATGAAAGAGGTGTGTTAAAGTCACCCCAAATTATTGTATTGTGGTCTATTTGACTCTTGAACTTGTGAAGAGTTTGTTTGATCAAAGTAGATGCTTCACTGTTTGGGGCATAGATTTTTATGATTGTTAAGTCTTGATGGTGTATGGTTCCCTTGAGCAGTATGTAGTGTCCTTCTTTATCCTTTTTGATTGACTTTAGTTTGATGTCTGCTTTATTTGATATGAGGACGAAAACCCTTGTTTGCTTCCACAGTTCATGTGAGTGGTATAATTTTTCCCAACCCTTCACCTTCAGTCTGTGGATGTCTTTTTCTATGAGATGAGTCTCTTGGAGGCAGCATATTGTTGGGTCTTTTTTTTTTTTGGATCCAATCTGCTAGTTTATGTCTTTTGATTGGTGAGTTTAGGCCATTAACATTCAGGTCATTTTTGAGACATGATTTGCATTCCCAGCCATTTTTGTGACTTGGTTTCTCCTCTGATTTCCTTTAGTGTAATCCCTCTCTCTGCTGATTTTCATCATTGTTTTTCATTTCCTCTTCTTGGAATATTTTTCTGAGGATGTTATGTAGTGCAGGTTTTCTAACTGTAAATTCTTTTAATTTTTGTTTATCATGGAAGGTTTTTATTTCATCATCAAATCTAAAGCTTAGTTTTGCTGGATATAAGATTCTTGGCTGGCATCCATTTTCTTTCAGAGCTTGGTATATGTTGTTCCATGATCTCCTGACTTTGAGGGTCTGGGCTGAAAAATCTGCTGAGATATGAATTGATCTCCCCCTATATGTGATCTGATTCTTCTCTCTTGTGGCTTTTAAGATTCTATCTTTATTCTGTATGCTAGACATTTTCATTATTATGTACCTTGGTGTAGATCTGTTGTAATTTTGTATATTTGGTGTCCTATAAGCCTCTTGTATTTGGTTTTCCAATTTGTGTGTGCTTGGGAAATTTTCTGATATTATCTCATTCAAGAGATTGTGCATTCCTTTGGTTTGAAACTCTATGCCTTCCTCTATCCTAATAACTTTAAATTTGGTCTTTTGATACTGTTCCATAATTCTTGGATGTTATGTTCATGGTTTCTAACTATCTTTGCTGTGCGATCAACTTAATTTTCCAGATTGTATACTTTGTCCTTATTATCTGACATTCTTTCTTCCAAGTTATCTAGTCTGTTGGTTATTCTTTCTACTGAGTTTTTTATTTGACTTATTGTATCCTTCACTTCAAGGATTTCTGTTTTGTTTTTTTTTTTTCAGAGTCTGTCTCTCTTGAAGTAATCTTTTGTTACCTGTATTTGCTCTCTCTTATCTCATTGTTGGAGTGATCAATTTTTGCCTGTAGTTGTTCATTTAGGTCATTCTTTAATTCACAGATTATTTTAATTATGAACCTTCTGAACTCCTTCTCTGACATTTCATCAACTTCGTTGTCACTGGGTTCTGTTATTATAGTGTCCTCATTAGTTTGGGGCACTCTCCTCCCTTATTTTTTCATGTTGTCTATGTGTCTTTCTTTCTTGCAGTGTGGATCTGAGCTATTACAGTTTCTTCCCTATATTCTTGTAGTACCCATGCAGACTGTCTGTACCTCACCTTGATGTTGGGCTTCCAGACCCTGCTGGTGTCCCTCAATGAATGCTATTGCATCCTGGATCTGGGTCCTGTGCAAGTTGGAGTAGGTAGATATGGGCCTATGGGCTTGACCTCCCGCAGTAGTTTTCAGGTGGGAAGGGGCGGTCCCACTCCAGAGGCTAGGCTGGCTCTGGGAGGTGTCTGTCCCGCTGAGGGAGGGGTAGACCAGGCCTGCTATGCACCTGGGACCTGCACAGGCTGGTGTGGGTGGATCTGGACCACCAGGCTTGACCTCCCATGTAGTCTGCTGGAAGGGTGAACTGGGCCTACTGAGAGCCTGGTCCTAAGCAGGCTGGTATGAGTGGTCTCCTTAGATAACTTTTAAAATACAGACAGTCTTACACATATCTTACAGAAAGTCTTTAACTTTAGATCCATCTTGAAATGAAGATGAATAAAGTTATATTTCCCCTAAATAACTACAAGGACACAGCTCATGTTACCTAAGATGACCACAACAATGAATGAGGTATTATTATTACATGGAGAGTTTAGCAACTCAGCAAAACAGTTTAATTGCCTTTGTAATATGTTATAACAACAATACTGGGACTTCCTGGACCAGACTTTTCCTTTCTCCATTTCTCAGGAACAGACCTCCATTCTCACTGGTCATCTGTACTAAATACTGATTCTATCAGTATGTGCTCACCTCTATTTATTTACTCTCCATGTGCTAAGCACCCAGCATCTCAGTCGGCTCTGGGAATACACGCACTAAAGGTGCACAGTTATCTTCACATACCAAGACTTTCAAAGCAGGCAGAGCATTCAGGGAGAAACAACTGGTGAATCAGCAATTATACAGCAGAGAGGCTATGAACCTTCTGAACTATGACAGGATTGCATACAGAGCACAAGGAGACACAGAGAAGGCAGGTATGGGTATGGGTCCACGTTTTTGCATTCAGATTCAACCATACTTTACATGTTGACATCTTTATGAGTCTCCCAAGTCCAATGAAGAAAAGATTTCCTTGCTAAAATGTAACACAACCTGCACAAATGTACAAAACACTCCCTCCTGAATACACAGAGAAGTGAAATAATTACACATAAAATATATTACTTAGGGTATGAATTGCTTTTATGAGTTAATAATGAAAACAAAATTCTGACAAACTACAGTGGGCAGAACCTGTCTGTAAGTTCAGTATTTAATAGAAGGGAAAGATTCAAAACACATTATATTGTGCTAAGAGTTTTATCTCTATTGAACTTTGAACAGATGACCCTGTTCTCAAGAGCAACAATTTTACTAGCTAGGTTTCACAGTAAGCCATTAATGACTTTTTAAAAAGCCACCGGTAGGCAAAAATCATAGTGGACTTTCCAAGTTAGAAGACTACAACTTATTAACTGTGCAGATCATACTAGGTCATAGTCACTATTAAGTGGGATATAAGATTTGGGACAGATGTAGTAAATGAATGCCAGAATCTCCTTTTCCTTGGGTCTAAATCATAAGCCTTTACATTTGCAAGCAACATAAAATCTGTGGGGAGCCACACTAAATGACCATACCTTCCAGTCCTGATGCATCAGGCTCTGACCAACCATTGCATTCATTGTGGCTTGGGCAATGACCCACTGGGATAGCAAGGGGTGTAACCCTAGGGTTGAGTTACACTCACCTGTTCCCTTGTAGTCCTACCCTTTCTTCCCTTTTATGGGTAGAACTTCCTAAGAACAGTGTCCCCCCAATAAAAGCTAACTTCCAAACGTGTTTGTCCCCTCCCTCCCCCTCCCTCCCTCCCTCTCACCCCCTCCCTCTCACCCCTCCCCTCTCCTCTCTCTCTCTCTCTCTCCTTTCTCTTGCTCTTCCTTTTGGGGAGCCTGAGGCTGAAAGCCGGGGAAGCCATCCTGAAGCTTGTGTAAAGGTAAATTGTTTCTGTTTTATTTTGCGTCCCTGCAAATTCACATGAGCGACCTTAGTTCAGCTGCCCATGCCTGTTTGGGGGTGGCAAAAAACATTTTACTGAAGCAAGTATTACTGTGACTGAAAGGGCCCTTTAAATGAAATCAGAGCATTCAAATGAACATCAAAAGCAATCCAGGTATTATTCTGGATACATATGAGCCCACTGTGATTTCTAAACCAGAACTTTCAAAAGTACTTTTAAAAGGGGCTGGGGTTGTGGCTCAGTGGTACAGCGCTTGCCTAGCATGTGTGAGGCACTGGGTTCAATTCTCAGCACCACATATAAATAAATGAATAAAATAAAGGTCCATCAACATCTAAAACATATTTTTTTAAAGTACATATACACATTCATCAGTCTCCTTTTAAAAGCCACGTTCGTCTGTATTTCCAAATAAGATCAATTTATACTGTTCCATTATTCTGCAACTATGAAATCATCTGCTCCCAAAAATACAATCTAAAGTAGATTGATCTCTACCTTTTCTCTATGTATATACATTATATCTCATTCACACCCCCCACACACACGTAATTGAACACAGGGGTGCTTTACCACTGAGCTACAATCTGCAGCCCTTCTTATTTATTATTTTGAGACAGAATCTTGCCAAGTTACTGAGGGTCTTACTAGCATGCTGAGGCTGGCCTTGAACTTGAAATCCTCTAAGCCTCCCAAGTTGCTGGGATTATAGACTTTCACCACCACTTCTGGCATCCTCATATATTTATATTTGCCATATGGGTATGGGGGTGGAGGAAAACAAGTATTATATAACACGAATTGGTAAAGTAACCTCCTTCTAGAATTTTAGCAGATTTCAATCCTTGTATAATTACAGTAAATGATTAGAGTAAAAAAAAATGTACAAAAACCTACTGTGGTTTGTTTTACCCTTCTGCAACTTTTGAAAGTTACTAAGCATGGTATTCAAATCTGTATCTAATTCTTAATGAAGATAATAATAAGTGATCAAATATTTTCTAGTATGAAAGGAAGGAAAATAAGATATTACCCCATTTTTAAACAGGCTTTTAACAAATAGATCTTCTTCTCTGCACATTCCATTCACTTCTGCTTCCATAGTTGGCTTTCCTATTATTATGACTGCACAGACGCATCATTTTGGCCTTTCTCTGCACATCTGCTGTCTACAAGAAGCAGAGTAATATGGGAGTAGACAGCAGGCTGCTCCTCAGAGGCCAGGGGACAGCGTTCACCACTAACATGCTGAAGAACAGGGCTGCAGGGTCTGTTTGTTCTGGAGATCTCCCCGTGTGAATCAAGGGGAGGGCGTCCAGGCTCTAGAGCATTTCACACCATTTCTCCATCATCTCTAAGTGCTCTGACTGAGAGACTCAGGGGCCTAAAAAAAGCTTCACTCCCTAAAAACAAGCTTGGCATTAAAATGCCACAGTTGGAGAAATTAGCACCAGGAGAGGGAGTCAGAGTTAACAAAGACTGCCTTGACAGTGACAATGGTGGTGGTAAAAGTAGCATGACTTGCTGTTTTTTTTCCATTGAGTTTTTGGCCACAGGCTTCAAACTGCCTTGCATGCCCTGAGCAAGAATCAGCTATAGGCTCTCTCTTTCCCCTTCTAATTCTATGAAATTTCTTTGATTACTTACCAGTTGCTGATCTATTGTTTTGTCCTGTATCTGTTCCCCCTTACTGACATTCATTCTCTCCCATTCACCATCAATACCTCCATCTCCCTTCAAACATTCCATGTGTGTGTGTGCGCGCACACACACACACCTCAGCCATAATGTAGTTGGGCCAGGCTGTGCAATGCACAAAGTGCACAAGAAGCTTATAGCCATCCTGTTGTCAGCTCTCTGAGCCACACACTATGGCTTCAGGCTGTGTCTACCCACCTAAAGAGACGCCTTCGTTGGTCCATTTTGTGCAAAAGCACCACCATGCACAAGTCTTGTGCCTTAGGATAGTATCTTCCCAGAGAGGGCATCATTTTCTAATTTGTATGGACTACAGTTAGCTCTGCTTTATACCCTCTTATGCAATCATGTGGACTAAAAAGGCAGCTCTTCCCGACAAAACAAATACTTTTCAAATTGCCTTTGATTAAAAAAAAAAACAAAAAACAAACTTGTTTTGCTCTCTTCAACACATATACTAAAACTGAAATGATACAGAGAAGATTAGCATGGCCCCTAAACAAGAATGACATGCAAATTTGTGAAGCATTCCATATATTTTTTTTTAAATTGCCATTTTAAGGGACACTATTACATTAGTATCTTTTCCCATGGACAGAGTGATCCACATCCAACAACATGACTTCTGCAATTTGAAAAAAATGGATCACAGCTGCAAAATGTATTGAATTAAGCTACACATGTGCAGGTCAATGAAAAGGACATCTTGCTATGAAGATTAAATGAGGTGAGATAGATAAAACTTCAAGCATAACATAGCAGGGGTTCAGTACATTTTGAAAAGAATTAAAGAGGTGAAGAAACTATTAAATAGCAATCTGAAACTAAAAATGAATAGCAGCCTAAGGCCACTATGCATAGAGGAAATATACTTTAATGCAAAATAACTGTACTCAAGTCCACTACATCTTGCTCTGCATTCTTCGGGAAAGGCATAAGGCAGGAAACTAACCTTGACTGAGCTCTTCCCATGGCTGCCCCCACATCATCAGGATGTGTATGCTAAGTTCAACACAGTTCTAACAGCTGAGAGTTGTTATTCCTCTTCCATATAAAAGGACCTGAGTGATTGGTCTCAAGGAAGGATAGAAACACTCAAAAGAAGGTTAAAAGAAAATCTGAATGTTCACACCATCAACTATTTATAAAACTCAAGGTTTGCACCAATAAGGTTTCCCTTTGTGCATCTACACACAAAAAAGGACAGATGGCTCTGCTAAATAGTATATATGGCACCCAGGGGGCTGTGTTCAGCCTGGCTCCTCAAGTTGTAAAAGAACTTGTCTTGGCTGCAAAGATATTTTAGAGAAGGTACTCATTCCTAATTTAGAATCTGGCAAATAGAAGTTTCTATAGTTTGTTTTATAAAATGAGGTGATTAATCCTGAGCACTAGGTTAGATAGAGATTGGGGGTAGAAAAGTGTGTGCCTATTCCCAAGTTGTTAGCTTCCACAGCTGACAGGCAAATCCTTGGAATCTGTCTCTAGTACTGCAAGTGCCCACAATTGAAGCACGGAACCCCTTCTCCACATTCTATGGGACCTTCACTGGTGGGCCTGCTTCTACTTGCTCCTTCATTCTTTAGCCAGCTGCTGCTGTTCCCTTTGTCTCTAGGACTAAGCAGCGCTCCCTAGGCCCAAATTCTCCCTAGGCAGGCCTTTCTTCTCCTTTTCAGCTGCCTAAATTAAGCACCTCATATGACGTTTGTTCTTTTCAGGATCAGATATTCCCATTCTCAGGTGTGGACTACGGAACTTCACCTCAGTTTTCCGGAGAGCATGGATAGTATTGAGGGGGGACTTTGTCTTAAGTAGGTTGCAGCTGTCCTTGTTCCAGCATTTCACAGGGCCTGACTGCAACTGGTTTATAAACTGGGGCTGTATGCCTCGCCTGCATAGTGTTATTGGATGGACAGAATCGTGTGCTTATGAAAACTCTTGAGTAAGTGTGATATGCATATTAACTTGAATTGTGCAACTGCTTTTATTTTCTGGAAGTTATTGTGTGATTTGGATTTTAGTCACCAAAGATGGCCCATTTTGTGCCTGCTGCCTTGTCCTAGCCAGTCTCCACATTCCTGAGCACCTCCTTTATTCTCTCCTCTCCTGGTTGTGCCTCTCTGGACACTGGTTATGGAGCAACTTGGAGCAAAGCTATGCCACAGCCCTGTCCTCCTCGATGGCAGGGCAAGTTTCTCCTATTTTTCCCTTTGTACTGTCACACTCCTCAAATATTCAACACAAAAGTGCAAATGTGCTGATTGTTTCATCTCGTGGCTCTGGCAAATTAGCACGCAGTGTTGGAATGACTTTTTACTGTGTTTTTCTTTCATATAAACTGTTATATAAATGCCAAAACACAGGGATGCAACTGCTTGGTTTCTGGGTGTTTTTCCAGGGTGAAAATTTGACTTTTCTCAGAAGAAAAATATAGATACACGCTGTGTCTTATAACTATGTTGTCTCATAACCATCATTTTCTTTTCAGTATTTTATTCCAAAATACTAGCTTCCAGCTAGATTGTCATCTGTGTGTCAAACAGTAAAATACACCCCTGCCGATGTGCCTTTGCCCGAATGAAATCAATGTGATTTTAAAGCTGCAGAGAGTTAAACAGTTATTCCCACGGCATGGCCCACTGCAGTCACCCTGGTGCTGGTGATGGTACTCTGTCACAGGCATCAACAGCAGGGACACGTTTGCTGTGCACCTCTTGTTCAGAGCCTTATGAAGATAGAAGTGAGGCACAAGCTGGAGCTCAGTGTCTGCAGTCTGCAGATAAGACACACATCTGTGAGACAGCACAATTCTTGGTGTCTGCTGTTAGCTTCCTGTTCACCTGCACTGCTTCCAATGACTCCCATGGCAAGCATTAATAAAGCAATAAAAAGTGTTAGCAGAACACTTAAATTATCTGTTCTGTTGCAGGAGTTTTTTTTTTTTTTCAATCCCGAGCTCCTTTAAGGAGGCCGTATCCATTAAAGATGTAACAAGGGATTCTCTGTAAGGATGGCAGTGGCCTCAAGTCCTTTGTGCATCAGGGCAAATTATAAATGTGAAAGTAAACAAATGTCTGGAGCCAAATAGAAGGAATGTGTGTCATGCCACTTTTCAGTTTACCAAGAAACGTATCATTTCCCCATCAAAATTTTCAGCTTTTAAGTTGATGACAGAAATGGGAGGGAATTACCAGTCAGTTTAGAATGGACTATTAACAAGAACAAGTGTGTCCTGGGTGGGACTAAGGAGGCCTTTTAGGAGTGACTGTAGCTCCAAAGCCATAGCTGACTTCTTGCAGACACTGTCAGAGCCTCTCCAGATGGAAGCAGAGGATGCTGGAGACAGAGACGGGCCTATGAAAGCTGAGTGTTTGGGGTCAAACAGAGCCTCTGGCCATCACGGGGAAAAGACAGGATGGTAAGAAGGAGGGGACCTGGTCAGTTAAAGACAACTGGAGTGCTCAGAGTTGAAGACAAGCTTTAGCTTTAGGTAAATTAATATTAATTTTAAAAAAATTTATACAGAATGAAGAGACAAGAATACCCTATAATGGCTTTTACTTGAATGCATTCATTTCCAACAACTCTGCTTACTATTAGAAAAAGAGGGGTGAAGGGAAAACACAAGGCATTGATCTTGTCAGGCCCATGAAAGTGAAAGGACTAGGCATCTTTTAAAACCTAGACAAAAGCAGCACAGGGACACTACTTGAAGTTCTGGTGTGTGCCCAACATCCCATAGCTAAGTTTTCAACCATCTTTGAGAACTAAACTCCCAACATATTTAGCTTTGACCAACTTTTCTGTGTCTATAAACCAGAGTGTGCACCACATACACAGCATTTTCTTAGTAGTATAATCTGGGCAAAATTAATCTTGTCTCGATCTCTCTCTCTCTCTCTCTCTCTCTCTCTCTCTCTCTCTCTCTCTCTCTCCATGCTTTGTGCAAACACACAAAGGTCTTAAGCAAAAGGTATGATTTTCTTAAGGTATTGCCCACAAAGATAAAGAGGAATAAAATTTCCATGGTCATCTCTTGGGGGAAATAAAGGATATATTTTGGGAGGTATAAGAGTAGGCAGCAAGAAATTAATCTTAAAATGTGGCACAAAATATTAACATGTATACTTTTGACTACACCATTGGCTATACAGTATTTAGTTGTGTCAAAACAGACAACAAGGGCTGGGGATGTAGCTCAAGTGGTAGCATGCTCGCCTAGCATGTGTGAGGCACTGGGTTCGATTCTCAGCACGATATAAAAATAAAGACATTGTGTCCAACTGAAACTAAATAATAAATATTAAAAAAAAACAGACAAAAATTAAAGCAGCAGCAAATGTTAGCTTCAGCACCAATCATTTTTATTACCAGGAGATCCACCTGGAACCATTTATCTTCTCTAGGACTATATAGGTATACATAGAAGAAAATGCAACTCTTGGCTTATATTATAAACACCAGACTACTTCCAGGAAAAGTGCAGAAGCTGGGAGCAACAATAACAACAAAACAAACAAAAAACTCCTAAGATTACATTCTCTGAAAGGAGATGTTCCAGAAAATAATGGCAAAGCATGGCTATGTAATCTGGCCAAGGAAGAAGACAACGAGTCTGTTCATTTGTTAAATCACTGTCTGTGGAGTCAGACATGGTTCAAATCCGGGTTGTAACATTGATCAGGTTTCTTCATCGTACCTTGATTTCCTTTCATATGAGTTGGGACGTTAGTACACCCAGCTGAGAAGATGCTTGGAGGAACTGCATGAGATCCTGTCTGAAAAGTACTCGACAGGGTGCTTAACTAGGGAATGATGCTTCATAAAAAGTAGCTCTTATTAGCTGAGCAGGAGTTTTTGAATACAAAAAAGATGTTTGATAAATAAAAGAGCAGAGAGATGGGTAGGATGACACTGGTAAGGAGCAGGCAGAGGGAAAGGCAAGTCTAACAAAAAGAACAATGCCACATTAGACCAAAATTGAGAGAAAAATGACACAGAGAATATGAACAGAGTGCCTGTCAATACATAAAAACCCAGAGATTAGAAAATGATAAACCAATTGCCTTTTTAAATCATTGGCTTTTTTGTCTTTGTAATAAAATTTCCAGGATAGAGCACAAAAAAAGGGTCTTGAACATTTGTCTAATACAAACCTCTAATGTGGCACATGTGAAAGACTTCCTGATGCAGTGAACCTTTCCCCAGCCACCAGAGAGCGCTACAGAAAGTGACAGAGGGTGGACCCCTGGCCAAACAGGGTGCCGGCCTCAGAGGAGCCCTCCTCCTACCATAACAGCATAACTAACCCATCTCATCTGTGAGGTCAACTGTCATTGCAACACCTTGTGATATTCAACAGGACATTTTCATTCTTTCCTTTTTCTAGCTGATTCCAATGCCAATTTCTCTCTACAAAGATGGAAAGCCTGGGTGGGCCTGCTTGAAGGTGACAGGGAAGACGGTCTGGCCTGCAGACCCCCTGCAATACTTGGGGAGCTACATGACTCTGGATGAATCCCTTATGCTCTAGGACCCAGTCCACCCTCTGTCAACAGAAGGGGGGACACGTCACTGATGTTTCTAACTCAGAGGACTGTCATCACCCTCGAAGGAGATGTGTATATATAACTATAATACACGTAAGAAATGTAAGAAACTCTATTGTTAGAAACAACAACCTATTTGGAAACACTTTCCTTAATGTTTAACATACTACAACCAAGGGGAACTTAAAAAAAAGAAAAATGAAAAAAACTTCTAGATCTGAATTGAGATGCTGACAAAGGGCTGAATAATTTAGAACATGTTTGGAAATGATTAAATTCTTAAATTATTATATAGGAAAGCAAAATTATTCTTAAAGACACTGTAACCTTGCATGCTAATCAGCCTAAAGAGAAGCAATAACTGTCAACAGCTCCTGGCAAAGAGCCAATTTTCTGCTGGCTAAGTGAAGAAACGGAATTAGCTTTTTCAGGAGCCAGAAAACTGAGCCCTGATGACATGAATCTCGATAGCAATGGAGCTCCAAACACAGCCTCTGACTACAGAGTTTTGTTCCTTTCTTGCCAATGAATTACGTTATAATGAATACAATTACAACTGGTATATAATAAACCACCTACCAGTGTACACAGAAAGACTATCATCAAATGTATAAAACTCAGTCACTACAACTAAGAATTGTAATTTGACAAAAATGATGTGAATTATGTGAAATATCTGCTTTTAGGAGAGACCATGTTTGCAGCACAAAATAGCTTATGATTTGTTGGGAAGGTGTATGTGTATTTTACAAAATAACAGTGCAGCCTGAACACTCAACAATACTAGCCTACACTCTGTTGAACAAGTAGTTTAATACGCCTTTATTATGAACTGGGAAATGATGCTAGAGAACAAGACTGGGCATAGTGGAACTCCACAACTGGCTTAGAAAGTAGAAAATGAAACAGCAAAGAGCCTTAACAAATAATGCTACAACCCCACAAGTGCAAATGACCTTGACAAGCTCCACCCTACCCCCACTCAAGAACTCATACACTTACAGTGAAATCTAAACCAAATAAAAGATTAATCATTTCATAGTCACATAAAAAGAAAATGCATCATCATATGGCTTTTAGTTTTGCCTTTCCTATAATGTCGATTAAAGAATGAAGCAAAATTAATTGCTACCTTGAAAGCCCAGAGATGACATCTCTGCAAAATATAAACCAGACTAAGCAAATTCCTGAGCAGTACTGGCACACATTCCCACATAAAAATAAAATTACAGCCATAGCTACAATGTAATTAATAAAATTTCGCAGCATCATAATGTGATATGTGACAACATAAAACTTCACAATTTTTATAAGCCCCAACAGTGTCATTATTTTGTGGTCACACTATGTGTTTTAGGTTACCTACTGATGACCACAGGCATTAGGTACCTAAATTCTGTACCACTGGTGATAGTGACAAATCTGGACAGGCATCATTAAGCAACAGTGAGTTTAATTAAAAATTTATCTGCAAAACTAGGCTATATTGCAAGACTTGGATTTTTTTCTTAAGACCTAGTTAATTTTGAAAATAACATGCTCCTTAATTCATGTGTTTTGCTACCAAAATGTAGAGTTCAATTGAAAATTTATTACAGTTTAACATCAATTACAAAATTTCAACTACTGACTGAAGTTATTTTATTTCTGGTCACCTCTTTTAGACTTGATTCATGAACTAATAATGTTTCTACAAAGCTAGAAATAAGCCATAAAGCTAGAAAATAAGGATAATTTCCTTCTACTTGCCTACTGAGGAAACTGAAAAGCACATGAAAAGAACTCCAAAGTACATTTGCCTACAATACAATCAGCCACATTTCCCTTCAGCTAGTTTTCCAATGAGCTGTGTTTTGCTAGCAACAGTACAAAAGGGCATCCACTTTTAAACGCCTTCTCCCCAAAGCCCCTTATGCTCATGAACAGGACTTAGCCTGTAAGATGCAGTGTTTCCTAGACAGAAATACACTTCTAAAGATAGAACAGAAAGTAATCCCAAGGACTGGGTGTCAAGACTGATAAAGAGCTTGTCTCACTGTCATCTACATTACCAAGTGAGAATGTTATGCACATAATTACAATTGTGTGATTCATGAATGACATGTGTCAGCATCTTGAAGCTAGGTAAAACACTAATATTAATTACTGAAATCTATTCTCAAATTACTAAGCAATTATGTCCATTAATTCAAAAACACAGGCTTAAGTGAAACAGTTATTAAAATGTCCAGCATCTCTAAGTTAAAAAAAAAAAAAAAAAAAAACAGGATGATCTGGATAGCACAAACCCATGCAGTCACCTCCTCATCCAGAGGGAAAGAGCTCTCTTAGACTTTCTCTCCCTGGCATATTGCCCCAGAAGTCTAAAAGAACACCTCCCTGTGGCATTCAAGGCACATGTCTCCTTTCCCTACTGGTCACAGAATTTCAAAATGCTTCTTTTGTGCTGTACAATGTATATCTTATGCATGAATATTAAATGAACAGTTAATATTCCACCCAAAATGGAAGAGTATCTATCGTTTAAATTCCGGAGGTCTTTGAGCTGCATATGTCCTCCAGTCCCTTTCAGGGCTTCCCCTGTCATTGAGAAGTAGCTTAGTTCTCTGTGGGACAAACAGGTCCCACACCTTCTTCCTACCAAGAGAATAAAGAAACCACTTGATAAAATTCTCCCGACTGGTCTTGCTCAGGGCAAAGTCTAGGAGAGGAAGAAAAACTAAAAGTAAGGAGAGTATACCAGAGCAATGGCACATGCTTATTATCATATCATTTGTAGATACTGTAAAACAATATTCCCCAAACCAAACTAATCCAACTGGGGAATACCACCAACATCCAAAACTGGATCAAGAGAAAGAAGAGCATCATTTCCTGTCCCAAATGCATCATGGTACCTGTAAAAGTCACAGCATAGGATTCATCACCTTCTGGTTCTCTCCCCACCCTCTCCAACCACCCTCCTTCCCTCAAAGTTGCAGACTCCCATCCCTTCAAGATGGGAAAACAAGATACATTTTCTAGCCCTGTATCACAATTAACTTAACAGTATACTTCCCTGTGGAACCCAGCTTGAGATCTGTGAGTTTTGGGGAATTATATCAGTGACATTAGGACAAGCTTTATAAATGAGACTTTAAAAATTAACACATACAAGGCACATACTTGTCATTCAGAAAACTGATAGAAAGCCAACAAAATAAATAAACCTATGCTCCTTTCTGGCATCTTCCTACTCATGATCAATGCTGCTCACTCTGAGCCCCTCTCCTGTTACTTCAATTCCTGTCTCTACCACAGGTTTACCAACTTCACCTCAGCACATCTGTGCTCCCTCCATCCTAAAACACACTGCCATCACCCAAATTCTTCCCTTTATCATCAAATCACCAAGCTTCTTAGGGAAAATAGTCCTCACATTCCTTCAATCTTTGCTCTTTTTTCATTTTGTTCTCTGTAATCTGGCATTGACCCCCGCTCTGGTAACTGCCCTAAACTACCCCATGGGCTTGTCTCCTGCCTCCCTTCTTAAGTTTAGCCCTGCCTATGAAATGTGCTTCTCCCTAGGCTTCCAAAAAGTTAATTCCATTCAACTCTTGGGGCTGTTTGGTTAATTACTTTTGTAATTCTAAACAGCATATTTTTCAAATTCAGACAGTAACCACATGATCTCTTTTGTTCTTATTCCTGATACACCCCTCTCATCCATATATATATATATAGAGATAGATAGATAGATATACAGATAGATAGATAGATAGATATATGCGCACATATTTCTTTTTATTCTTCCAACAGGGTTATACTACAATTTTTAGTTAAATCAATATTAATTTTGATATTATTGTGACCACACTAACATTGTTCAAAGCCAAACCCTGCAGTGAACTATGACAAAGTTTCCCTTCCTCAACTTTTTCTTTTACCTGTAGTTTTACTTTTGATTTGCTTATTTGTTATCAATGACTAATGAACCCCAACTCTCCTATAAAAGTATAAATCTCTGTCAATATAGTTATATGCATTAGATAATCCATTGGTTGCATTTTTGTTTTTGTTTTTGCTTTTGATATTCCCACTTCCAAATAAAACTTAAGTCTAATGCTTTAACCTGGATAGACTGTTCTCTAGGTCTGCTCTCGGGCTGCTATCCTGGGATTCCCTTGTCATCCCAGGACATCCTTTGTTTCTCCCTTGTGTAGAATGTTTTCTGGATCCCATGCATTCCCTCTTCCCTCATTTAGACAGTCTACCTTCTAGTAACTTCATGAGACAGGGTACAGAGCAGTTACATTTTCACATCTCATATTTGAAGACGTCTTCATTCTATCCTCATACTTGACTGGAAATTTGGCAAGCAACAGAATCTTAGGCTGGGAATAATTTTTATTCACAATTTTGAAAACACTGCTTCACAGTGTTGCTGGTGAGAAGACTTTCTAATTCCTGGCCCTTTATATGTGATGAGTTTCTCTCTGGAGGCTATTAGGACTCTTTATCTCTGGTATTCTGAATTTCCCAATTATATGCCTTGATGTGGCTCTTTTCTTCAGTTTCTCTGTTGGGCTCTTAGTGTGAGTGTTAAATCTGGAGATTCATTTAATTGGTTCTGAGGTATTTTATTCTATTATTCTTTATTAACTCTTTTCTTCCCATTTGCTATAAGTTTGTACTAACTAAATGCTAGACTTCCTAGATTGATCCTCTAATTTTTAATTTTCCTTCTTAATTTCCTTACTTTGTTTTTCTGTTCTACATTCTAAGAGATAGTTTCCCTTTTATTTTCTAAACCTTTGATTTATTTTATGCTGGCATTATACTTTTCCCCAACATTTTATCTTGAAAAACCTCAAAACTACAAAAAAAACATCTTTCAACTAGATTTATCTATTGTGAACATTTTACGACATCCGCTCTTTCTACATACGTATCTTTTCTTTTTGGTCAATTTAAAATGTGGCATTTCACTCTTAAATACGTTAGATTGCTTCAAAGAACAAGGACACTTGCATAATCACAGTTCCATTACACACTTCAGAAAAATTTAACATTAATGTAATAATGTCTATTTTACAGCTTGAATAAAATTGCCCGTTATGCCCATATCAATCCAATCCAGGATTTGAGTAGGCTTTTCATTCTTCTGCTTCCTCTCCTCATCTCCCTTCATCTGGTATAAGTCATTGAGAACTTCCTATAGCTCCTGACTCCTCTTCAGTATTGATGTCTCACTTCCTTGAACTTAGGTAAACCTAAGAGTTACTAAGGATACTCCCTGATCTTTGCTCCTCCAGATTGTCAATTATTTGGTAAGCATCTAATTCCCTGAATTACATCTTTTTCAGTTTTAAATATTCAGATCATTGGTTCTCTTTTTTTGTAGTTTTGAGGGTTTTCAAAACTTCTTTACATTCTCTAAAAACTATTGAAAAATCCCCCAAAGCTTTTGTTCATGTATTGTATCTATAAAGGCATTTGCCATATTATAAATTAACCAATGTGATTCTGCAACCTGTACACTCAGAAAATGAGAAATTATACCCCATTTGATTCAAATGTATGACATGTCAAGATCATTGTATTGTCGTGTGCAACTAATAAAAAAACTTAAATATTCATTAATTCACTGGATAACAATAGTAAACACTACATATTATCACAAAATAGTTTATGAAAACCAATTTTCTATTTACAACATGAAAAAATAATTTAATGGCAAGAGTGACATTGTTTTACATTCTTGCAAATCTCTTTAATGTCTGTGTGTGGCTAGATTCTCACATCTGCTTCTGCACTGAACCTGTTGTGATATATAACAGTTTGGATGAAGTACATGAAGCAAACCTAGCCTTCCATAGATAGGTAGCTGGAAAAGGGAAAATTTTAATAGACTTTTCAGATAATTATAAATACTTCTGTGATAATGCACTAAAAGTTAACAACCAGTCCTCTCTTAAAAGATAGCTATAATGTGGAATCTGAAACTATAGCGATGAGAGTTTCTTACCTTGTTGTATCAAAATCCATTGGTCTAAATTTCACACTGAATGGATCTTTTAACTATGTATGATTCCACAAATTTCATCATGCATTGGTCATTTGGGAAAATAGTTCAAAGAGTTATATAGATCTTCCAAATGATGGCATATTTCATTATATATATGAAAAACTCATATTTATTAATATCACCACCAACCTCATCAGAAGAATTTTAATTACTGGAAACTGTCAAGTTCTGGGTAGCAGATTCAAGTCAACATCCTAATTTTTGCTTGAAAGCTTGATTATAACATTGCCAACAAAAGTCCTGCATAGTTTCCCTTTCGAAACTGGTTGCCAAATATCCAAGTATGAATAACCTTATTTATTTATCATTCTTTCAGGTAAAAATGGTGTTCTATGAAAGTGGCCAGTGCAGCCTGCAAGTCAAACAACTGTACAAGTACTTTTCTTAAGAGATAACTCTCATGCTCTTGTTACATGACAGAAGTTCTGTGTACGCACGTCTCACTTCATCATGCAAAAAATAAAGACTTGTATTTAAGGGTAGAAGTCTAAGAAAAATAATATTTACTGCTTCAACAAGTAAAATTGCATTTTTTAAAACTGCAGGTATTTTGTGGCAACGAAGAACAAAATGACTATAGCTTGGAGCCACTACATGGATTCATGCTAAAGTGCCAGCAGTTTTACCCACCACTGCTTCTGAACCATTAGTGCAAATGCCAACACAGGGAGAAAGTAAAATGTGACAAAAAGCTAACAGCCCTCCTTCTCCTACACTTCCCAAGCAAATGGAGACACCTTTAATTCTTGTAGCAAACTTTGCTGTGCCTATTTGAACAATTGCTTCCCTCTCTTCCTTCCCCTTCTACCCAACCTTGACTTATTTTTCAGGTCTTGAATGTCATCTCCTCTGCAAAGCCCTCTCCACTTCCCTGAGATGAGGTCAGGTGCCCTCCCAGGAACTTCCATAACACTTGTCTGCAGTGGTGAGTGGGCTTAAGTAGGAGCCAGGAGACACTCCCTTTCCCAGTGGCACCTGCATCCATCCTGGCAAGCACGCAAGAAAGATTAGGCTGACTCCTAAATGTTAAAGCTCTCTCTATAAAGCTGGCCGAGTCACCTTGATAATACAGTACTTTGAATTTAGGCACCAATGCCATCTTGTCCCATGAAAGAAGAATCTGGCTTTTATTGCCTATATACCTAACAATGATTAGAATTTTATATTTTCCTTTTGAGTCCCAGTCTGAATGCCTGGCAACTTCCCATGTGCCTGTCATTTGGGCAAAGGTCCAAGGGTCAATCCAGAGTAAAGACACAATAGCCAGGACCCTAGGATACCTGAAGGCACCAAGGTCCACTCCTGGTCAGGGCTGCTGCTCCATACTAACAGTCCCTACCAATGCAGGTCTCCCTACTTTTTGGTCACATAGAAAACAGTCTTTTGATAGTTCCTACCTCTTTTAGCCTGTAGCTCGTGCTGAACTCCACCCAGTTTTCTGTTCCTAATATATCCCTATAATATTGTCTTCTATGGTACTTCTAATTTTTTTTTCTGGAATCTCCTATCAAGTTACAATCCCTTAGGGTTTGAACATAATACTCCCAGTACCCACCACAGTACCTGATACAAGTAGGTACTCAAAAATATCTGCTGAAGCAATTAATGTAGATAAAGTACACAAGTTCTTAACACAGTGACTGGGACACAGTCAGCAAGCAGTCCATAGGGAAGTTGTTCTGATTCTGATGTGATGACAATTACAAGAATGTTAGGATTTATACAGAGAATAGTAATTTTTTGCTCTACTGGCCTTGTTGGCAATGTGTAAAGCATATTATTTATTAGGATCTAATAATCTGAGCATGTGTCTAAGGGCAATGAGAAATGATGCGATTCATGAATCTTAAGACTCTGGGCTCACTCTGCTCTTGGGTAGTAATTTGTGTTATTAATTTCTGTCTCCCCAGGATTTCACTGAAGACTTACAATTCAATAGCCATGTAATCACTGAAAACTAAGGGCCTTATTTGATAACTTTTTGAGTACATTTGGATGAGGCACAGCCAACCTGCTTTCAGGAATAGCAAGTCATTCTCACATAACATGCAGCAAATCCCCCTGAGCTTAATACCAACAAGTTTAATAAAAGGAGTGGCAGTGATCTTGTAATTCAGAGAACACTTGACAGAGTTCCATATCAAAGGTTAACAGCCAGTGCATGAGAGCTATACGCTGAGAGGGAAATTGTTATTAGATTGATAAAACACCCAACAGCAGGAAACAAAGGAAATGTTCAAGGAAGAAAGAGAAAAGTCACAGACTACTGCAAGGACTGGTGAAAAAGTCCAGGGTTTTTATGTTATTTTAAAACATTTGAAGGGGAAACACTGTGTTTTCTAGGTATGGAGAACTATTAGCAAAACAAAGTGGCACTTTGTGGAAAATTAGAAGCAAAAATGTCACATCCAGACTAGCAAATTAAGAGTCATTTACTGCATTCTGAAATGACAACTTTCTAAACAGTGAAGTTAAACTTGAAGGAAGGCCTTAGGAAGCATGATCCATTTGGCAAAGGAAACTTTGTAGGTGAGAAAAGGTAGAAGAAACACTTTCATCAACTTAGAATAACTTAATTTTTTTCCTTAAAAGGGAAATGGAAGGATGATACACAAACCCCTTTTCGTTTTCTACACTCCCCAGCCCCGTACTGATGACTGTACCCAGGAATGCTCTACCACTAAGTTATATCCCCAGCCTTTCATTTAAATTTTTTGAGACAGCCTTGGATCTGAATTTTGCCCAGACTGGCCTCAAACTTGCCATCTTCCTGGGTGGGCCTCCCAAGTAGCTGGGATTTCAGTAGGGACTACACATATATTCCAATATAACTTTGGAATTAAATCTAAAAATAAGTCACAGCTAATCTGTTTGGTCAAATAAAGGCAAATAATCAGAGGCACTGACCCCATAATCAGGAGATGAGAAAGTTCCTAAGGTTACCATTTGTTCTAATTAGGTCACTTTCCTACTGCAAATACCCTAGTAAATGAAGTGTGTCACTTCAGTACTCAACCTTTTCAAACAACAATGTACTTGTGAAGCATCACTGGAAAGCTGACTGCTGTTTGGTTGGTTATCTGTGATCTTTTCTTGCATCAAAATAATGGTTACTGATTAGTTCACAGGGGAAAAAAATCCAACTTTCCATTTATTCCTTAAACACCCATAATACTTTGAACAACTTTTTAGTCCAAGTGCATTTAATTAATTACCCTCTTCCCTTTCCAAACTACTTTCTAACTCCAAAATGTGGGGCTAGGGTCAGGTATGTGCAATAGGAGATTCCTCTGGGCATAGGGGTCCTGCAAAGCCACCAAAGGGCCTTGTAGCACCCCCTGGGAGCCATACTATGTTTGGCAAGAGTACATATCATATCATGGCTCTACATGAATACTATCTGAAGGAGCAAATTTTATTTACTTTCAAAATCACAGAATGGTTTTGCTTGTAAATATTCACTCTCACATCCTATTGAGTCAATGCCTTCACCTACGCACCCAAGCTTTCCTCTGCCCTCCTGTTCCAACAGGAGAAAATTTTATGCTTCCTCAGGCCAGTTCTGACCAAACTCCAGCCACTCCTCCCATCTTCTCTAGGATCCTGCCCAGTCTATTGCCTCCTCTTTTTCAACCTCCCTATCTCCACAGGTCCACACCTTTCATGCTGAAGGACGCTCAAGACTCTCCATATTAAAACATATTTATAAGTATATTCTTCCTTGACTCTCCTTCCCCACCAATCACATCCTCATCTATTCAGATACATGGCTTCCCTGTGCTCTGCCTCCACTTCCCCATCTGCTTGCAGTTTGCTTAGTCCAATTGTACCAGCACCACCCAGCACTCCATGTCTCCTCATGTTGGTGAAGCTAGTGGGCTCCCTCAGTCCTGTCCTGCTTGGCCTCTTGCAGCTCCAATCTACTGCCTGCTCCCTGGCCTTGACACCCCCAAGTTCTCTCCCTGCTCTCTGGGGTCTACCTAGCAGACACCTCCTTCTCCATCAGGCCCTCAACTAAAACAGTCTTCTCTTCTAAACTGTCTAAATGCTCTTCCAGAGGAGCTCATTCCCTCTTTCTCCAAATATCACCTGCATGCCAGAAACTCCCTAATTCTACCCAAACCTCACTTCTGGGCTTCAGACCCATATATATTAGAGCCTTCTGAATTCCAGCACTTGTAGGTCTCACAACACTTCAAATTCAGCATATCTCAAACTGAAACCAACTCCTTTCACCCTCTGCTGCCCCAAACTAAAAGACCCTGGGCCTCCCCCAAGACTCACAGTGTACCTCCCCTTCCTCAAAATCAAAGTTTACAGTCATCCTAGCACTCTTGCTTTTATCCACGACATTCAACCAGCCTGAAGACTGAGCTAAGCACCCAGATTAATCCACTATGTGAATATCACTTTAAGTTGTTTGCTATTCTCTATTTTCATTTCACCAACCCAATCCATAGCATCACATCACCTTGTCTGGACAACAATTCTAATGTATCTCCTGGTATTCATCAACTTTTAGAATACCAACTGTTCTAAAATGGAAAGTAAACACCATGGTTCAGTCTCCTATTGAAAGCCTTCCAGTGCCTGCCTGATGCCTGGATTGACAAGTTCTTCTAGGAGTTCAGCATTATTTCCTGTTCTGCTCTCTATCTGACCGCTTCTGGGTGTGAGAACTGCTCATCTTCTTCTCATACAGGGCTTCACCTCCATCCTCCAGTACAACTCCCCATTTGGCACAGTTAACTCCTTCTTTTAGGAATATTGAACTGAAAAGTCACTGTCTATAAGCCAGTTCTTTCTACTTCAGAGTAGGGTGAGAGCCACTGTTATATACAGCCATGATCCCTTTCCAAAACAGATGCCATAATAACTTATATACACTTAAAACTGGGCTTTGAGGCTGACTAGGCCTCAACCTTGCTCAGGCACCTGGGCACCCTTAGCAAGTACTTCATAAATCTTTGTTTAATAAATTATAAAGTTAGTAAATGGCCTCACAAACAGCATGGTTTAACTGCCCTGTGTTTTGACTCACTGCTTTGTCCTTCATTTTTCAACTCTGAAAAATAAACAATAATGTTTTCATAATAAATAATTCCCAGAATGTCACAGATGCAGAAGACATCCATATGCAAACAATGCACACATATTTTATATATGCACATGCATGTGTACACACAAAGAAAAAAAGATACATGTGCATAAACATGCTTTCTTTTTTTTTGGCTTAACTATTTTAGCATAAGTTGCAGTAGATGCTCTACCTTTTATTTTTATTTAGCACTTTGGTCTTCCATGATGGACATTTTTGAAGAGCTCAGGCCAGGAGACTTGTAAAATGTTGCCTGGTCTGTTATTTGTCTAGCTGTATCATAAGAATTCAATTCAGGTTAAAGATACTATTAACAACATTTTGCAGATGATGCTGTGTACTTCACATTGCAGCACATCAGGAGACACATTCCCCAAAAGACACAGTCTTGTTCCTACTCAGTCACAGTGCAACTAAGCCCAGACTGCAGGAGCCCTGTACCCAGGTTTCATTCAGTTGGCCTTCCATGTGAACAGACATCCAAGTGCAAACAGGTGATTAGGAGAGCCTCTAATGAGCAGGATGCTGGCTGCGAGCAGATCAGGAGTGCAGGGCTGCAGGAGGGCTGTTTCCAAAGAGAAGAGGAGAACTGACAGATCACTGATAAGTTAGACTGTGCTAAAGAGAGATTTACACTTCTGTGGGACAAGAGGTATAAAGTCATATTTATTTGTTAAAAAACATCTTATATGGCCCAGTTGAATAATCTTAACTCTGGTTAGGCTATGAGCTCTGGAGACCTGGCATGTAACCTCACAGGCAGGAAACCACCAGGTATGACACTGTCAGGTTATCTCATGCATCTCTCTACCTGAGTTTCTTTATTTATCATGTGGAATAATCTCACTGGGTTGTGAGAATTAACAAGTTTGCACATGTTAAGTGCTAGAATGGTATTCTAGCACACGGAAGTGTTCAATGTACTTCTGTAGTCATGGTGAGCTATTAATATTAATAACTGTGGTTAAGAAGCCTCTTTTAACTTTAAAATGACTTGAACCATAAGGACTTAACTTTTGTAGAAAAATAAATGTATACTGATTTATCATGGATGAGATTTTTGTAAATAGAGAGCTGAATTCTTGGTTAAGTAATCCTTCCTGTATCTCTGTAAACCAAGTACAACTGAGCCACCCACTAAAGCAAAAGTTTAGCAACTCACCTTACTCTGAAATGCAGCACCTCACCTTATTCTGAAATCAAGTAGATGAAAGCCTAAGAGAACAGAATGGCTACTTCGACAACAGAATTCAACCAAATTATACAGGCAATATTTTTTCTTTCTTCAAAAATAATATCTATATGGAAGGCCCTTAAAATGTTAGTTGAATGCATGAAAATCCTTTCTTCACAGAAACAACACTTAAGAGTACTACCGCTATACTTTTTAAAATACATACATCTCTCCTGGATAACTGTCACTATGGGTACCATTGTTGTTCAAGACTCTGGGAAAACAATTATAATAAGTGAAAGGTGGCTTACAGGCCTACTTTATGAAAAACAAAATACTATGTCCCAGTTTCTAGTTAATCTTTCTATCTTCTGCATTTCTCCTAATAATGCTCTCATGGAAAAACAACCAGCAAACTCAGAATCATCCTTTGATAGAATAATGGAATGTGAAGAACTGCACGGAAATGGGACTTATTTACAGTTGCACTTTACAGTGTCCTTGGAGAGGGTACACCATTTGTCTGGAACCACATCATAGCAGGGAGCAAGTTCCAGGCTTTCAAATTCACAGGCCAGTGCTCTTCTTAGGGTTCACATTTAAAGACCAATTTTAATGTTATTTTAATTGGTGTTTTATGCCTAGATCAAAAGTATATTAATATTAAAGATGACTGTGCATGGCTTTTGATGTAAAAAAGAAGACCTATGAAATCCAAATGGCTTGTGAAATCTTTAGACAGTTTCACTGAATAATGATCGCTAATAGCTTTTAGATCACACAAAACCCATGAGCTAAACATATTTGCTTGAAACGCAAAGGTAAGGTAATTAACAAAGATGCCAGAGTTCTTCTGCTAAGTCCTACTAAAAATATCAAAAACTAGTCTGAAAGTAACTTTAATAAGGAGACACCTGAATCAGGAATTCATTTACTCAAATAAGAATAATCTTTGCCTAAACTGTAGACCGGCAGTTTAAAAGCATTAGCAGTCCAAAAATAAAAAATTCAGTATTTCAATACAAGAGTATGTATCTTTGGTTAAATGGTGGTTCTACTGATAACTTTACCACCTTTTAATAAGATTTCTTTCCTTCTAAAAGCATAACTTCCCATCTGGGGAATACTTTCATTACCTATATGGAAACAGAAGACTGTGGCAGTTATGAAAGCAGGCTTGGGCCAAAAAGCCTCAGACTTGAGTCTCCCCCTCCACTTCTCCCGGGCTGTGTGACCTTGAGGAGTAACTGAATCAACTCAGATTCCTTACTGGGAAAATAGCAATGATAAAATCCCTACTTCAGACTGTTGTGAGGAAAAATAAAGAAATACCTGAAACCTCTTGGCACAATACCTGGCAGGAGTAGCACTCAATGAAGGAGTTCTCATTATTATTAGGACAGTATGGGTGACAGTAGTACAAAAAAAGTCAATAGAGTCACATCCTGTTTTCCTCAAATAACAACAACAACAAATATCTGGAAAATGCAATATGACACAGATCACTAAGACTAGAAACATTTTAAGGCCTTGAATTGTGGCTCTAACTCATCCCTTTGTTTGGTAGCATTCTTTACTAATCATTCAGACTATAGAGTTCCCGAAAACCTAAGCTTGATACAGACCTGCTGGCTACCAGGTGAACATACCCGATACTACCACTCTGTAAGATAGAGGACTTTCTCTAGTGACCTAGAAAACTTTTTTCAGGTACACTCAATCAACATCAAGCCAGCAAAGATCTCTCAAGCACCACCTGTGTATATGGCATGCCCCGAAACAGAACCTGTAGTACAACTTGATTAAATCCCTGAATCCTAGCAAGCTAAGTGAAACTTACATGTAAACACTGAAGAAATACCTCCTTGGTCTATCATAATGTTCTTATAATTTAATTTCCAAAACAACTTTTATCTGTCTATATAACAAGTAGGGTTTATATTTAAATCTGGATGAATATGCTGTTTTAGTCAGCTTTTTCATTGCTGTGACCAAAAGATCTGAGAACATGGAGGAGGAAAATTTTATTTTGGCTTATGGTTTCACAGGTTCATACCATAATCAACCAACTCTATACCTCTAAGCCTAAGGTGAGGCAGAACATCATGGAGGAAGGCCATGGCAGAGGAAAGCAATTTAGGAAATGGCAATAAGAAGCAGAGAGACCTCCACTCACTAGGGACAAAATATAAACCCCCAAAACATGCCGCCAGTAACTGACCTTCTCCAGTCACACCCTACCTGCCTACAGTGAATTAAGACACTGATGAGGTTAATGCTCTAATAACCCAATCATTTCACCTCTGAAAATTTTTGCATTGACTAACACATGAGCTTTTGGGGGACATATTTAAACCATAACTTATACCAAACTGGCCATTAAACATAATTATAAGGAGCATTTCACTCTGACTTGCTAGTTATAAACTTTGGTTCACTGTATTCACACTCTGAGAAATCAACAGAAAGAACCATGAAGCATTGGGTGGACTTAATTAATGTGTTATTTTAAATATATTCTTCCATTTTAATATTCCTAATAATAAAGAACAGTTTTTAAAATTACATTTGGGAATCTACCATCTGTGATTAGTGGTACACTTTCAATCACATAGTTCTTTGTTCTTTAACTGAACTCTGTCTCAGCAGCAACATGTGAAGAGAAGTGACCCAGCTAAAATGTTTCCTGCATATACACAAACAAAACAGAATAAATAGCCATCAGGATGCACTGCTGCATTCAGTTCCCAAACATGGGTATGTGGAGACATCCAGGATAGTCGCTCAAGATGACTCAGAAGCATCATGTGATCCCTCTCATGATAAAGACTTTGGGCAGCAACACAGAAACTTTTGGCTTACATAAGACTGTAATAAAATTATTTTTGTTTAGAGAATTATTGTAAGATGAGTGGGAAGAGATCTGAGCTAAAACTAATAAACTTTAAGAAAATAAGTAATAGTAGAAAAAAGTGAAGTCAAAATTTGCCCTTCTGAAATGAGTAAAAAGTTATCTAAGCAAAAAGAAAGAAAGAAAGAAAAAAGTTAAAGGGAAAAGAATATACAATATTAGGAACAGAAAAAAATGTGATTATAGACATGAATAATTAAAAGAAGTTTTTTATTATAACTTAGTAAATGCAAAGATTTTCCAACAAAACATAAACTAACCAAATTTACAAAAATAGCCAGAAAACAAGAATCACTAACTTTATGCATGGATATATAAAAATCAACAGCACTTCTTGTTACCAACAACAAAAAACTATAAAACATAATAACTTAACAGAAACACTTTGATTGCAATCATAACCATTAGTTATCTGAATCTTTTAAAATATATAGAAGATATCTATGGAGTAAAGCCTTATTAAAAATCATAAAAGATGACCTACAGATCAAGTTAATGAATAGAAAGATTCAATACTATACAGTTTTCCTCCAAATTAATCTACAAATTACATGCGATTCCCATCAAAACTGGAACATGCTTTTTGCTGAGATCTGGCAATTTAATCCCAGAGTTCACATAGAGAAAAAGAGTCAATAGTAGTCAAGAAATTCCTCAAGAGCAAGGTGGGTGGGACTGCACTGACCAGATATGAGGATTCCTCATAAAGATGTAGTAATTACAATAGTGTGGTGTTGGTTCAGAGATAAACAGACTAATTGAGAATCCAGAGTTATACATGTGGGTCTCCGCATGTTTTTGTGGGAATTTTGCACATGATGAAAAAGTTATTACCAGTTAATGAGAGAAAGTTCTGAAAAAATTGCTTTATCTACATGATAAAACACTGAATCTTTACGAACTACCTACACAAAATAAATTGTAGATGGTTCACAGTCCTACCTACAAAAAGGAAAACTTTAAAACATTAAGAGACAATATCAGATGATCTCTATGACATGAATGTAGAGAAGGATTATTTAAACAAGATGCAGAAGCCCAAGCCACAGAAGTGATGGTAGTGAGACAAATTTACCTGGCTGCATAAAAATTAAAGACTTCTGATTCCCAGAAAGACGGAGATCAACAAAATCTCTTCTCAAAACACAACTATGAAATCTGATAACATCTCCACATTTCTGAGAATGTGAAGAAGTAGAAATATTACTGGTAGAACTGTGAACTGCTACACACATTCTAAAGACAATACTGCAATAGCTAATGACACTGAGGATGAACTTAGATCTTACCATGCAGCCTCACCTAGGTGGCAGGTGTGGAGAAACTACTGCTTGTGCATCTGGGGGAAACTGCTGTGCCCAATAGCAAAGCAGTGTGTCAGCACCACAAAAGGTGAAGAGTTTGGGGAACATGATCAAGGGCCAGAGAAGGATCCAAGCAGTGGGTGGAAGTTCAACATATGGGAACCGAGGCATGCAAAGTCAGTGAAGAAATGATGGACTGTTCAATAAAGGGCTGAGGCACATGGCTCCTCCAGGAAACAGTACAGGGGAACCCTGTTTCATAATCACATATCCAATTGCATCCTTGACTTTTCCACTCATATTGCTTGGGCACTCCAAACTAAACTGGCCCAAACCAAACTCTTAAATTTCTCCCTAAACTGGCTCCTTTACTTTCACTTCAGTGAATGACATCGCCATTCATTAATTACAGCAAATTCTTCCTCTGAGAGAGTCCTGTTGCTTCTTCCTCAAAAACATGTTGACCTCTCTGTTTCCATGCTACCACTCTTGTCATATTAGTCAGGGTTCTTCAGAGAAATATACCAATAGGCTGCATGAATATATAGAGAGATTTATTTTAAAGAATTGGCTCCCATGATTATGGAGTCTGGCAAGTCAAAATCTGCAGTGTGGGTAGGCAGGAAGGCTGGAGTCCATCAGAGCCAATGACACTGAGGATGAGTGAGTGTTAAGGTTGTTTGCTTCAGAATTCCCTGTTGCTCAAGGGAGGTCTATTCAGGTCTTCAGCTGATTGGATGAAACCCAGCCACACTGCAAGGGGCAATCTGCTTTAAGTCCAGAGATCTAAACATTAAATGCATCCAAAAACACCTTCACAGAAACATTCAGAGTAATGGCTGACCACATACCTGGGCACCAAGGCCTGACCAAATTAACACATAAAATTAACCATCATACTACTCTAAGCCACCTTATCTGGTCTAATCCCTCCAATAGCCTAACTGGTCTCAGTTTCCATCTTTACTTTCCATATTAAAGCCAGAATATCATCTTTTCACACATCTCCCTGTAACCACCAACAGCTTCCAGCTGCCCTTAGATTAATACCAAGGCCCCTTACCAAGACTTGAAGGGTTTGTTACTTCTGGACCCCTGCCTCATCCCAGGCTCCAAGTTTCCAGCCCTCAGGTCAGTCTCAGGGTCTTGGAGTATGGTGCCAGCTACACTTCTGCCCCTTTCTCTTTGCAAGACAAAATTTTGTGTACTCCTTCATAACTCAGCATAATTTGTGTCCTTGGTCCTCTCAGGATTCTCCACTACTGTTTCCTGAGAGAACCAAGCACAAATGAGTATATATTTACTTGCTTTCTTTACTGCCTGCTTCTGCAACTATAACTTCTAGTGCAGGGACTATGTTTGTTTCAATCTTATGCTGAGCCCAGGGTCTGGCACACAGGGAATGCTCAACCAATATTAAATAAACAACAACAAAAATTAAGTAAAGAAAAATCTAAATATATAAATTAAAACCATAAATGTATTTTAAAAATAGAATAACCTTTTGGATCAATGAGTATTTCTTAATCAAAACAGGAAATAAATCATAAATGAAAAAATGTGTTTTATTGCATTGAGGTTAAAAAAATCTTCAAATATGGAATCATAAGTCATAAAGTTGGACGTCACCATCCCTGTTTTCTACTGACCGCAGCTCATTCAGCCATAGAACAGGTAATTTCAGGCTGCCATTCGCCTGCAGCTTGCAGACAGATTGCTAGGGTTCAGTGCCTGGGTGCTTCTTAGAACCTGATCTTATCGGAGCGAACACCGACCGCGGGGCGGCCGAGCTCCGGCTCCCGGAACCGCCCGGGCTCAGGGCTGCGGAGCCTGCGGAGGCTGCTTCTTGGACCCTGCTCCTATCAGAGCATACACCAAGCACTAAGCGGCCGAATTCCGGCTCCCGGAACTGAGCCCGCGGGGACTGCTTCTTGGAGCCTACCCTTATAGGAGCTTACACCGAGCACGGAGCGGCCGAGTTCCGGCTCCCGGAACTTCCCTGGCCCGGGGCTAGGAGCCCGCAGAAACTGCTTCTCGGTCTGGGTCCTGCTGAGGGCCGGTCAGGACTCACCCGTTGCTTTGGTTGCCTGGCAAGGGGAACAAAATGCTGCCATTCGCATAGGATACCAACATTGCAGAGATCTGATGTCATCAGAAAGCGGCAGAGGAGAGAACTTCATCAATACCAGCGGCGACAGAAACAGTTGGTCTTCTAGTAGGGGGGGTAAGGCACAGACACCCGAGTCTCCTCAATTTGTCGTCGAGCCAGAGGGGAGGAGCCGGGCCGCCGCCAGCGCCTGGAGCAGGCCCAGTGGCTCACCAGCGTGGTGACTGCGTGACCCCAATTGGAGAGGGGGCGGAGCGGAGCCGCCACCCGCACCCGCAAGGTGGGCAGACCAGCGACCCAGTGGTACATGGGCGTGGTAGGAGGGGCAGGGCAGAGCCGCCGTTCGCGCTTGCAAAGTAAACAGACCTGTGACAGCCTGGCGGGTCAGGCCCAGTGGCCTGCCAGTGTGGTACACACGTCACCCCAACTGGAGTAGGGGCAGAGCAGATCCTTCTCCCACGCCCGGATCAGGCCCTGCCGGTGTGGTGGTCACGTGACCCCAATTGGAGTGGGGGCGGAGCGGAACCGCCACCCGTGCCCGCAGGGTGAGCAGACCTGTGACCAACCTGCAGATCAGGCCCAGGGGTCCGCAGGCGTGGTAGGAGGGGCAGGGCAGATCCGCCGCCCGCGCCTCCAAGGTAGGCAGACCTGCAACAGACCGGCGGATCAGGCCCAGGAGCCTGCCGGCGTGGTACACTCGTCACCCCAATTGGAGTAGGGGCAGAACAGAGTTGCCGCCCGTGCCAGGAACAGGCCCAGCGTCCTGCAGGCGGGGTAGTCACGACACCCCAATTGGAGTAGGGGCAGAGCAGAGCCTCCACCCGTGCGAAAGGTGGGCAGATCTGCGACCGACCAGCGGGACAGGCCCAGTGGCCTGCCGGTACGACAGACACGTCACCCCATTTGGAGTAGGGGCAGAGTAGAGCCGCCGCCCGCGCCTGCAGGGTAGGCAAACCTGCAACCGACCGGCGGATCAGGCCCGGTGGCCTGCCGGCGTGGTACACTCGTCACCCCAATTGGAGTAGGGGCAGAACAGAGCCGCCGCCAGCGCCCAGAACAGGCCCAGTGACCTGCCGGCGTGGTAGCCACGACACCCCAATTGGAGTAAGGAGACAGCAGAGCCGCCGCCCGCGCCTGCAGGAAAGATACGCAAGCAGTATGAAAAGACAAGGAAAGAAAGGACCACAAGCAATGCAGGTCAACGCAACTTTAGAAGAGGTAACAGCTGCAGCAGATGGAATGTCAGATAAAGAATTCAGGATATACATGCTTCAGACGATCTGGAGTATCAAGGAAGACATTAAACAGCAAAACCAGACAATGAAAGATCACTTCGACAATGAATTACGCAAACAAATCCAGGAAGCAAAGGATCAACTATACAGGGAGATAGAGGTTATAAAAAACAAACAAACAGAAATCCTAGAAATGCAGGAAGCAATAAACCAACTTAAAAACTCAATGGAGAATACTACCAGCAGAGTAGAACACTTAGAAGATACAACATCAGACAATGAAGACAAAGTATTTCAACTGAAAAAGAACATAGACAGCTCAGCAAGACTGTTAAGAAACCATGAGCAGAACATCCAAGAAATATGGGATAACATTAAGAGACCAAACTTAAGAGTCATTGGGATACAGGAAGGTACAGAGCTCCAAACCAAAGGAATGAGCAGACTATTCAATGAAATAATACGAGAAAACTTCCCAGACTTGAAGAATGAGACAGAATGCCAAATCCTAGAAGCCTACAGGACGCCGAATGTGCAAAATCATAAGAGATCCACACCTAGACACATTATAATGAAGATGCCCAACATACAGAATAAGGAGAGAATTTTAAAAGCTACAAGAGAAAGGAAGCAGATTACATTTAGGGGTAAGCCAATCAGGATAACAGCTGATCTTTCAACACAGACTCTGAAAGCGAGAAGATCCTGGAATAACATATTTCAAACACTGAAAGAAAATGGGTTCCAACCAAGAATTGTGTATCCAGCGAAATTAAGCTTCAGGATGGAAGATGAAATTAAAACCTTCCACGATAAACAAAAGTTTAAAGAATTCGCAGCTAGAAAACCATCTCTTCAAAACATCCTCGCCAAAACATTACAGGAAGAGGAAATGGAAAATAACAATGAAAACCAACAGTGGGAGGTAGGACAGTAAAGGGGGGGAAAATAATCAAAGAGGAAAACAAACCATGTTTAGTAACAGAAATAAACAAATATGGCTGGAACAACAACCCATATCTCAATAATAACCCTAAATGGTAATGGCTTAAACTCACCAATTAAGAGACACAGGCTAGTAGAATGGATCAAAAAACAAGACCCGACAATATGCTGCCTACAGGAGACGCATTTGATAGGAAAAGACATACATAGGCTGAAGGTGAAAGGTTGGGAAAAATCATATCACTCATATGGACTTCGGAAACAAGCAGGAGTGTCCATACTCATATCAAATAAAATAGATTTCAAGCCAAAGTTAGTCAAAAGGGATAAAGAGGGACACTACATACTGCTCAAGGGAACCATACACCAACAAGACATAACAATCATAAATATTTATGCCCCAAACAATGGTGCAGCTATGTTCGTCAAACAAACTCTTCTCAAGTTCAAGAGTCTAATAGACCACCATACCATAATCATGGGAGACTTCAACACACCTCTCTCGACACTGGACAGATCTTCCAAACAAAAGTTGAATAAGGAAACTATAGAACTCAGTAACAAAATTAATAACCTAGACCTAATTGACATATATAGAGTATACCACCCAACATCAAGCAGTTACACTTTTTTCTCAGCAGCACATGGATCCTTCTCAAAAACAGATCATATATTATGTCACAGGGCAACTCTTAGACAATATAAAGGAGTAGAGATAATACCATGCATCTTATCTGATCATAATGGAATGAAACTGAAAATCAACGATAAAAGAAGGAAGGAAAAAGCATACATCACTTGGAGAATGAACAATAGGTTACTGAAAGATCAATGGGTTATAGAAGACATCAAGGAGGAAATTAAAAAATTCTTAGAGATAAATGAAAACACAGACACAACATATCGGAATCTATGGGACACATTGAAAGCAGTTCTAAGAGGAAAATTCATTGCTTGGAGTTCATTCCTTAAAAAAAGAAAAAACCAACAAATAAATGATCTCATACTTCATCTCAAAATCCTTGAAAAAGAAGAGCAAAACAACAGCAAAAGAAGTAGAAGGCAAGAAATAATGAAAATCAGAGCTGAAATTAATGAAATTGAAACAAAAGAAACAATTGAAAAAATTGACAAAACTAAAAGTTGGTTCTTTGAAAAAATAAACAAAATCGACAGACCCTTAGCGATGCTAGCGAAGAGAAGAAGAGAGAGAACTCAAATTACTAGCATACGGGATGAAAAAGGCAATATCACAAAAGACACTTCAGAAATACAGAAGATAATCAAAAACTATTTTGAATCCTTATACTCCAATAAATTAGAAGATAGTGAAGGCATAGATAAATTTCTTAAGTCATATGATCTGCCCAGATTGAGTCAGGAGGATATAGAAAACCTAAACAGACCAATATCAATTGAGGAAATAGAAGAAACCATAAAAAGACTACCAACTAAGAAAAGCCCAGGTCCCGATGGGTATACAGCAGAATTTTACAAAACCTTTAAAGAAGAACTAATACCAATACTTTTCAAGCTACTTCAGGAAATAGAAAAAGAGGGAGAACTTCCAAATTCATTCTATGAGGCCAACATCACCCTGATACCTAAACCAGACAAAGACACTTCAAAGAAAGAAAACTACAGACCAATATCTCTAATGAACCTAGATGCAAAAATCCTCAACAAAATTCTGGCGAATCGGATACAAAAACATATCAAAAAAATTGTACACCATGATCAAGTAGGATTCATCCCTGGGATGCAAGGCTGGTTCAATATACGGAAATCAATAAATGTTATTCACCACATCAACAGACTTAAAAATAAGAACCATATGATCATCTCGATAGATGCGGAAAAAGCATTCAACAAAGTACAGCATCCCTTTATGTTCAAAACTCTAGAAAAACTAGGGATAACAGGAACATACCTCAATATTGTAAAAGCAATCTATGCTAAGCCTCAGGCTAGCATCATTCTGAATGGAGAAAAACTGAAGGCATTCCCTCTAAAATCTGCAACAAGACAGGGATGCCCTCTCTCTCCACTTCTGTTCAACATAGTTCTCGAAACACTGGCCAGAGCAATTAGACAGACGAAAGAAATTAAAGGCATCAAAATAGGAAAAGAAGAACTTAAATTATCACTATTTGCAGATGATATGATTCTATACCTAGCAGACCCAAAAGGCTCTACAAAGAAACTATTAGAGCTAATAAATGAATTCAGCAAAGTGGCAGGATATAAAATCAACACGCATAAATCAAAGGCATTCCTGTATATCAGCGACAAATCCTCTGAAATGGAAATGAGGACAACCACTCCATTCAAAATATCTTCAAAAAAAAATAAAATACTTGGGAATCAACCTAACAAAAGAGGTGAAAGACTTATACAATGAAAACTACAGAACCCTAAAGAGAGAAATAGAAGAAGATCTTAGAAGATGGAAAAATATACCCTGTTCATGGATAGGCAGAACTAACATCATCAAAATGGCGATATTACCAAAAGTTCTCTATAGGTTTAATGCAATGCCAATCAAAATCCCAACGGCATTTCTTGTAGAAATAGAGGAAGCAATCGTGAAATTCATATGGAAAAATAAAAGACCCAGAATAGCAAAAACAATGCTAAGCAGGAAGTGTGAATCAGGCGGTATAGCGATACCAGAGTTCAAACTATACTACAGAGCAATAGTAACAAAAACAGCATGGTACTGGTACCAAAACAGGCGGGTGGACCAATGGTACAGAATAGAGGACACAGAAACCAATCCACAAAACTACAACTATCTTATATTTGATAAAGGGGCTAAAAGCATGCAATGGAGGAAGGATAGCATCTTCAACAAATGGTGCTGGGAAAACTGGAAATCCATATGCAACAAAATGAAACTGAATCCCTTTCTCTCACCATGCACAAAAGTTAATTCAAAATGGATCAAGGAGCTTGATATCAAATCAGAGACACGCCGTCTGATAGAAGAAAAATTTGGCTACGATCTACATTCGGTGGGGTCAGGCTCCAAATTCCTCAATAGGACACCCATAGCACAAAAGTTAATAACTAGAATCAACAAATGGGACTTACTCAAACTAAAATTTTTTTTCTCAGCAAAAGAAACAATAAGAGAGGTAAATAGGGAGCCTACACCCTGGGAACAAATCTTTACTCCTCACACTTCAGATAGAGCCCTAATATCCAGAGTATACAAAGAACTCAAAAAATTAGACAATAAGAGAACAAATAACCCAATCAACAAATGGGCCAAGGACCTGAACAGACACTTCTCAGAGGAGGACATACAGTCAATCAACAAGTACATGAAAAAATGCTCAACATCTCTAGCTGTCAGAGAAATGCAAATCAAAACCACCCTAAGATACCATCTCACTCCAGTAAGATTGGCAGCCATTAGGAAGTCAAACAACAACAAGTGCTGGCGAGGATGTGGGGAAAAGGGTACACTTGTACATTGCTGGTGGGACTGCAAATTGGTGCAGCCAATTTGGAAAGCAGTATGGAGATTTCTTGGAAAGCTGGGAATGGAGCCACCATTTGACCCAGCTATTCCCCTTCTCGGTCTATTCCCTAAAGACCTAAAAAGAGCATGCTACAGGGACACTGCTACATCGATGTTCATAGCAGCACAGTTCACAATAGCAAGACTGTGGAACCAACCTAGATGCCCTTCAATAGATGAATGGATAAAAAAAATGTGGCATTTATACACAATGGAGTATTACTCTGCATTAAAAAATGACAAAATCATAGAATTTGCAGGGAACTGGATGGCATTAGAGCAGATTATGCTAAGTGAAGCTAGCCAATCCCTAAAAAACAAATGCCAAATGTCTTCTTTGATATAAGGAGAGTAACTAAGATCAGAGTAGGGACGAAGAGCAGGAGAAGATGATTAACATTTAACAGGGATGAGAGGTGGGAGGGAAAGGGAGAGAGAAGGGAAATTGCATGGTAATGGAAGGAGACCCTCAGGGTTATACAGTCGAGGGGGTAGAGAGAGAGGAGGGGAGGGGAGCGGTGGGGAGGGGGGAGGGTGGAGGATGGGAAAGGCAGCGGAGCACAACAGACACTAGTATGGCAATATGTAAATCAATGGATGTGTAACTGATGTGATTCTGCAATCTGTGTATGGGGTGAAGGTGGGAGTTCATAACCCACTTGAATCAAAGTGTGGAATATGATATGTCAAGAAATTTGTAATGTTTTGAACAACCCACAATAAAAAATTAAAAAAATAAAAATAAGTCATAAAGTTAAAAGACAAAACACAGCAACACATGTAACAGAGATCCTACAAATTAAAACAAAAAAATAGTCAAATAATGTAGTTCAAATGCAGACAAAGAATAATAAATGCCAGGAGATCAACAGATTCCAATCTTAAGCATCAGATTTGCAAAAATTAAAATGAATATTTTTTTAAATAAAAATGAAAAGTGTGTCTGCAGCAGAGGATCTACCATTCCTGAAGGAAAAATGACCAACACAGGTGGTGACAGAACTCCCACCAAGGCCAGATGTCAGGATATCAAGAACTAAAACTTTTCTATGGCTCACACTGCTCAGGAAACACGAGTTTAGAAGCAGCTTCTTCAGAAATTAAAACACAGGATTTACCACCTGCACACAAGAAAACACATACACATACAAAGAAAAAAAAAAAACAACAAAAACATACTTTGAAAGGAAACAGTTGTTTTAAGAAGGAAATCATTTATAAGTAATTTCCTCATTCTCTCTTAACCTTTAAATTCACTTGATATTAATCCTATTTACATAATGTCACCTTGGCAATCCTAGAAATTATACTTGAAAATCAGTCATAGCATTTTAAGCATTTCTGTCCTCTACTGCTTTATCTGTTAAGTGGAATAAACACTTCCCCCATCAGAGTCACCTACCCCCAGGAATCACAAGTTGACATTTTGGAATTTATCAAAGGTCCTACTCCTCCAACTGGGAATAGTGGAGAAGGTGGCTCCTGTGAGGAGGCCATCCCAACTCCTGAGAGCCACATGCTGGGCCCATGAGAATGGGGTTCCCACCTGCCTGCTGGACAGATCAGGCTTTCTGACATCTGAACCACATTTTAAAAACCAAAAGGTCTCCATAGAATTTTCCCAAACCTAAGACACCTTGTAGCATAAATGAAACAACAAAGGGAGGAGAGTTTCTTCTGACAGGTGGTATGGGGGATTTTAATACGGGAGGTGCTGACATCTGGAGGACAGTTAACCCTACCTGTTTTGCTAGCACCAATTTTGGTGAGTGAAAACATCTCTGTGCCTCTAAGGCCTTTAGCTGGCAGCTTATCAGCCTTCCACACAGCAACCTGTTTTATGGCCACTACAACGCCCAGCTTAGCTTCAGAACTGCTGTGGTGAACAGGTGCTGTGGAAAACTGCCTCGGCCTCACACACATTGTAAAGGCAAAGGGATGATGGCATGGAACAACAAAGGTAAATAAGAAAAATTGGAGGGGGCCAAGAAACACACCTCTCCCCGGGACTTTCAGTGTTTGTCTCTCCACGTCCACATCCCCACCAGAAACGAGGAAACTGAAAAATGGAAGAAGCAAATATAAAGAAACAACATTACAAGCAAACAGTGCAAAGACTGAGCCCTGGGAATGTGGGCAGGGGCTCCTCTTTTACAGGGATGGTTACAAGGAACACCAAAGATACACTGTTCATTTTTAGACATATTTACCTATGGCTGGCATGTATCCTTCCATCTGCAAATGCCTAAAAACATCTTACCAAAAGCTGCAGAAAGCTGTGTCAATTAAAAGCATTAAATTAATGAACATCCAATTTATAGTTTTAGATTGAATTCCCATCAGTGGAAAGTGAATTCTGCTGCTTTCATTAGGGTCATCACTGCAAAGTGAGGGATGGGGTATTTTAATTCCACACAGCTGGTTCTTGAATTCTAATAACAGGGACAACACTCAGTCCTTATTTTCATCTCCATAAAGTGTAGATCTTAAACGTACTAATAAGCTCTAACAATTCCCCACTGACTGAATTCTGAAGCAGCAAAAAGGCACAATGATGGAAAAAGGAGGTCAGAAAGGGATGAGACCACTTAGGTATAGATTGTGTGCCATTCCCTGGACTTGGGGCCCTATCTTGTACATACCAGAGAATTAGTCAAGGTTTTCAGCCTGGCAAGACATACAAGAGTGTGAAGGAAAGAGTTCTTAGAAGAGTGTGAAGGAAAGTAATCTTAGAAGCATATTTAGCACTTAAGAGTCACCCCTGATAGACATGAATAAACTATGTCCTGAGGCAAAGGGAAAATTGTTAGGGTTTCAACCATCCATTCATCCTTGAACTACCATTTCAAATGCTGAGGCCTGAGACTGTGATAGGGTAAAAGCAGACTGTGCAGGGTCTGGAGACTTCCTGATGGGGTGGGTCCTAGGTGTGGAGACAGAGAAAACTGTAAGCATGCTACCAAGTTTCCTATGTAGCCTATGAAGCAGGATGAAAAGTCACCAAAGACCAAAGATGCTGAGGTCAGGGACAGGTACTTGCTCTAGCAGGAAAAGGGGCAGAGACACACTGAAAACACTGCTACTACAGTAGTAAGTTCACTGTGTTGCTCAAGGTCAATGCCTCACATTCAGCTTAGTGCCACATATTGGTTTACAAAGCTTAGAAACCATTACTACTTGAAAAACAAAAAGGTGGTTAAAAGACTTTTATCAACTTATCACACCAAGTAAAGACTCCAGACATTAAAAAAAAAAAAAAAATTAACAGAAATAAGAGCCTGAAGCTCAAGCCAGAGAAGCAATCTTAGAAAGTGTCTATGAAACTCTAGACATTAGTTTTCACACTAGGAAACATAGGCAGGAGAACAAGAATCTTCCTTAGGTTACACTCTAAAAACGTAGTCTGAACCAGGAGCAAATTATATACAGTATGTCCTCCATATCTGTGAACTCAACCAACCACCAATGGAAAAAATATTTGACAAAAAATTTTTTCAGAAGTTTCCAAAAAGCAAAACTTTAATTTTCAAGCACTACCTTGAATCCACATAAATGATGTACACAAATGGCCTGTTATAGTCTATAGTACAGCAACAATTCATAAAGCTTTCACACATTGCGTTAGGTATTAGAACTGATCTAAGAGATGATTTAAAGTATACAGGAGGATGTGTATAGGTTCTATGCAAATACTATGCCATCTTATATAAGGGACATCCTGGATTTTATATAAAGGCATCCTGGATTTTGGTACCTGTGGTTGCAGGGGGCAGGGGGGTCCTAGGCCAAATCCCCCATGGATTGCAAGGGTTGACTGCACTCCTTTATATTTACAAAGAGAGAGGGAGGGAGGGAGAGAGGGAGAGGGAGAGAGGGAGAGAGGGAGAGAGAGAGAGAGAGAGAGAGAGAGAGAGAGAGAGAGAGAGAGAGAGAGAGCAAGCGCTGTGTGAGTCAAAAGTCACCTTTAAAAGCTTACTGAAAATTTTAATTATTTAACAAAAAAAAAGGTCAGAAGATTGATAAAATTTTAAAAGAATACATGTCATTAACCTATTTGGGGTGAACTCTTGTGGATTTTTTGAACCTTCAAACTAGAGAGTATAATTCAGTTGCATGTATCATCGGAGATGTTTTGCTAATTTAAACTATTTAAAGTCTTCTTTGGTTTGTATGACTGATATTTATTTGCAGTTTCTCCTCTTCCTTTTCCATCCTTGAACTTTAGGAAAACTTTCTTCTCTCCACATAATCTTTGCTGCTCTTTCTCCTCCACCCAATCCTTCTCTTTTCACTCTATGAAATTAGCAATCACTGCCACAATCAAGTCTTTGGCAAAATGAATTCATCCTTGTCAAATCAGATAATGGATTGAATTCAGGGAGGAGGCAGCTTCCACTGACTGAGCAATAGAGAAAATCAACATTCCTTCCAGCTCCTTTTCCCACCCACAGGCTTCTCACTACCCTGTTCTGGGCTAGGAACACAGGTCTTGAAATGTGCTGCCAACCCTGGGAAGGCAGAGGCTCACAGAACTGAGACCAATGCTTCTTAATTCAGGCCAAAGACAGATTAACCCCATACTGAAGTCAATTGTAAAGAATCCCCCTTTATCTCCACAAAGCCTGATTTAAGCAATGGTTTCTGCTAAGCAGCACTGAATTACTCAGAGAAAAGGAACTTGTCAGATGAGCCTGATATCCATTCACTCTGCCACACTGCCTACCAAAGGAATGGGGATGCAGCTTTTTTAAATGAAGATGAATTTGCTAAGAAATTTTCTTACTTCTGATTTCCCCACAGGTTTCCACTCTGTGACATGGTGAAAAAGTAAGAAGGAAAGATCTAATTACGATACTTGGTATTCTTGTAAGTAGTAATAATAATAATCATGGTTAACATTAACTGAGCACTGACAATGCTCCAGGAGCTACCGTTATTTATGAATAAGAACTTCATGTGTACTAAACCAGTTATTCCAACCTAATAGTTTAATAATATTATTTTCCCCAATGAGAGAAGAGAAAACTGAGGGTCAGAGTGTTTGTCACTTGGCCAATGAAGAACTGGGATTTCAAACAGGGATTCTAACTCCACGGCCTGAATTATTAACCAGATTCCATACTTAACCAGAGCTTAAGAGTCTAAAGGGGTCATTCAGTAAATTCTGGAGATATTTTTGGTAGTCACAATGGTATCCAGCCCAAACTGTCAACAGTTGCTGAGGCTAAGAAATGCTCAGCCTTCAATTAGAAATAATATTCCTAAACTTTCCCCAAGTCTTCCTTACCACCATTCAGCATGATTCAGTTTAGGGAACAATAAGGAACACACACTAGAAATGCATCAGTATAATAAAAGACTAGTGGGGAAAAGTTCAGTAAATCTCTGCTGAAAATTTTTATTCATTTTTGAAAAACAAACAAATGTACATTTCTACTAAACAAAAACACTGTTAAACATCAATAAAACAAAACAAAAAAAAAACGTAGTAACTAGCATCAAACTTAAGAAACTAGTTCTGTATCATGGTTCAAGTGGAAAGGTTCTCAAATTGCAGTTTGGATTGGCAAGCTAAGATGATGGTGCCATAGCAGCTCTAGCAGCTCCAAAGAATTTTATAGTGACCCTGTCCAATCTCACAGCACAGAGAGCAGGCAAGGCCTGAGGGCAGTTCTCTGTGGGTACTAGCAATACCCTGCAGGCAAGGACCCCTCCCAGCCCTTGCAGCTAGATAATCTGTCAGCACATTCACAGCAGAATTATGACCTTTGTTGTCCAAACCCTCTGACCCCTCCTCCTGTGACTCATTATTGCTACCAACCACCCATACTTCACTCTCCCTTCACATGTGAGGAATTCATATGGATGTCAGGCAATGATTAATTTTCACAAAGAAAACGAAAATATTTCAAGTAATTCAACGTCCGGTACGCTAGAAACGTGTTTGCTGAGAGAACAGCTTACTTCTGACTCTGGTCCTAAGTTAATAAACTCCTTTGCACTTTAAAAATCATGTCAATTGAGGGAAAAGCAAGAGATTCTAAATCATATGTGGCTATTGTTCATTCCATCAGTTATGTGAAAGTCCCCTCAAGGCACCTGCCTACAAGATCTTATAATCTGCTGGGAACGGAGATTTGCCAAGCCTCATGAAAGGAAGGGGGACTAAACCCTAGAAGACAGCAATTCACGTGGAAGTGACCTCTGGGGACTGCCACTAACCTTTTAGAATAAAGTTTCAAAGATTTTTTTTTTTTTGGTGCTCAATCAAGGGAGCAAATATTAAGGATTTGCTTATATTTAAATATTGAAAATGAGCTACACAGGCAACGAGAATGAGAATTTATATACTTAGAAAGGGAATAGTCTGAAGTCTTCTCAATGCATTGATTATGTTTATGTTGGTATTCAGTATAGAGGGGTTTTCAAAAGATCACATGATTTCATCATATCTTTGGAATATCTTTGCACAGTAACTAAAAGAACAGTTACTGATTCCCCAGACAGGAGCTGTGTATACTATCTATCCTGTCTAATTCTCATGAGCAACTTTGAAAAGGCTATGACTGTACTCAAAGGCTGTGTTCAGGTCTCATGCTAGCAAAAGAGCAGAGACAAGACTCCAATCAGGTTCACCTGACATCAAAGTCTATGTCATTCCTGTCTCCCCTGTCAGGCTACCTCCTTATCTCACAAATGTAAAAACCTAAGGAAAATTTGATATTCAGGTCCCCTCTCCAACATTTATTATTGTATTAGCTATATGTTTTTTTTTTCAGAAAAGAAAATATACCATAAAATTCAAAGGTTAGCATAAAATTCTAGTTCTTTCCCAAATATTTAATTCTATAAAATCTGTAAAATCATCACTGTTTTAGCAGGCCAACCAATTTTCTAAGTGAGGATACAGTCTTCACCTGCACAACAAACAGCTAGATTTTAAATTGCTGCAACCTACAAATGTGAATGTTGGCACCTAGTATTGAATTCTATTTATTCTGAATTCATATCCTACAGTAAAATAACTTTTTAGAATATATTTAATAATTTACAAAAACTTAACTGAAGTTTTAAGGCTATCAAACTTTAAAGCATATTAAGTGTTAAATGAGTATTCACACAGTAGAATATTAAAAAGCAGTGGGGTGTTTCACTCAAAAATATGCTTTGTAAAAGAAGTCATAAACAGAATAGTATGTACTATGGGTCCATTTATATAAAGCAAGAAAAAAACAACCTTTGGTGTTAGGCAGGATGATGGATACCTGGTTACTGCTTGGGAGACAGGGATAGCAACTAGGAGTGGGAGTAAGATGCGCAGATTCTTGGTCAGAGTACTGTATATATAAATGTGCATGTTCACTTTATGAAGATTCATCAAACTCCACACTTTAGAATTTGTATTTTAAACAAAGTCTTAAAATAAAAAATTATTAGCATTGTATATGTAGCTCAGTGTAGCATATAAGAGGCCGTGGGTTTGACTCCTCCAGCACCACCAAATAAATAAGAAAAAATTAAAAATACTAAATAAGACCTGTTTGCTAAAAACAAAGTTCTACCTAGCTTATGAGACTTAAATATCAATGTTCTTTATTCATTTATTTGTTTTACTTTTTTGCTGGAACATTTTCCTCTATTTTTTACAGGTGTAATACAGTTGTACATAATAATGGGATTTGTTGTTACATATTCACACATGCACGCAATGTAAACATAATTTGGCCAATATCATGCCTCATCTTCCACCCCTTGAGCCTTTTCCTCTACTCCACTGATCTCTCTTTAATTTTCACGAGACCCCCACATAACTTTCTTTTCCTTTTTACTCTTTATCTCCTGTGCATAAGAGAAAACATAGTACCCTTGACTTTCTGAGTTTGGCTTATTTTGCTTAGCATAATGTTCTCAAATTCCATCCATTTGCTTAAAAATGACACAACTTTCACTCATGGATAAGTAAAACTCCATTGTGTTTATATACCATATTTTCTTTATCTATTCATTTGCTAATGGAAAACTAAGCTAGTTTCATAGTTTGGCTATTGTAGATTGTGAAGCTGTAAACACTGGTAAGCATGTATCACTATAATATGCTGACTTTACTTCTTTACGATAAATACCGAGGAATAGAAATGCTGGGTCATGTTGCGATATGTTCCTGTTACCCCTAGTTTTTCTAGTGTTTTGAACATGAAGGGGTGCTGTATTTTGTCAAATGCTTTTTCTGCGTCTATTGAGATGAAAATATGACTCTTATCTTTGAGTCTATTGATGTGATGAATTAGGTTTATTTATTTCCTTATGTTGAACCACCTTGCATACCTGGGATGAATCCTACTTGATCATGGTGCATGATCTTTTTGATATGTTTTTATATTCGATTTGCCAGAATTTTACTGAGAATTTTTGCATCTATGTTCATTACAAAACTAAGCTTTAGATTTGATGATAAAATAAAAACCTTCCATGATAAACAAAAGTTAAAAGAATTTACAATTAGAAAGCCTGCACTACAGAACATCCTCAGAAAAATATTCCAAGAAGAGGAAATTAAAAACAATGATAAAAATCAGCAGAGGGAGGGATTACACTAAAGGAAATCAGAGGAGAAACCAAGTCACAAAAAATACCAAAACTAAACAAAAATGGCTGGGGATGCAAATCATGTCTCAATAATAACCTGAATGTTAATGGCCTAAACTCACCAATCAAAAGACATAAACTAGAAGATTGGATCAAAAAAAAAAAAAGACCCAACAATATGCTGCCTCCAAGAGACTCATCTCATAGAAAAAAGACATACACAGACTGAAGGTAAAGGGTTGGGAAAAATCATGCCACTCACATGGACTGTGGAAGCAAGCAAGGATTTCCATCCTCATATCAAATAAAACAGACATCAAACTAAAGTCAATCAAAAAGGAAAAAGAAGGACACTACATACTGCTCAAGGGAATCATACACCAATAAGACTTAACAATCATAAAATCTATGCCCAAACAATGGAGCATCTACTTTGATCAAACAAACTCTTCACAAGTTCAAGAGTCAAATAGACCACAACACAATAATTTGGGGTGACTTTAACACACCTCTTTCATCACTAGATCTTCCAAACAAAAGCTCAACAAAGAAACTATAGAACTCAATAATACAATCAATAACTTAGACTTACTGACATATATAGAATATTTCTTCCTTCAACGAGAGAGGCCCTAATCTTCATCATGTGGGATTAGGTCCCAACTTCCTTAATAAGACTCCTACAGCGCAAGAATTAAAACCAAGAATCAATAAATGGGATGGACTCAAACTAAAAAGTTTCTTCTCAGCAAAATAAACAATCTGTGAGGTGAACAGAGAGCCTACATCTTGGGAGCAAATTTTTACCCCTCATACATCCGTTAGAGCACTAATCTCTAAGGTATATAAAGAACTCAAAAATCTAAACACCAAAAAAACAAATAACCCAATAAATAAATGGGCCAAGGACCTCAAGAGACACTTCTCAGAAGAGGATATACACTCAATCAACAAATACATGAAAAAATGTTCATCTTCACTAGCAATTACAGAAATGCAAATCGAAACCACTCTAAGATACCATCTTACTCCAGTCAGAATGGCAGCTATTATGAAGACAAAACAATAATAAATGTTGGTGAGAATGTGGGGAAAAAGGACACTCATACATTGCTGGTGGAACTATCAATTGGTGCAGCCAATATGGAAAACAGTATGGAAATTCCTTGGAAAACTTGGAATGGAACCACCATTTGACCCAGCTATCCTTCTCCTTGGACTATACCCAAAGGACTTAAAAACAGCATTAGGAACACAGCCACATCAATGTTTATATCAGCACAATTCACAATAGCTAAACTGTAGAACCAACCCAGATGCCCTTCAGTAGATGAATGGATTAAAAAATGTGGCATATACAGACAATGAAATATTATTCAGCAATAAAAGAGAATAAAATTATGGCATTTGCAGGTAAATGGATGCAGTTGAAGATAATGCTAAGTGAAGTTAGCCAATCCCCAAAAGACAAATGGCAAATGTCTTCTCTGATATAAGGTGACTGACTCATAGTGGGGTAGAGAGAGGGAGGCATGTGAGAAATAAATGAACTCTAGAGAGGACAGAGGGGTGGGAGGGGAAGGGAGGGGGCATGGGGTTAGCAATGATGGTAGAATGTGACGGACATCATTATCCAAAGCATATGTATGAAGACATGAATTGGTGTGAACATACCTTATATACAGAGATATGAAAAATTGTGTGTTCTATATGTGTAATAAGAATTATGATGCATTCCGCTGTCATGTATTTTAAAAATAAAAGCAATTTAAAATTTTTTTTAAAATAACAGATGATATTAAAAAAAAGGAATAGCTGGGTCATATAGTGGTCCCATACCTAGTCTTTTGATGAACCTCCATAGTGATTTCCACATGGTTGTAGTAATTTACAATCCCACCAACAGTTTAAAGGTGTTTCTTGTTCTCCACATCCTTTCCAGCAAGTATTGTTGTTTGTATTCTTGATAGCTGCCATTTTGACTACAGGAAAATGAAATCTCAGTGTAGTTTTGATTTATATTTCTCTGCTAAATGATGTTGAACATTTTTCATATATTGGTTGGCCATCTTTATTTCTTCTTTTGAGAAATGTCTATTTAATTCATTTGCTCATTAATTAATTGGGTTATTTGCTTTTCTTGGTGTTAAGTTCTTTATGTACTCTGATTATTAATCCTGTCATAAAAGAAGACAGCAAAGATTTTCTTCCGTTCTATAGGTTCTCTCTTCACATTCTTATTTCCTTTGCTGGGCAAAAACTTTTTAATTTTATAACATCAATCCTATTTAGAAGTTTTAAAATATGACATTCTTGGATTTATGATACTAGATTGCAAGGAGAAAATAACAAAAATGATTTTTTTTAAATGCTGGGGAAAAGACTGCTGATATTCATGTCAACAATTTCAACAAGGCACTACAAAACAACTTAAGAAAAAAAAATTTTAAACCTAACTATTCGTATGAAACAAAGGCTTAAATTTACATTGAAAAAATTACAGAACTACTCCTTTGTTCAAAACACAAGGAATGAAACTAATGCTGGCAAGCTGAAGAATACATGAGGAACTAAACCGATTTAGCCAGATGCATTTTCAAATAAGAATGCCTTATCAAAATGTTCTAAATGATAAGTACATTCTCCAGTGAGGAAATGCTCTGACTTTCAAAGTCAGTGGGCTCAATAATTCAGAAACTATGTTCATTATTAAAGCTTCATTGCTGTGATCTAAAGAAAACAATAAATTTAACTTGTGAAATTTACAAAGGAAGCCTGTATTCAAGTCATGAAGATGCAGTTTTAATGTTTAATCTATTAGTGTATTTTAGCTAGAAAGGTTTTTTGTATAACTGATAGCAAATAAGTAAGTATGCATGCTATGTCTCATTATATCCTGAGCCTATTCATCATTTCTTATAACAGATAATTCTTTCCAGAGAAACCATCACTAATAACATTATCTAACATTAATCAGTTGCTACCATGTAGTAGACATATGATATGTTCCAAGTGTTTATCTTAAGTCACTTAGCTATTACTACTAGGACCACCTGCTGTCCAGCACATTCTGAAGGCAGGTCAACCAACTGTGCCAGGCAGCCAAAGTGCAGAAATGCAAGACTGCTGCCTTCAAGGAGCTTGCTGTCCAGGATAACAAAATAAGGCAGCTAACATTTCTAACCCAAAATCAGAGCAATGGAGAGGACACACAAAATATGTTCTAGAGCTTCAAAAAAGAAGACATACACTGCCTCCGGCTGGGAGTGAAAGACTTTCTGGAAGAAAAGGACATATGGGCTGTGTTATAAAGGGTGGTGGCAGTATAGGTTACTATATGAGGCTGGAGCACATCCTAAGCAATGAGAACATCACCAGCAAAGGTATGCAGCTGAGGGAAAACATGGCCACCTGGGAATACAGAGCAGAAGATTGGGGAAGCCTACAGGGACTATGTGGCAGCAGAATAAGCAAAGAAAGAAGCACAAATGAGCTGCCCATCTGAGTGCACCTGAACCAGCTTCACTAAGGCCTCCATTAACTCTAACCTGAGTTGGACAAAACCAAAAATTCCTGAAGCCACTCATTTCACCTCCTCTGGAACATGGGTGCAACCAATCAAGAGCTTGTATGTAAACACTCGTATGAAGTCATCCATAACTAGTACACTTCAAGAGGCTCACAGTACTTTCTTGAAAAGATAAGGGCCACCATGCACTTTAATGTCAAAAGAGTAACAAAAGAGAGGACTAACAATTCCAAGTCAGCTAATGATACCTCCATGACCCTCCTTTGTGACTTCCTTTCCACTGTACAGAATTCTATTTCACTGTACTTTCCACTACATGCTATCATAACCACCGCTATAAACAAACCAGCTACTTAAATTCAAGCCACCATCATCGTTCTTTTTTGTAGAAAAGGCTCTCTGCAGAGCACCTGATTTCATAAACAGTACTACTATCCCATAAGTCTACAAAGCAACTTTGATTTTTACTGACAAGTGCCACATTAATCAACTTTATCATTACAGCAGTCCTAGTTTATGGGTTTCTCAAGTCACACTCCTAGGAAGTGGGAGAAAGAGGGAAAGAGAAACAGAACCAGCTTTGGTTCCACCCTTCAGAGCATTTCCACCTACTACCTGCAGCAGTGGAGAGGACACACAAAACCAACACTAACCAACATTGCTGGGTCCTTGGCAACACAGCCAGCTTAGTGCGGGCTCTTCAGGGCTTTTTAAAGTTCCTCTCAAGAAGATGGTCTGAATAAAAGCTCCTTCCAACTTTAATGTTGTTTTTGAAAAGCAAGGGTTATAGCAAAAAGACTCTTCTTCCACCCAAAAAAAGAAAAAAAAAAAAGCAAGTATCTAAATCAGGGTCATAATTAAAATAAGTTTGAATTAAAGCATAATTATAAATATAAATATAAGTATTCTCCCACACTGACATGTTAAAAGCAAGTCATTAATAAAATTGTGCTTTAAGGACAACACAAATTAAATTATTTTTCCAACTGATACATGCATCAAGTCAAAATTATAATTATTATTGTATATCAGTAATGCAGATAATTACACTGATAATTAATATGCTGAGTGCTAGAATCAAGCTTTCCTGCTTGAGGTTTTTATATTTTCCATTTCTGTTATCACCTATGCCATGAAACTCAGTTTCAACCTATGGTGCTTTGAAAACATAAACTGGCCAAGTTGTAAGAATCAATAAATTAAAAGTATGTTATTAAAATTAATTGTTTTCTTCATAAATGTCACCAAATAAGCACATATTCCTATAATTTGTTGGATAACTTGATAGACTTTCTCCTAGAATTACTCTTGTTTTATTTTAAATTTGTTTTTCTCTAGTATTCTGATTGTTTATCATGGTTTCCTGTATTTTTCATTGGTTCTTTTTAAATATATATGACAGTAGAATCCATTTTGATATAATTATATAGCTAACCAAAAGTCAAAATTTTTGCTGATATGTGGAAGTTAACCCATAATAAGGGGTGGGGAGGGGGAGAGAGAATTGAATCTGTATTTGGTTTATATGTCCTGCCACAATTATTTGTCAACTAATCTGTCCATGTTAATAACTGAAATTTTTCATTCTCTTAAAACCAAGGAAAATCTTGATATTGGTTAGAATATCATGTGATAAAGCCAAATCTCTAAAATGTTTAATTGTCCAACTGCTATCTCACATATTTAAGTCCACACAATTTCTAAACTGAATTTATATGTAGTACCACATGCTCAAATACTTCATTATTGAAATTTCAAATTTTAAAAATGTTAATTAATTCTCTAGTAATTATTTGCTGTAAGGTAACAAAAATTTTCAAGAAAAAAATGGTAAGTGGTTTACTTGGTTTAACTTTCAATCATCCAGAGACAACAAAATGACAAATAAGACATAATCAAACAAAAACATCCAAAGGTTTTCCTAGAACTTCAGCTGAAACAATTCTTCTCCCCAGCACTATACTTGTACCATCTGTACAAAATTCATAAGGTTTTCATGTAAATATTTCTCATTGAAACAATTTCTTTTGAGTATGACAATAAAGCTTAATATATTTCAGATGTTCCTTTTAGCTCCATGGAATCAACAAAAACCATCATACTATCTTCAAAGTCTTAAATATTGCATTTTAAGTAAATTATTCAACTATGTCTAGGTAAAATGTTTGGAGCTTTGTCAATGATGTCTAAATTTTACTGCCCTGATACATAAATCTCTTAGAAAGTGCTTTTTCATCTCAGTAGATAGATGTTTTGCTACAATCAGGACCATAAATTTAAACTGACATGATACAGTCCTATAAAACTAAGTCCTAATATATACTCTAAGTCAGAAAATTATTTTTAACTCACAGCATATTATATTGATAGTTCCTGAATGTTTTTGCCTTTGCTTTATCAATATTCATTGTTAAAAAGTTTTGAAAGTTGTTACTCCAATATCTTGGAAACCGATTTCTATATATTTTTTTATTTCTTTTTTTATTAGTTGCTCAAAAATTACAATGATCTTGACATATCATACATTTGATTCAAATGGGGTATGAATTCTTATTTTTCCACGTGTACAAATTGCAGGATCACATTGGTTATACAGCCACATTTAACTTACTGCCATACTAGAGTCTGTTGTATTCTGCTGCCCTTCCTATGCCCCCTCCCCTCCCCTCCCCTCCCATCACCTCTCTCTACCCCATCTACTGTAACACATTTCTCTCTCTCTCTTTTTTCTTCCCCCTCACACCATCTTATACGTAATTTTGTAAAACAATGAGGGTCTCCTTCCATCTTCCGTGCAATTCCCCTTCTCTCTCCCATTCCTTCCCACCTCTCGTCCCGGTTTAATGGTAATCTTCTTCTCATGCTCTTCCTCCCTGCTCTGTTTTGAGTGGCCCCTCTTATATCAAAGAAGACATTCGGCATTTGTTTTTTAGGGATTGGCTAACTTCACTTAGCATAATCTGCTCTAATGCCATCCATTTCCCTGCAAATGCCATGATTTTGTTATTTTTTAGTGCTGAGTAATATTCTATTGTGTATAAATGCCACTTTTTTTAATCCATTCATCTATTGAAGGGCATCTAGGTTGGTTCCACAGTCTAGCTATTGTGAATTGTGCTGCTATAAACATTGATGTAGCTGAATCTCTGTAGTATGCTCTTTTTAGGTCTTTTGGGTTTAGTCCGTGAAGGGGGATAACTGGGTCAAATAGTGGTTCCACTCCCAGCTTTCCAAGGAATCTCCATACTGCTTATTTTTTTTTATTGAAATAATATAGTTGTTTCTCATTCTGGAAATACAAATGATTTATTTTTAGGTTTGTATTCTGCATGGAATCAAAAGATATTATGGGCTGTAATTACTATTATTAAATTAATTATTTTTTTCTTTTTTCTTCTCTTATTTTTTATTATTTTTTATTCTCTTACAGATTCACAATATTCATATTTATGATATCTAAAAGGATAAACCTTATCTAAACATTGCCCTTTTATAATAAAATACTTCATTAAATTAATTTTTTAAAGTATAATTTACTTCATCAAATTATGTACTGAACTTAAAAATAACAAATACCAAAATTACTTACCCAAGAATTACAACACAAGAACTATGAAAGAAACCAAAATAACAACTATTTAAAAACCAAATTCTAGAGGCTGGGAATACAGCTCAGTTGGTAGAGTGCTTGCCTTGCATGCACAAGACCCTGGGTTCAATCCCTAGCACTGCCAAAAAAAAAAAAAAAAAAAGATTTAAGAACTTTGCTGTATGTGTTACAACTATCTTTCCTTTAAAAATAAAATAAAATAAAACCAAATTCTTTAAAAGGAGTAATTAGAAAGTCTGAGAATACTGATAAATGGATGACTGCCCTAAATCATAGAAGGCTCCAGCCTCATTTGAATATGCAGTGGAGATCCACTGCACCAAGATACATACAGACTGCAGAGACAATGAGGGCTTCAGAAGTGGACCTCTCTACATCCTGCAAAATTAGCTTGGGGTAATGAGTTCACATTGAAAATTGTATTAGTTTAACTACTTTCTGTGGTTACTATTATTACCATTCATTGACTGACGCAGAAGAATTTCAATATTTTACTAATCAGTAGAGACATACTAGCTCAAATAGGCTGCTATGGTTTGGATGTGGTTTTTCCCCAGAGGTTCATGTGCTGAACATTTGGTGCCCAGTCTGGCAGTGTTAAGAGATGTGGATCTCTAAGAGGAGGAACCTAGCAGAATGTTATTAGGAGGTCATGGGGGTACCACCTGGGGCAGAGGTTAATGCTGGTTTCACAGAGTAGATGAGGTCTTGAAGACTGGGTTAGTGACCATGGGAGCTGGCTGTTATTAAAAAAAAAAAAAAAACAAACAAGCCTTGCCCTTCTCTGCTTCCCTGCCTGTATCTTATATCTTGGCTGGTTCCCTTTTTGCTTCTCTGCCTTGTTGTGATACAACTAGGATGCAGGTGCCATACTATGTGAACCTTCCAGCCACCAGAATAGTAAGCCAAATAAATTTCTTTATAAAGTACCTAGTACCAGGTACTATATTGTAGCAACACAAAGAGTAGAAAGACACAGGATTCAGCCTGGTCATGGCAATCATATTAAGTAGTACTAATCTTTCACTAAACTATCACTTAAAGACCACTGATATTTTCCTTTATGAAATATGCTAACTGGAATAAAATTATTTTCAATTATTTTTTGAAGGCAAAAATACCTTTAAAAGGGATATTTCATTAAAGCATCATCTAGGAAGGGGAAATCATGATAAAGAGTTTTCCCCAAAACACCAAAGGTTGAATGTTCTCTCTGATATGCAGACGCTAACATACAACAGGGGAGAGGGGTAGAAGTTCAGTGGATTAGAATTAGAAGTTCAGTGGATTAGGGGAATGAAGGGAAGGAAGTGGGGCAGGAACAGGAAAGACAGTACAATGAATTGGACATGACTTTCCTATGTTCATATATGATTACATCACCGATGAAACTCCATATCATGTACAACCACAAGAATGGGATCCTAATTACAGTAAGTTATACTTTGTACATATAATATGTCAAAACACACTGTACTGTCATATATATCTTAAAAAGCACAAAAAAAAACATATGGAAGAGAGTTTCCCATAGCTAAATTTCAACCATGCTGCTAGCAAAATATTCCCCTATCAGGCACAGGCATCATCATCATCACCACAACCACAACTGTCACACTCACTATTCACTAGTAATAATAGCAAAATAGATGCCCTATATAATAAAAAGTAAATGAGCATATATAAATTGACTCACAGCATGTCACTCTTCAATGTTTCCCTTTGGGAAAAAACTCAAATCTTCTACAGCCAGGCCCACAATAGCCTGAATCCCTCTGCTGTCCTGGTCAATCCCTTTTCCCTCCAGCTCATACACCACTTGCTCAGACATCCTTCCTTGTCTACCCAGTCTCCATTCTGAACCCCCTTTCCTCACAGCTCTTTTCACAATGTGCAGTTTCGTGTGTATTCACATAATTCTTTATTGTTTCCTACTCACTGGACGATTAGCTCCATACTGATGTGTTTGTTCACTGCAGTCTATCCAATACTTGGCATAATGCCTAGTCATGGAAGGTGCTGGATAAATATTTGTTGAGTAAATGAGTGGGTGAATACATTACTAAAGGCCCTGTGCCTATGTAACAGAACAGCCAGAAATAAAACAGGACATTTGATTTTTTTTTAAATGATGCATTAAATAATCAGAAAAATACCTGTATTATTCCAAGAACAATTATGTGCACAAATAAAGACTATACAAACAGAGATTACACAACAGCGGCACATGTTTGCCACCCTAATCTGCTTTTGCTTGGACATTGGCATGCATAGGAGACTAAAAGGTCCTGTTTCCCAGCTGCTTCTTCAGTCATCAAAGGGATATCCATCCTTGTTCAGCCCTACATTATGGGGCAAAGAAAGAAAGAACATAGACAAAAGGCACAGTGCTCAAGTCCTAACATACCCACCCTTCTAGATTTCACTTTCACAGCCCTAATCAAAGATAAACCTTTTATTTCCAATACTAAAGAATCAAAAGTTCTAGGACATGCAAACTACTGTCATTTCAGGTGAAATAGTTTTTGCCATGGGACTGGCATTCTCATGGGACATGGTGTAAGCAACAAGCAGGACAAACAAAACAGTCCAGCAGAGTCTGGATAGAGCCTGGAGCCAGGTACTCAGGGAGAAAGGTCCCAAAAAGCACCAAAGAAAGAGAAATTGGGGTAAATTAACATATAACTGGAGAAGCCAAGTAGACCAATAACCATAGCAAATAGGGACAGACTGAAGAATGGAATGTGTAATGAGAGTAGATAAGAAAGTGTGTATGCACAAGTAGAATGAATAGAATATTATGTTCACTTCCAAGTGACATTGGCTGTAAAGTGTACTGTATGAGTGGGAAAGTGGAGCAGAAGTGACAGCTTCTGAAATTGAAAGAGTTAAAGTACAATGAATCTGAGAAGCTACAGGGTCCAGGAGAAAGACACAGGGCTGCACTGGGGCACCAAAATACACAGAAGCAAACTATAGGTCAGCAAGGTCCACAAATCTGGGGGAAAGATAGCTTAGATGAATAATCTCAACAAGAAGAGACTGGAATGGAGTAGCAAAATAGAATCATTGCTAGTTCTATGAACTACAAGAAACGGAAATAAGAAGTGCATAGTAAATACAATCAGATCAAGTTAAATATGCAAGAGGCTGTGTTTACATCTGAATGGGGCTTCAAAGTGAAAGGGGCCAAGAGAGCAAACCTAGCAGGAGGAGTGGTAGGGCCAAGCTGCTGAGTGATGCCAGTTTGGCAGGGACCAGAGAAAGTGAAAGGATTTGTAATTGAGGTCAGAAATTCATGTAGGGAAGAAGAAAATAGATTCAGTACCTATTCCTTGTCCTAACCATTATTCAGTACTTACTAAGTACAAGAACCTCAAGGTAGAGGCACAACGATGAATGAAGTTAGGACAGCACTGGGAAGTCAACTCACAATAAATATGCCTGGTCTGCCATCTCCCTTTACCGCACTGGGTGACCCAGGTGCAGTCTATCAGATTCTCTCTCTTGGAAAATTGAGGAGACAGAAGGTGACTAAAATCAAGTCACTGCACATGAAAAGAATATCCAAGTGAACTCTTGTTGATACTCCATTTCTCCTCTTAATGAAACCTGGTTACCCAACTTTTCCTTGATTCTGAGAGCTATTCCTATTCTATCCCGTAAGAATTTCCCCATTTTTGCTTTTTATTTAAGTTCAGAATTTCTGTTGCTTATAACCAAAGTGTATTATCTGTTTCAACATTGTTTCTGCCTGTAGGCAATCTGCTTATTTAATAAATGAGTAATCTAAGACCCTTAGAATACATTTTCCCCAGATTACAACATAAGAAAGGTAAAGACCAAAACCTGATGTGACTTACTCTTAGTACTGTGGGTAATATGTTTAAACACAAACTTAAGACAAAAAGATGTATAATCTAAGTAACTTCAAGTAAAATCTAGATATACAGGTGAAACTTCGGCTAAAATGGGAAATGTGGGAGGTAGGGAATGATAAAAACCACTGATATCCCTATAGTAGTAAATTTTAATATTTCACTGAAAAACAATTATTTTCCTAACTTTTTAAATGTCAGCCATTCTATTACAGACCTAGACTTTTTTTAAAAAGCCAATAACAAGGTACAGACACAGATGAATGTCAACAAATATGCAAAATTATAAGTACCACCTCTACAGTATCAGTACAGTTTTGACACTCAAAACATGCTTAAAAACATTTGTCTTGGTTTTCTTCTATACCAAATATTTTTGTTGTTTACATAAAATGTTTCTCCTAGTTCTTGACCTTCCAAGATTTTGTTGCTATTTGACTTCTTTTTTCAAAATCTTTGTAAAGCTGGATTTCCTTTGTTTTCCTTATAAAATATTCTTTCTTCCCTAAAATATTTATTTTATTTCTCTTTCCCTGGTGAAAACTTGCCCACATTAAACTCTTCTCCTCTGTTTACCTGGAGCTTGATATTTTTTATCTAGTCATTCCCTCATTAGTACAAGACAATCTTAACTGGTACATTCTAACAAACTCTTTCCATAGCTCTGCTTCAGGAACAATAAGGGCTTTTTAAAAATAAAAGCACCCACAAAGGTAATCCATACTATTATCACCATATAAACACCAGCCTGCTTCCAAGAAGCCATCATTTCTCCCTCAATACATGTTTTCAGTAAGATGGGAATCAAGTCTGATTTATTCCAAGTGACCAAAACCCATGAGGATAAACATGTACAGCTAGTAGCCCCATATAAAATACTACAGGTACATATAATTATTTTCTACAAAACGAAACTTTATATACCTCAAATAATTCATCTTATTGAAAAAAAAACTTTCTTAAGTCTAATGAAAAATATATCAACCAAAATGAAAGCTCCTATTTTCCCCCAGCTGTATATCAGGAAGCAAATTAAATAATCCTTTTTTAAAATATAGTATTTTATTTATTTCAAATAGGTACAGTGGACTTACATCACTTAGGTCTGTCTTCTTCCTATCTTTCCAATAATCACACAAATTTAATTACATGCTCATGGAGAATATGTGAAAACACAAAATATATCCAATTAATAGAATGAAAATTACAAATCTTTGCAGTTTATACCAAGATTCAATACAAAAACTATTTAGAATAAAGAACATTATATATCTTTCAGCTATTATTCCTCCCCTCCCCCCCCCCACATTTTTTATTGGAGCATTAGTTGTACACACTGATGGGATTTGTTGTTACATATTTGTGCATGCACACAATATACAATCAGTCACAGCAATTCTAACTTGATACAATGGTAATTACTTTTCATCATAAAGCAGAGGTTCAAAATGGGGCAGATTTTACCTACTAACCCCCCGTCAGAAGACATCCTACAATGTCAAGTTGTTTTGGTTTTGAACAACTTAGGGGTGGGGAGAGGAGAGTGCCACTGGCATCTAGTGGGTTGAAGCTGGGGATGTTGCTAAATATTCTATAGCACATAGCACAGCCCCTCCCAACATATACCCTGCTTTAGATGGTTGAGAAAATGTCCTATACAAGAACAGGAGTAAAGGAAAGAAAGCAGCTAATAAGGAATAATCATAAATCACCGTTTGCAAGGTCCTCCCAAATAGGCCAAAGTCACCTACCTTGGAAGCCTGGGGTGTGGATATCACATGGACTGTGCTAGGTTTAACACCATTAGCCTTCAGCCGCTTATAGAGAGCAAATCTGCTTTTCCTCCTTCCTCTGTCACCATTAGGTAAAGCACCATTGTACCTAAGAACAGAGATGAGATAGTTCAATTATTTGTGGATTTTAAAAGTTTTAGGCATGAAAGTTAGATGAAATAATGGAAAAGACAGGATTAAAGAACTGCCCACCAAACCACTCACAAAAGGAAAGGGTTACAAAACAGACTTTAGCTGTAATGAAATTCAAATCACTTCCAGAAACTTAATTTAAGAGAGATGTACAAGTAATTATAAATTTCCTATTCTATGGAGTCACTCTTCCAATCTTTTTTGAAACAGAGTATAAATAAGCAGATTTTGCAGAGGCCATATTAAGAAAAGGCTCAATTCAGCTAGCACCATTCTAATGGACCCCAGAGAAACTTAAGAAATATTTTTAAATGAACTAGTTAGAAAATAGCATACTAATTAAACCTCACACCTCATTCTCAAATCATGTTGTCGATAAGATTTTTATTTGTAAGAAGATCAAATATAGTTACCTGCTTTCTTTAAAGTTCTGAATATATTCACTCACATTTCTCACTGAACCCTACAATGCTACGTTAGCAAAAAATAACTTATATACAAATTATGCATTGAATTTTATAGTCCATAAACTGTCAAAAATTTACAGAGTCACCAGGAAAACACATAATATCCTTAAACAGATTTCTTATATATTTTGCTAATATGAGAGTTTAAAAGAAAGGCAAGGTTGCAGTTAGTTAAATTTTTGACTGCATATTCTAACTTTGAATTAACTTGTCCCTGACTATTCAGACCACTGTCCCCTATGGCCACACTAACATGACTATTCATTCTCTGCCTACACTGGCAGAAGTTCCTTTCAAAAAAAGAAAAGGGAAAGGAATCATTTAAAATGCACATAGATAAATATGGCTGTTCCAAAGCTCCCTCAGAATACCAAAGTCAGGGTACAGTGGTTCTGGTAGCTTGTTTCTGACCTAAGGGTCCTGTCCAGCAGATCTCTGGGCTCTCTCCACTTCTCCAGCTCTACCCAGAAGAGGAGATGGGCACCAGGGTAGAGAACAGGGGACATGAGGCCACTGGGAACCACAGACTTTGGAACAAAGGAATTTAGGGTGTTTTAAGAATTGAGTCAGTATCTGCAGTCTGACAATGGTTTTACATAATCAGCAGAAGTTATTCCCACTGTGTTTGTAATCTGTTTCCATTCCCATCAAAAAGGAATGTCAGCTATATAAAAATGTCTCTAGAATAAATGATATTTGTTTCAAGTCTTATTACTCTCCTTTTCAGGCAAGACAGAAAAATGTACATTACTTTCTTAAACATATTTGTGATCACTACTATGGAATATCCATAATTAAACAAACATCATAAACCCACTTTGTTTTAAGATATTTTCACACCACTTTATTCATGATGAACATTCTGTTAAAGGAAACATATGCAAACCAAATGAAGTCAAGACAGTAAACAATTGAAAACCATTTTCACTACTGTGGTCTACAGAAAATTAAGACAAGATCTAGAAATGTTTCCTGTGCCCCTGGTTTTAACCCAGCCCTTGCTACAACTTTCCCTCAACCACACCTCTGGTCCAGCTCTTTTTAGGCTATTTTCTCACAATAGCACTTCCTTCTCTGGAATCCAGCCCTTAATTCCCAAGGGTGAGCTCCAGCACCACATTTAGAAGAGACAGCCCTGCCAGCATCCTCTCCACCACCCTGCAGCTGACTGGCCAGAGGTGTCATAAGGCCCAAGCTGGCCAATGACATCCTCATCCTGGAAAACACAAAACTGGGAAGAGAAACAACTAACCAAGCCAGCCTCTGTGGGTGGCTGCTTGTCTCTGTAAACATGGGGGCCATGGGCATGTCCCAACCTGTATTTGGCTGAAAAAGCAGATAAATTGAAGAATGAAGCAGATGAATACAGAAAAGAAGCAAAAAGAGATAGAAAGAATCCATTAGCCCAGTTGTACTCTGATCCTTGTTCATAAATTTCTTTTTAGTTTCAGCTAACTCAAGTTTGTTTCTGCTATTAACAACTCCAAAGCCATCTCTAACATAAAGTGAAGGAGGGTCCAGAAATGTCAACCTTAATGCATGCAGAAACATTTTAATTTAAATTACTTACACAGAAGTGCACAAATATTGCATGTTAAAGAAATAAAAAAAGTCAGTCTACTTATAGGTTGCCTACTTACTTACATGTCTAGATAATGTTAGGTGAAAAATCCTATGGAAAACTTAAAGTACTGGTGGCAAAACCAGAATCAAGATGAGACGAGCAGCTAATTAGGTTAAGCTACAGCACCATTTATTCAATATTTATAGTACCGAGTACTAGAGCTACAATGATGAATATCAGCTTTCCTGCCTTCACAGAGCTCTCTGCCTAGAGAAAAAGGCACAAAAACAAATGTTACTAAAAAAATTAAAAAAAAAAAAACACGCAGAACACGAGGCACTAGCAGCACAGTGCACAGAGGAGAGGACTTAGGGAAGGCTTCATGGGAAGATGCTGCTTGCATTGTCCTGAATCTAACCAGAACTCTGAACTTGTAAGTGTGAGGCAAGTGCCTGCATAAGGCAGGGAGGATGAAGGCAGTTCAATGCCATGAGCTGAAGTTTAAGAGCATAAGAATCAATGGTAAAGGATGGGAAAGGCAGACAGACGCCAGGTTCTCCAGGATAAAGGACTTACGCCCCCAAAGGGAATGGGAAGTCTGGTAAGATGTAAGCAAATGGATCACATGATGAATATACTTGAGGATATACCCAGGTTAGAGGCAAGATGATCAGCTGGGAGAACCATCATAGCCAGAGGGAGCATGTGGTAGTGGAAATGCTAGCCCTCAAAAAGATATGACCATGTTCTGAAACTTGTGAATATGACCTTTTAGAAAAAGTCTTTGTAGACGTAATTAAGGGTCTCTAGATTAAATCACCCTGGATTACTGGTAGGCCATAAATCCAACAGCAAATGTCTTCTAAGAGACACAAGAAACAAAGGAGTGACCATGTGAAAATGGAGGCAGAGACTCCAGTTATGCAACCACAAGTCAAGGAGTACCTGGACCCACCAGAGGCTGAAATAGGTAAGGAAGGATTCTCCTTTAGAACTTTCAGAGATAGCATAGCCCTTCTAACACCCTGATTCAGACTCATGGTCTCCAAAACTGTGACAGAAAAAATAGTTTGTTTACTTTTAAATATTACATTATACTTACATATAATAATGGGGTTCATTTTGACATATTCATAAATACATATAAATAGTTTTCTCCATTTCAATCCCAACAATTTCCTCTTTCCCTCCCTCTTCCCTCCTCCTGATTCCCATTCTCTGCTCCACTGGTCTTCCTTTTGTTTGTTCATTTTTCAACTGGTGCATTATAATTATATACAAAATTGGAATGGATTCTAATATATTCAATGTGCAAAGCATAGTTTGGTCAACTTCGCTCTTTAAGCCAACAAACTGTGGTAATTTGTTATAGGAGCCACAAGAAACTAAAAAGATCTGAATTAAAGCTCTGATGATGAAATGAGCTGACGTATTAAAAGAAAAGTTTTAGAGTTGTTTTCAATGTGAGGTAAACATCAGAATCACCTGGGAAGCCTTATAAAAATATGGAAAGTTAAATCCCATGAGATTCTGATTCAGGAAGTCTGGAATGGACTCCAGGTCTGCATTTGCAAAACCCCACAGGTAATGTTTTTGTGCAGCCACAATTGAGAACCCCAAAATCAACAATACTTGGTGACCTGTCTGGATGCAGAGGGTGAAGGACAGATAAAAGGAAAATCAAGGAGGCATCTGGCCTGGCCAAGGTAATGAAATTATTAGAAACAGGAACAGGAATTAAAGGGCCATTCAGGGGAGACATGCAGAAGGCAACTCGATAGGCAGAGCTAGAGTTCTGGACATAATAAGATTTGGGGGCCTTCATCATATGTGTCTGTTAAAATCATAGGAATAAATGGGACTTCAAAGAAAGGGCACAGAATTAGGAAGCAAGAAGACTGAGACAGTACTTAGAAAATACAACCATTAAAAGAAACAACCCTTTCCTGAACACAGGCAGAAGGACTAGGACCAGAAGAAAGTTATATCACCAAAGACCAGACAGAATTCCCTCAAGGGTTCATCGGTTCAGCAGTCATCCATGAGAATGAAAATGCACACCCACAATCTGCAACAATGAGCCACTGGTGACCTCACCCATCTTCAAATGAAACAAAGTCAAGCACACAAGCCCTCCAAACCCAGACCTTCCTCTGAGCCTCCAGGTTCGTTCCCATCTTCCACATACAACCAAGAATCCTGAAAAAGTAATCCTTGCCTGCTATCCCACTCGCAGCCTCTGCCTACTCCTCAGCCTCAGTCTTCTGATCTTGGCCACCAAATGTGAAAAGTACATTTGATCATATACACCAGCATCCCTCCATCACTTCCTAAAGTCTCTTGCAGTGAATCTTCCGTCAAGGAACACCATGTGGCAGCTGAAAAAGGGCCACAAATTCCTCATTACCTCTGCGAATCGATGGAATCAAATTCTCCTCTTTCTAAATATGTGCTGTTTCTAAATATGTACTGACCCCCATGACTTGTGATTTGCTTACCAGCAAGATACAGAGGAAGCAGTGGTCTTAAACTTCTACAACCAGATGTGGAAAGGCCCTGTAGCTTCTGCTTTAGTCCTTCTCTTAGGACTCTGAGCTGCCCCATAAGAAACTCAACTACCCTGGGAGTGGCATGCTAGGAAAGATACACAAAGGCACTTCAGTTGCAGTCCCAGCTGATCCTGGTGTGCAATGGGTTGAGGCCACTATGGCCTCCCCATATAAGTCCATCCTGATTACTACCAAGTGACCTCAGATGACGTCAAATGAGAGAACTGCCCAAATTCCTGACTAGAACTGTGTAATAAATAAAATGGTGGCTGCTTTAAGCAACTAAGTTTGGGGGTAGTTGATTATGCACTAATAGATCCCTGGAACAACAAGCCCCAAATCCTCAGCACACTTTCACTTCCCCAGCTCCACAGCCTCTGCATTGGTCCCTGATATGTTAGAAGCCAAGTCACCTACTCCTGATGACCATCACCAGCTCTTCCCCTCTGTCCTCCTTACCTCCCCACCTGGCCCATCTGCCTCCTGATTCCAAGAAAGTAAGGTACCTGGCCAATGCAGAGGGTTACACACTAGGCACTGAAATCTCCAGACCATCTGCCGACAGAAGGACCATCTTCTGTAGAGTACGGTCCAGGTGTAAAGTTGAAATTCTGCTTACAAAGGCAAAAAATTATTGTTCTACAAAAGGAGGTCAGAATGTTCCCTGGTCTGGCAAGCTTTTAGTCAATAAATGTGTAGAAATAAAATCTCTATGTGCTGCTGACATAGCTTGTGAGCAGCTGGGGGGTATGGGGGGGTACTTTCAAGATTCAATTTTCTTTTTTTAATTCTGAAGACTTTTTAAAATACCCATTTATTTAGTAAATGTGTGAGGAAAACTTAATTCTTCATATGTGGAGAACAAACGGTTTTAATAGTAGAAATATTTGGAACCTGCAAAGAATAATGAAAACACCTCGCCAAGTAATACAGAATTATTATTGATCAACAATCTAGAGTTGACATATTAATGTGAAAAATAACATTTGCTGTGGTCAAGAAACACTATTTAAGGGGTATTGCTCCTGGTAGACATGTGAAAGATTCAGAATGCTGAAACACACAGACACAGCTAGGAAAGGCCAGACAGACCCAAAGCCATATTCAGTCTGGTGGAACACCAAATTTCATACTTTTTTTCTAGAAGACAACACTGACACTGCAATTCTTGGCATATGATGCAAAGATAAAGTCTTGAAAAGATGCCTGCCACCAAAAATGCATTTGACAGAAAGACTTTCCTACAGGGAACAGCAACAAGAGAAGGAATGCCAGGACTCTTGGCCACATCTGAGACATTCCATATGATCTTAACTAGCTTGAGCTCCTACAGCAGCATCCATGTGGAACAGAATAGCCATGGGCTCCAACAGTGGAGGTGTCATCAGCATCCAATGAGCCTGTTCCAGAAGCAGCCAGGCTTTTCATTATAGACTGAAGGCTCTGCCCTCCCTCAGAAACAACATCTCTATCACTTACACCAATAAATCACAGGCAACGACTGTACCCAAAGGAGACTATACATTCCAGATAAACAGGATGTGACTCTAGAAGCAAGAGACTTAAAGGCAGGGCACAGAGTCTGATGTGGCACCTGTCTTAAGGCAGCTCAAACTAACTCCCATTTCTGTACAAATGCAACCGTAAGAAAATGCACATAAACTAATAAATACCTAACACTGGTTTTACATAATTATAGTTCCAACTCCCTCATTATTTAATCTATCATATATGTGGACTTTCCCTGCCCCAGTGAACTATAAAGCTCAGGGACACAACAACGTTAACTAAGAAATGCCTCACAATGGAGTCTCATAAAATAAAAGGCAGACTTTGATTTCTAGCCAAAGAACTAATTATGTCAGCAACATAACAGCCTATCCCCTTTGAAGATAACCTATTACAGCTTTGTAAACATCAATTCATTCAGAAAATCTGCCTGGCCTTGGCATTACATGGAAGATTCTCAAGTCCCCATTTATGTTTGGAAATGGTCTTTGCTCCAAGGAGCCACTTACGACCTACTGAACATTGGGGGGGGGGGGGGGGGGGCGGTGGAGAGATACATATATTCTTTCAAAATGAATCAGTCAGAGTGGTGCATGGGGTGTGTCAGGCTGAGGGCTAAGGAGACACAAAGACACCGTGTCTTCTGATGAATTCAGCCATGTGGGAAGGCAGCCAAGGTGACAGATACAAACCAACCCTGGTAAATGATGACAGAAATGGTTTAGAAAACACAATAGGAAAAAAAATAAAAGAGAAATCAGAACAGCAAGTTTTGTTTTTAGGTTTTATTATGTTTTGCCTTTTGGTTATGGCAATGAAACCTAGGGCCTCACACATGCACTGCTCTACCCCTGGGCTACACCACAGACCCTGAATTTTGAATTAGGATACTGCCCTGGTGTCTTTGAAGATGTATTTACTGACATGTCCTACACATGTGATTCCAGTCCATGGTACCTTAATAAAAGTCTTCTATACCAGACCTGTGTGACCACAGAAACTAATCTTCCACTTACCTTCCACCTCTGAACTGGGTGCTCTCTGAGCAGCTCCCTGTTTCTTTCATATCCCCCTTTGCCTCTACCTGGAACCCTGAAGCAGAGAATGACTCAATAATAACGGTGACTACATCAGTGCAGGAAGAATGGAGAAAGGAAATCTAGCCCTGGGTCTTTTCTTAAGCTAGGGATGTGAAGGTACCTAATCTTAATTAAGATGGGCCTTTGATTCCTCAAAGTTACAAATACAGTGTTTAAAGAGATTCCCAAATCTCTCTCAATATGGATACAGAAGGTATTCCTAGCCAACTAAAATACCTGCATCCTGCCTAAAAAGAGTAAAGTTCATCTTGGATGTATATTGCAATCACATTGTACAGAAGACTCCCATATCTTCATGACAAATGAGAAATGCCAGTTTACTATAGGTAGTCTTTTTTCTTATCTTGAAGTTTTCTAGTTTCCTTGTGCCAAAATATTTCCTAAGGCTAGCCATTAAAAAGTTTTTGATATCAAAAATATAGTACTGGACCCGCATTCAGCAGACTTTCATGGACTCTTCCTGGGTTTACTCAACAGCTCTTTGTGTCAAAAAGCTTTATGTGAGGGGGAAAAGCCTGTAGCCTGGTGCTACCTCTAATTCCTATCTGACTTCGTGTGAGTCCCTTAGCTTCTGAGAGTCTCAGTTTCCTTCCCCATAAACTAGAATGGCGTAACCTTCTCTAGTTTGGATTCTGGCATGGTATGGTGGTGGGATTTGAGGGCAAAGCTAACCAGCTCATGAGAAGCCTCAACCCCTGACCCCAGCCTCATCAGCACCACACCTACACTGATCCCAGGGCAAACACAGTGTTCTTTCCTGCTTTTATTCAATTCCTATTGATTTTTGAAGGTCAAACTTCCCCACTTCTTCTTCTAATCAGGCCACCAAAAATAAAAAGTATGCAAAGCAAATCCAGTGTACCTAAAATAAAAAATTAACAGTCTATGAAAAGAGTAATATCATCTTATATTGAGCTCTTTGCTTTTTTGAAGTCTTCTTCCTCCTTTTTTCATTTCACAATGGGACTGTCACTGACTTGTGTGTGTGTGTGTGTGTGTGTGTGTGTGCGTGTTTTAATGAATTGAATCTTTGATTTTTGAGCACTGCTGGAGAGCCAACAGCAAATAGTTTTCAATGAACACCTAAAGACAGGCAAACTGCCAGGAATGGGGAAGGCTATTTATGTCACTGTTCAAGACTACTTCAAGACTATTACTTTTATACTACCTTTGGCTCCAACAATTCAAAATATCTCCAATTAAGTCTCTTTTAATATAATATTACATTTTTTATGTCAAAGAGTATTATATGAATAAAAATTACTTTTTAAGTACTATCCTGCAGTAATTTGGGGAGGAGGTATTGTGGATTGAACTCAGGGACACTCAACCACTGAGCCACATTCCCGGTCCCTTTCTGTATTTTAGTTAGAGACAGGATCTCACTGAGTTGCTTAGTGCCACACTAAGTTGCTGAGGCTGGCTTTGAACTTTCGATCCTCCGCCCAAGCTGTTGGGATTACAGGCATGTACTGCCACGCTCAGCTTGCAGTAATTTTTTTATTTCATGAAGAGAAAATATCACACCAAAAGAAAAAAAATGAGGCATAATTAGAAATGGACTTGATAGTATATGACTTGTACAACTCACGTATTAGGTAGATTTATCATTATCACTTCCTTGTTCAGGACTTTGGATTAGGTCATGTGACTTGCTGTGGTCCATAGATGAGATACCAACAAAAGTGAGGTCACAGGGCTTGAAATGTGCTGGATACTTGAAATTATGCTCCAACACATCTGCCATGGCCATAAGAGAACCTGTCCAGCCAGCCTGCCATGCCAAGGAGAATGAGAGAAACCTGGAGGAGCACCAAACCACAGAAATGCAATGTGGAGGACAGCCACTTCACCATAGCCCAGAGCAGTCTCCTCAACTGCCCCAGACACATGAGAATAATTGTTGTTTTTAAGTCACTGAGATTTGGGATGATTGATTATATAGAGCATACGGCAATAATTAACTGATACTGTGCATCTCAAAGGCAAATTAACTTAAGTAACTCCCTTAGTACCTAAATATTTGGGGCTAAATAAACATAAATTTACATAGCTTTTGAAATCTAAAGAATCGGAAGAAATCTAAAATTGGAGTTAATTTCAAATGCATCCCTTTTAAAATGAGTTATAAAAAATAAGATTTTGCAATTGTATAATTTTTGTCAGGCAAGGTGGTATGCACCTTTATCTCAACTACTCATGAGGCTGAAGCAAGAGGATCAAAAGTTTGAAGCCAGCCTGGGCAATTTAGTGAAAACCTGTCTCAAAGTAAAAATATTTTTTAAAAAGCACTGGGGATATAGATCAATAGTAAAGCACTTGCCCAGCATGTGTGGGTTCAATCCCCAATATTACAAAAAATAAAAATAAAAATGCATACTTGTTTAAACAGAAAAAGGATGGCAATACAAAATTGTATGTATTTTATTTTTCTTTTCAATAAATCATTATTGAAATCTGTCCATTAAAATCTGCATTTCCTCAAATAAGACAAATAATGTGTCTACAAAGTTCTTAATCTCTAAATATCAAATTTAGACAAAAGAATTAAGATAGTAATTATCTAGCAAAACACTGATTCTTTTAAATCCGTGTATATACAATTTCTACTATAGTAAGAAACCTCTAAAAATAAGCATCTCAAAAGCTGCCTAAATTAGCATTGGCCTCATCATCTAACATGTATTAAGCTACAGATATTTCAAATAAAGAAACTTAATGGTATCAAGAAAACTCATTACTCCCCCAAACCAAAAAGTGTGAAGGTAAGTAGTAAGCCAGAAATTTAAACTAGCATTAAAATCTCTGTATCCTAATCCAAACTATTAAAATAATTACTTCCAACTTCCTTTTTAAAAATTTCAAGGCATGCCCCTCTTGCTACTCTTAAAATAATAATACTAATATCTATTTACTTCAAATTTTTAATGTAAGCACAAACAATTTTTAGAAATTGCTAGAAATACATACAATTCAGAGCAAGAAAATTCAACTCTGAACATTACAGGGCAATGCCCTAATTATTTACTAAAGAAATAGATAATTGCTTACTATATGTAAAAATAAATTCTCAAGGCAATTTGTTACAAGATATTTTAGCTTTGTTCAATTATCCACGGCAGAATTCAGGGGGGAAAGTTACTTTATACCAAATAAATATTTTTAATGAGCTATGAAGCATAAAGCCATTCATGGTTTTAAACAAAGCATGTTGATGCTCCATGGAGTCACTCCCTTTCATGAATTTTCTAAAGAAGATTTTTCTACTTCCAAAACATTTACAAATAACTAATAGCAGAACCATGAGATTAGAAAATATTAGAAATAAAAATATATACAAAATCAAGTTTATTTCAAGAAATGGAAGCACTCTTTAAAGCTGCATTTTGTAATTGCAAAGTAGCAGGTGAAGAACGTTAACTACATAAAAGTGCTTTCAGCCTCTCAGTAGTAAATGGCATTTTCCGCAACCAACTCTTTAGTGCTACAGAAGCATATTACCTAGAAGTTAATTTTCGTTTGAAGCATTAACCCAATGACTGCAACAACATCAACTACAAAAAGTGGAAAAAAAAAACCTTTCATGTTCACCATGAAAATAAATATAGAATTAATTATCAATTATCACAAATCATATATTTATGTGGTTACTAGAAGTCAACAACCATGCACATAATCTGAATAGATTATGCATATTACCAATTCGAGAGATTTTTCCCCCAAATCTTCCAATTTACAAATTCTTAAAATACAAGAAGATTCTTAGAAAATCTTCCCAGTGTTCACAGGCACAGTTCAAGAATTGTATATGACCTTGGAGACTTACTGATAGATCTATATTTTTCAAAAGCCATATGTAGCTATTTCAATTTTAATTGGTTACAATCAAATAAAATTTAAAATTCAGTTTGTCATACTAGCTACACTTCAAGTGCTCAAGAGCCACGTGGCCAATGGCTACCTCCCTGGACAGCTGACAGATTCAACACTTTCATCTTCAACAAAAGACCTACTAGATACACATGCATCCACCTTCAAGCAGGTCAAGTAAAGAGGCATCTTTGAGGCCACAGAGCCAATCAGCAGAGTGACCCTGAATGCTAGTTCAATTTTATCCTTAAGATTTCTAGAATTTGACAGTCTTTGGACACTATACTTGTAAACAAGTTCCTTGGAAAAATGCCAGGGCTGGAAGACATTCTCAAACTCCATCTCTCTGCTTGAAGATGTTTTTTCTCTGACTGGTAATTAAGAAAATGTTCTCCTACCTTTTGAAGGAAATGAAATATTCTGGCATCAAAAAATATATTTTGTTTGGGGCCAAAGCATTTTCCTCTAAGGATACACTTTGGAATTTACAATGTAAGTTACTAACAAAGTGTGAGTCACACATAAAAATTCACTTTATAAACAACTTCCAAATTCATACTTATTACAAATACCAAAAAGGCTTTTGATAAAATTTTTTACCTTTCCAGATTAATGTTTTTAAGAGACTAAAAGAATACTTCTTTCACATAATTATTCAAGGATAAGACAGCAAAAGTATTAACTGTGGTGAAGAAGGTACAAAACTAGTGTTATTGCCACAATAATTACAACAATGTATTACTTGAGAAGAAAAATCGCTAGCCAATGAAACAGAAGATATACTTCAGAAATAGACCCTAGAATAAGTAATGCAATGAAGAAAGGACCACCATTCAGTGAGAAATAAATTTGGGTAATTCAATCAACTTTGCTGAGGAAACTGAAGCTCCTTAGAAAGAAAGAAAGAAAGAAAAAAACACTACTCATAGCTGCATCTTACATCACCACACAATACTTTCTAAAATACTCAAAAGACGAATATAAAAACAATTAAAGAATTAAAGAAAACAAAGTTGATTATGTGACTCTTAAATCAGATGTAATGTTCTAAACACAAAATCAAGAATTGGTACACCTGAACATGTAAAAATTATGAAATTTCTTTATCAGATGTTATAAAACTATATATTCAACAAAGCTAGAAAAAATATTGGTAATAATATGACAAAAATACTATCTTTAATAGGTATATGTTTTTACAAATAAAGGATGAGAAAACACAGAATCCCCATAGATACACAATAGAAAAATGTTCAAAGAACAATTAGCTGAGGAAAAGAAAAAATAGCAATGACTAGCCAGGTGCAGTGGCACATGCCTGAAATCCCAGAGGCTCAGGAGGCTGAGGCAGGAAGATAGCAAGTTCAAAACCAGCCTCACCAACAGCAAGGAGCTAAGCAACTTGGTGAGACCCTGTCTCTAAATAAAATACAAGTAGGGCTGGGATATGGCTCAATGCTCCTGAGTTCAATACCAAGTACCAAAAAGAAAAGAAAAGAAAAAAAAACAATGACTAGGTGGACATATTTTTTTTTAAAGTGTAATCTTGTCAGGAATAAAAAAAATGCATTATTTGCCCATCGAATTACCAATTTCTGCTCAAATGACACAGTGCTCTACTATGCCACTGGAGAGAATGTTAATTGGCATAATCTCTCCACAAAATATTTTAGAAACACACATCAACACCCTTCTAAAAGTATTCATGTATTTGACCCATGTATTTGAGGGATCATCTAAGACATAATTTTGAAATGAAAACCAAGTTTTGGGCACAAAGGTTTAATTATGTCATTATTTGTAATGGAAAAATATAGCAAATAACAAAAATGCTCAATAATAATGGATTAATTGTAGGGCATGACTTGCTGCCCGCTTCCCAGTCTTGGGGCCCCACAAGTGGCTGGGATGGCGCCTGGCGATCAGCCAGGAAGTGGAGCTATGGGCGGTGACGGAAAAGGTGGACCACCTCCAGGATAGGTCCAGGACTCTTCCGCCCTCGTGGACAGCTCATGCCTTCCCTTATGGACTATGGGATGGGTGTACACGTGAACTCGCTCCACCCCTCTGACCTTTATCCTGATTGGCTCCTGTGCAGTATATAAGCTGTGTGTACTTCCTCAATAAATGAGATCCTGCTTCCACCAGTCTCCCTGAAGCATCTGATTATCCTCAGGCGATGGAGGGAGGGTGGTGGGCCCAGCTTTACCCGCGGGGAGGGGGGGGTAAAAACCCCCCGACAGATTAATTAGGCTGTATAATTCTACATGACAAAATATATACCATAAATTCTTAATAGTAATGAAAAGAGATTATGAAAACCCAAGAATACAAGATGTGTATGGTATCTTTAATATTCTGAAAATGTTTAATGTGCATAGGACAAACAGAAATAAACATGCCAAATACTAGCTGTGGTTGAGAAAGAATTGTGACTCTACTTGATGTATATTTTTCCGGATTTTCTAAATGTTTATATTTAGTATATTTCTTTAAATTAGAACATTTTTTAAAATGTGCATTTTGTTAAATAAGGTGTCCTGTTTAAATTTCTAAGTATTACTCATCTGAGATTTGAAAGAAAACCCAGAAATACAATCAACCCTTAGAATGAGAAGAAAATTTCAATTTCCACACTGTAGCATGCCACATTCTACATGTGGTTAAGTGGCCACATTCACTAACACCATTTACACAGGGATAACCTCTGGCACACAAGCAGAGCATAAGGGACAGTGATGCTGTCCGTTTTAAACATACCACACCATTGGAAAAATGGTTATTCTACAAAAAACAAAAACAACTCTGCACATCTATTGTTCTCATACTTTCTTTTTCAAATAAACAAATAAACTCCCCAATGTTCAGCCTCTACCACAGATAATGCTTGATGTGAATATGTTTCATTCTATCATATAGAATCTTAGTCAAATTTTTAACTCAGTAATTTGAAATTGAGTACCAAGTTGTTTTCTAGGGTCTAAAGATATACTTTGAAAAGTGTGCTTCCCATTTAGTTCCTAAAATTAGAACAGAATGCTCATCATTTGAAATTGGGTAACCTCAAACTGCCATCTTTCTCATGAGTGACCACCTTCCTGATGCCCTCTCTAGATGAACAGGGTATGGGCTTTCTATTTACTAGAATTCTAACGACAAGGGCAGAAAGTGCAGGCAACTCAGAGTAAGCAGTGTGGTATGAACAACATCTTAAGATGGATCAGGACTGCTCACACTGCCAAAACCAGCACACAGAAAAAGCATGCTTCCTAGAAGGGTCCCATTGGTGCACCTCAAAAACAAATCAGCAAGCCAAAACATGTTCATTTTCAAATGAGCGTGTGGAATGAACTAAACAAAATTCAACAGACTTTTCTTCTATCATCTTTTTCACAGCTTTTTAAAAACATATACAAATGCTAATATACTCTACCAACCACCAAGTGGAAGACACCAAATTCACCCGCCTTACTATCCTACTACCATGGTGCATTCCTAGAACAGTGTTCTCAACAGTGAAGTTAGGGACTGTCAGAAAGGTGTGTATATATACTATGAAGTCCACCATGTTACTACAAAGGCATGGGATGTTGCTTTAAAGAGAGAGCAGCAGTTAGAAACAACTATACTGCATACTGCCTACTAATACACATTCTGTCATTGATAGCAATTTGAAACGGGTTTCAAAACTGGGCAGGGTGGCACATGCCTATAATCCCAGTGACTCAGGAGACTAAGGCATGAGGAGCACAAGTTCAAGGCCAGCCTGAGCAACTTAGCTAGGCCCTAGTGAGACTCTGTCTCAAAATTAAATAAAATAAAAAGGGTTGGGGATGGCTCAGCAGTAAAATTACCTCTGGGCTTAATCCCCATTACAAAAAAAAAAGTTTCAATATATAAAACTTAACTTTATAGCCATCTTTTTACACATATAAGGAAGAATTAAAGTTATAATTATAAATTAATATAGTTACAAATAGCAAGTTTCTTTTCATTTACTTCCTTAGTATACTAATGGCAAGCTACAATGAGAGAAGAAATAGAAATGAAAATTGAGAGGTCAAAACCATAAACAACAGATAAACCTTTTTCTTATGGACCCAAGGGAGGCCTACATAAGACCTAACAGCAAGGCAGAATTAGGAGGAAACAAAAAGTTCCTGGGACCAACAGTAATTATAAGCCTGTGGCCACCAGCCTCCAGTTTTTCTCCCATGGAGAGACTGTTCATTGTCCCCTAATGCTCATTCTCCCTTGTTCCTTTAAGTAAAACAATAATCAAAATCACTAATGTTTATCTAATGCTTCCTTGTTTCAGGCCCTGTCTTGAATGCTTCATGTGTATTAACAATGTAATCCTTACCATAACATTATAAGGCAGGTACTCCTACTGGCTCCCAGTTCTAAAAGAAAACAGGCATAGAGGTTAAGAAATTTTCCCAAATCCCAGGTTTAACCAGCCCATCTGAAAGAAATGCCCTTCATTTTCCTTGCTATTAGGTGTGGTCATGTGACTATATGGGATAATCTGACCATAAGTGACACTTCAAATTTCTGGTTCTTCTCTTTAAGGTTGAAACCACTTCCTCTGGTTTTTCTTTGCCCTGCGGGCTGGAACAGACTGGCGACCTGACAGCTTCTACCATGTGAGACCAAATTCCTGAAAGTAACAATACTAAAGGACGCAGAATATCTGAATGATCCTCTAGATGCCAGCAGCAGTGGACTGCTAAACTTTGGACTAATTCATACAGAGGAAACACCTAAGAAATTCCACCTATATTACTTGTGAGGGTCCATCTTGATTTGTTAACTTGACTGGATTGAGAGATTGCTATGAAATAAATAAAGATCCCTTCTGGGTGTGTCTGTGAGCATATTTCCTGAGACAACTGGCATTCGGGACAGCAAACTAAAGGATTAAAATCCACCCTAAATGTGGGAGGCATCAACCAGCATGCTGGGGGGGTCCAGAAGACACACAGAAGAAACATCCACTCCAGCCTCCTCAGCCTACATGGACTCACAGGAGCAGCTCTCCAGGGGGCTTTCAAGAACTCAGCCTTGGACTGGGACTCCACCATTGGTCCCTTTTGCCCTGAGGCTCCAGTTTCCTGGACTGAACAGCTACTAGTTTTCCTGGCTCTCCAGCCTACAGACAGCCACAGTGGAACCATCCACCCTCTGATTGTATGAGCCAACATAATAAATCCCCTCTTGTAGCTATTGTTATGGTTTAGAGTCCCCCAAAAGTTCATGTGTGAGACAATGCAAGAAGGTTTGGATGAGAAATGAATGGGTGATAGCCTTAACCTCATCAGTGAATTGATCCTTGATGGGATTACCTAGATGGTGACTGGAGGCAGGTGGGGTGTGCATGGAGGAGGTAGAGCACTGGGGGCCTGGCTATGGGGTATTTCTTTTGTTAACTGGAGAATGGAGTCTCTCTCTATGCTTTCTGATCATCATGTGAGCTGCTTCCTTGTGTCACAATCCTCTGCCATGACGTTCTGCTTTACCTGGAGCCTGGAGGAATGGAGCTGACCTTCTATGGACTAAGACCTCTAAACCCATGATCCCTCAAATAAACTTTCCTCCTCTAAAATTGTGCTGGTCAGGTCTTTTAGTTGCAGCAGTGAAAACGCTAACTAAAACAGTTATAATGTGTATGTATATTCTATTGGTTCTGTTCCTTTAGAGAACCCTAATACATTTTCAGTAACTTTGGGGCATATCTATTAAAAGACGCTTAATCTCATTTTGTTTGGCTCCAAACTTTCTTTCCCTTCTTTAACTCTACTAATAATTTGTTTCTTAATAAAATTTGATTTTCAACTTAGCAGTAGTCTTCATAACAAACCTGTTAATATCCTCATCCAACAGATGAGAAACTGAGGCACCAGTTAGATGATGTGTTCACCATCATAGAGGTAAGAAGTGGCAGAGCTGGAATAGAAACCCAACACTCTCACTTCAAGTCATAGCTGAACAGGTATATATGAATGGCTGAGGTACCAACAAGGTCGTGAAACCTATTCAGGAAGTTCAGCCCCTTGAGAAATGTACAACACTTAAAATACAGAGTGATTTTCTCAAATAGCTCTATGTACAACACTAAAGGAGCACCAAGGTCAGAGCACCTGGGGCCATTAAGGACAACCAGTAAGCATACAGAAAAGATAAACAAGGGTCAAAAGAGGAGATGACCCTAGTGCAACGTGCTGGATGCAAATTAAAAAAAAATAATAATAATCACCAGGTGGCAGGGAAGTAGAAACTGAAGGAACTGCACAGGCAAAGGCTATGAGGCTTTAAACTCCTACAGTTGCTCCTACAACTACCAAAGATGCTTAAAAGAGGCTACACAGGGTACTGCAGGTGGGGGGGAGGGGGGGGAGCAGATAACATTGCCAGAATACTGGAAGGCAGTGCCGACTTAACCTGAAATCTCATTTTTAACTTTTTCTTTCTAAATTCCAGCTTCAAACATCAGGGACACCATATCTAAACCATAACAATAGCTACAAAATCACCAGAGGTGATTGAACCTCTCATTTCCTTAAGTTCTTATATTTGAAAGGCAAAATCATTCAATCTGAATAGAGTTCAACCTTATCTATAAACCGATATCAGGTTATCAGGTTTCTCAGGATCTAGGGTTGAAGGAACTGTGTGGCACATGGTCCAGCCACTCCAGTGCTACCATGTATCCACTCTGCTAGCTCTGAGACAGAGGATGGACCAGCCATCCCTACTGGAACACAGTCACAGGGAAGGCCAGTTCATGGCGGGGCCCAAGTCTGTGGAAAGGGTCTTCCTTGGGTTAAATTCAATTTGCTTTCTTTGTTGTAATTTTCCTGGTGTTTGTATCAAGTCTTTTTAACAATCAAAAATGAGTTTGCTATTTTAATATAAGCTGATCCTTCAAATATTTAGAATCTTAAAAATAAAAGGTTGTAAGGTATTTTCCAAGTGCTATAAAACCTCCAAATATGTGTAATCAGATATTTAAACATTGTTACATATTCTTAAAATTCACTCATAAATATTCTACTATGTTAGAAAGTAGGCTAATCTAAAAAAATTGCTTATCTTAAAGTGACTACTGAAAGCATTTAAAAATGATAAAATAATGATAGCAATAATCATAATGGTAACAGATAATGGAATCAATAATGAGATTACATTGGATCAATCAACACACAGGGCATTCTGTGAAATACATCTTCATTCTCAAAATCTGTTTCAATGAATTTCTTTATTTTGGCTTCTATGTGGGGAAATGGTTTCCTTCATGTTGGTTTGCTGGCAGTTAACACTAGATCTTAATGTTAACCACCAGCCACACTTTAAAGTTACACTGTGCTTTTTGCCAGGGACTTAATCCCTACAATATTTCTTCCTTAAAATATTCTGCTTTTGAAGCTATCAAAACACTTTTCTTCAATTATTATCACCTCTGCCTTAAGAAGGAAGGCAGCAAGTGCAATCAGGGAGGATTATGCTATTCAAATTTCCTCTTAATGACAATATTGGCGATGCCACAGAGTTCTAGAAAAGTCATCAATCTTGTCACAATGCAGCTGAGGCCAGCATAAAAAAAAAAAAAAATCATAGGAAAGCAGGACCTGTTGAGACTCTCACCAGCACCAAAAAAGGAAGGAGGCAGGAAAAATGCATGTTCCGATCATGGAAGGGAAGATGTTAAATGTCTTTTTAAAATATCAAGAGTAAAACACAAAATATTTGCATTATTCCATGAAAGACTTGAGCTCTTAGACAAGAACAAAAATACAAAGTATACAATATTTCAAGTAGAGATCTCAACATCTTATTCATAGTTGCTGCAGAATGAAAATAATCCAGAAACAAATAGAGGTGACATGAGTCCTGAAGGCCATGGAGAATGATAAAAAGCCATCACTGCTGCAATGTGGTTCAAAAAAAAACCCTAAAGTACAAGGTGGGCTCCAATCTCCAAGGAAACTGAACTATGTGACTAAAATGGAGAAAATATCCCTATACTCTTCCCCAACAATGTTTCTTCTTGGACTCCCCTGCTTCCTCAGGCAGGCATTCTTGCTTTATAAAGCATAATTCCACGCATGATTACACTTGGCAAGTTGTAGAAATAAAAAAAAGGACAGAGTGAACTGCAGTATGCAGATTACCTAGCCAGAATACACACAGCAGAACTATGAAAAGTTCAGCAGGAAAAGCACACTGCTGCAAAGCACTCACTTTTCAATCAGCACAGACATGTGCTTTAAATCTCATCTAGTAGGTTCACACACACTTAGGCATCTAACTTTACAACTCTTGTTTCAATTTTATTACAAGTCTGATTCAAGTTTTATTACAAGTTTGCTCTGCTTTCACAGAAGGATCCATATATACTAAGGCTTAAACCCTGGTATAAAGGATTTTGGTAAAGTATCAGTCTGTTTTCCAGGCATGAGTTCTTCTGGTTGCTGAAACAAGTCATCTAAGAAAGTGGTATCTCTTATGAAGCTCTCTCAATCAGTGTATGGCTTGGGTCTCCATCTCCTGGAAGACAGTGACCCCACACACTTCCTCTGATGTTCACAGACTGTTTCTCATTTTTCACAAGTATCTGCAGCTCCCACCTCCCTTTAGCTCTGACTCCTCTTCCCACTTCATCTGCAAGTCCCTATTAAGTGCACACTTGGTGGCAAGCACTGCACTAGGTGCCAGGGTTGCACTTCTTTTATATAGAAGAAGTACCTGCAACCAAAGAGTGTATGTCCAGCAGGGAAACTGAGCAAAGGCACTACTCAGGGACAAAATTGAGTAGAAAAGTTTGGGAAAGTACCATGGGAACCCAGGAAGAAAAAGAACCCAGGTGAAGTCTGTGAAGATTTCAGGTAGGTGAGGTACACTGTCTTGGAAGCATGAACTTACATGCTCACCGCAGACAAAGGTGGGGGAAGAGCAGGTTTCCCAGACAACCAGAGCAGGATTCCCAAATACCTGAAAATGAGAGAGCAGGGAACAACTAAGGAGCCCCAAGCATTTCATGAGGCTGCAGACTGTACTGAGGATGCAGGAGGATGAGGACAGCATGCCATCACCATGAAGCCCTTTTACATCATAGAATGTTTACACTTTATCCCAGAGAAAACACCCCCCCACACATACACACACACTTTTCCATAAATCCTAACAAGGTCATATAAATTGTTTTTCATTGTTGATATATAGATCTCTCCAGCAGCACAGTGAAGGATACACTGGAATAGAGAAAAGATGAAAAGGAATTAGGAGACTTACAGCCACAGCCAGGATAGGAAGGAGAAGTCAGACTGCAAGAAAGAAAATTTTAAAAACTCAATGATGCACACACATGCTGTGAGAGGTGAGAGAAGGATCCAGGCTGACCTCCAGTTTCTGGCTGGCACAGAGAATTGTTCTAATTGCCCGGAGGGAACTGAGAAGGAGGAGGCAGATTTATGGGGGAGAAATAACGATTTTGGTGCTGAACTTCACATGTGACCAAAGGTATGAAGTAGTCTGTACTTCCATCAAACAATACCACAACACCATCCTAAACCTGTCCGTTCCTAAGCCACTTACACACAGAACATTCAGACTTGTCCTAAATCTGATTCCAAGATCATTTGTCACACCAATAATGTTGTGGTCAAAATACCACATGGGTAATAATGTAACAGTAACCTAGTTTCCCTTTTTGACACACACCCAAACCACATATTTCAAAATATTTGCTATTTCTCTTTCACTCTTCATGGCTTTCCTCTAACTTTCTAAAAGCTAGGGCCAGAAAATTCCATCACAAGACAGTTATGGGGGGTCTTGTTTTAACCCAGTTGGGGATCACTACAGAAGAATTTTTCCAGAATTCAGTGACTAACAAATAGTTCCCATAAAACCAGAGCTCATAAAGATAAAAGGAATTATTATTAACATTAAACTTCAGAACTAAGAAAGTAATACCCTCAGAACACCATTCCATGCTTTTTGGCACTGGTATATAGAAATTAAAAATACCAAGTAGGAAACAAAGAATGAACCCAACCCACCACAGTAACTTTCACATCTTCTTTCCTCTACCCCAAATACACATGTGGCTGTTCATCCTAACTGCAAATGACAACATTATGGCTTGCTGCCAATAAGACTATACACTCAGCAAGATGCAAGAGCTTTTTTGGAAAACCATTTGTCAGTTTCTTAAAAAGTTTAGCAGACACTCAAAAGACCCATCAATTCTACTATTGAGTACCTACCAAAGAAAATCTGAAACATAGCCACCCAAAGACTCACAAGTAAAGTCCATAAAAGTATTATTTCATAACAGCTAAAAACTAGAAATACTCCAGGGTCCATCAATTGGTCAATTCATCAAATGCAGTATATCCATGTAATGGAATATAATTTGGTCATAAGGAGGAACAAAGATATATGCTATGACATGGCTGAACACTGAAAACATTATGTTAAATGAAAGTAGCCTGACACAAAAGGTTACCTACTATATGATCCTATTTATATGAAATTGCTTAAAAAAAAAAAAAAGGCAAAACTAAAGAAACACATCAGCGGTTGCCTAGAGCTAGGCTAGGAATGGGAGTTAACTACAAACTGGGAGGAAGAAGCACTGAGGAACTTGAAAGTATTCTGTACCTCGCTGTGGTGAATTTATAAATGATATGTAATTTTACTAAGCCACTAAACTGTACACTGGATAAACTGTGTGACATATAAATCATACCTCAAAAAATAAAGACTTCAATCTTATAATGTTCTAACAGAAGCAAAATTCATCTGTCAGCATGTAAATCTAAGAATGTTATATGCAGAATGTGTGAGAATGCTCTCTTCAACTTCAAAAGTTCTCCTTTTGTAGGATACTCAAACAGTACTGAATTGAATATCCAAGCCTCTGTGCCCATAACTTGCACAGACCAATAGTTCTGTGTAAAATGCCCTCCCCTACCTGTCAACCACAAAAACTCCTCTCTTACCTCAGGGTTTCAACATAAAATCTAACACCTTCTCCTACCACCACATGGCACCTGTACACTCTGATACAGCAATGAGCACATAATGTGGTATCCTATGTGTTCCTATCCCTCTCTTTACTGAACCAATATTTCTCCAAGACAGATTCATGGACATGTTCCTAGAGGCCCACAATATGTTAAGAAGCATTTTTTATTTTCTTTTCAACATCCCAGTTTGTAATGCATTTTGAATAGAGGAGAGGCAAACTTACCACTTTCAGTGTCCAGCACTAACAAGAAAACAACAGAAGCAGACCTACTGGACATATGATGCATTTGGGGTTACAGAAGGCCACATGAAACCATAGTACATTCTCCAAGAACCAATATTTCAGCAGTTCCAAGACAGACGTGGGAAACCTGTGGCAGCCTGTGGCAGCAGAGGAGGCCAAACTTAAAAACCCTGCTTGCACAGTCAGCACAGCATTCTGTATTGCAAACGGTGTTTTTATTTTAGCAAAACAACATCATTTGTCACATTAAATTAATATGGTAAATTTGGATTTCAATGACTATAGTTTTAGATTTCATTATGCATTGGCTTTTGTTTATAGTTGTAAAAGAAATATAAGCATAAGGTGTTTATTTCTAGTTACAAGTTTTCTGCATATCTAAGTAACATTATAACAAAAGTAATCTATGTCAATACTAGGGATTTCAGATACTTTTTCCCCCTTTGAAACAGAGCCACTTATTATTCAAATTAGAGAGGCAGTATACTACAATACAGTACCCTCAATAGCAGAGTCTGTATTTTTTCCTCTCTATAGCCCAAATGCATGGTGTAAGAAAAGCCCTCATAAAACATGGTTGAATAAATGAGTCTGCATTATGTTCCTATTCCAAAACAAAAATGTGAAATGCTACTACCTAATACTGGCCTCAACTAACCTACTTTGAAGCTTTAAAACTCTGGGAGTTAGGCATAAACACTAACCAAGCAGAACTTGAAGAAGGGATGGTGGGAAGCGGTGAGCAAGGGAGGATAAACAGGCAGTGAACTCTTTCAATACTAACCCAAAGTGAAGAGAACATTTAAAAAACATTTACCTGAGATCCAGGATTTAACCTAAATTCACATTTGGTCTCTTTCTAACCTCTTTATAAATTGGTTCTTCCACTTCATTCTTCTATCTTAATGGAAATATTAGCAAAGGAGAAAGTTGGTACAAAGGAAATATTAGAACAGATAGCCTTCTTCAATTTGTTCTCTCAACAGGTAGCCACTGTAGGCACTTAGTTAAGTGCTGGGGATACATGAAAAGAGGGATAGGAGCCCAGTGAGGAAAAGAAACAGTAAACAATCATAAATAGGGAAGACAATGAAGATTCTAACAAGTTTGTAACCTTTATAATTCTTTAAAATTTTATAAAATCTTACAGTAATATCCATAAATATTAATAATTCTGTAACCACATTTTGCAGATTAATAGGTGGGATGGTCAGTTGTAATATGCCAAGTTAATATGACTATAGTAGAAAATTGAGAATTTTGTAAAGGACAAATGTATAAGTAATTATGTGAACATGTGTCTACAAAGAGAAGGGCTTGAAGGAGTCATTTATTCATTCATTGTTTAATAAACTCCTACTAAGCCCCTACAATATTACAGATATTTGCCAAAGATAATACTGGGACATGCTCCCCAAATCTGTGGAGCTCACATTTCAATGAGAAAGAAAGACAAAAAGCAAAAAAAACTCACAAACTAAGATATGGTCTATTAAGGACACAGTATGCTGTGATAGACCGAAAGGCCAGCAAGAGAATACACAATACATGTCAGGTCACCAGGGTCTTAGGAGCCCGACTAGCTAAGCAGGCAAATGACCAGATCTGATTCAACTTCTGAAAGGGTCTCCAAGCTGCCCTGTAGTACAGCAAAGCAGGGGAGCAGGAAGAAACCCATTCTGGCCAGAAGAACACTTCCAGTGTAGTAGTTGCCTCCTCCAAGAGCTGGGTTCTGGTTGACTTATGGTCTGTCTCTTCATATAATTTTGTATTTAGCACATCTTCAACAATGAACAAGTTAAAGCTTATTTAAGGAAAGATAATTATTTGTATAAAAAAATGGAGATCTCTCAATTTGCCATTGCTATAACTATAGATTTCTAGTAACTTTGAGATTTTCTATTATAGCCCTTTTTCTCTAATAATAGTATTCAAGAGCCTGATAAAACAGAAAATTATTTCATTTTCATATTTGGAAATAAATGACTTTATATGAAATACACTCTGGAAGTTTCTAAAGTCTAATACCTCTTAGCTAAGAAGGTCAGAGTTAGTTGAGAAAATTATCACTTCGAAGCCTTAAACTTCTAATTCTGAAAATTTATCAACTGTGAGATATCCCAAGACAATTACTAGCAAGTGAGAGTACAATGATAGGTGGAAGCTTCTTCTTGAAAGCTGCCCTCAGATTGTGCAGTGGACCAAGACCCTATTAGAAATAATATCATTCAGAATGCAGAAAGGCCCACAGATTTATAAATGAGTGATATATCTGTTGCCTAATTATCTGATGAAAAGTTGAGTTCATTTAAACTTTAAAGAGTAAGCAAAAAAATTGGGGGCAAAATAGAGACTAGCATAGTATCTGAAGCTCTGCTCATGAATCCACAGTAAAGGCCACTATGGAAGGATGGGCAGGTTCAAGCCACAGTAAATTAAGAGATCAGCACTCATGAAAGAACCCTCTAGAACTGGAAACAATCAGAACTATGCTGACATTGTACTGCATGACTCGACGCAACACACACTGCATTTGTTTAAGCTTTGCCAATGCCTTTGTACAACACTACAAAGCATTTTCCTTGTAATGAAATACTTCAAATACAGGAATATGGTCCATGACACAAATCAGCTCCCAAAAACTATGAGGCAAATTCTGCCTTAGAAAGATGACAGCAGACACAGAGGAGCAGATACTGGTTTGCTTATCTGCCATTCATGAGCCTTTGCCAGTTCTCTGATTGTTTCTGAGGCAGCCAACAGGGGCACATTGGCACCACAAAAGACACTGGTCTCACAACATTTCTTCCTCCACTTAATTTTCCCCAACAATACACACTACAGACAGATTAATGTCTGGAGAATGTTAAACATCTTCATTGTAAATCAAATGATTCCTCTGTCTTAAGTCAATTAAAACAAGTTATACTTTCATCTCACCCATGGGAAGCTCAGACTTACTAGGAAACAGCTCAGAACTATGTGACTGCCCGCTTGCTGGCCCAAGCCTTGCCAACAGCCTTTGAAGTTCCAAACCAACCAGCCCAAACTCCAGTTGTACATTACTGCACTCAAGTTCTCCTTGATTAAGAGGATAACTAAATAATAAAGTGTCAAGGAACAGAGGCTAGAAATCAGTGCTCAGCTGCATTGTCAGCATCCACATGCTCTGGCCAGCAAAGCTGCCAGCTCAACACATCTGCCCCATTCTTTTGGTGTTATGGCTTGGATATGGGGTGTCCCCCAAAAGCTCATGTGTGAGATAATGCAAGAATTTTCAGAGATGAAATGATTACATTAATGAACGGGGTCCTAATCAGTGGATTAGTCCACTGATATGGATTAACTGGGTTGTAAATATAGGCAGGTCTCCAGTAATTGAAGGAGATAGGTCACTGGAGGCATGCCTTTCAAGTTTATATTTTGTCCTTCATGAGCAGAGCTGTCTTTCTCTCTCTCTACTTTCTGATTGTTATGTCCAAAGCTTACTTTCTTATTCCTTGCTCTTCTTTTCATATTCATCTTCAGAGTTCAGAGCTATGGACTCTACCAACTATGTTTGAGACCTCTGAAACTGGGAACCCTAAATAAATTTTTCCTCCTCTATGTTGTTCTTGTCAAGTCTTTTGGTCACAGTGATGAAAAAGCTGACTAAAACACTCAGCCATCCCTCTTGGGCCTCTGAATATACTAGAAAGCTCCTGTGATACCAAGTCAATCTCTACCTGTCCAACTGATCTCATCATCTTACATCATCAATTTTTCCCTTCTTGTGGTTAAATCAGAATTTCAAAACGAAAACACTATCAGGTCCTCAACATAAAGTTAAAAACTAAAAATAAGTTTAATGAGCCAAAGAGCAAAATTCTAAGGCCATCCTGCATCTCCATATAGGAAAATTTTGAATAAAACAAATAAATTGTATTTTAAATAAATAAATTTAAGTCTTCAACATTGTCTTTTCCTACTGCTATTCATAAACAGAGGCTAACTGCACTCAACAATACACACTACAGACAGATTAATGTCTGGAGAATGTTAAACATCTTCATTGTAAACTACCCTGTAACTACCCTCATAGGTAGTTAGTGATTCTATTGGCTGTGCTGCATCTGCACAGAACCCATTAATCTAATGGTTTTTACTAAGAAACTTTCAAAAGAAACTTCTTTTCTAAGGAGTCATTTTCAAAGGTTTGCTTAAAGTTAGTATGTTTTTTTAGATATCATAAAGGCAAAAAAAACTTAAGGATATATTATAGCTGTGGTTACTATTGCTCTACTTTTGAAAAACTAATTTGCAATTAACAAATATGTTCAAATGAGTTTCATTTAAAGCAAACATTGATACTGTTTAACTCATTTTAAATGAATAACTACAAATGGGTAGGAGTTTGTTTTGGAGAAAGTAGATTGTTATTTAAATGTTCTTTACAAGTCCTAAAAATATTAATGAGAGGGATGCATCAGTTCTGTAAAAGTACAGATCTTTCAGACTCAAGAACACTCAACTAAGGCACTCAGTTTTGAATTAAACAGATTTAAGGCACAATGCATGATTTAGCCATAATCAACTGAATTGCATATTCATTTCCATACATAAAGGAGGAAAGACCCATTCTCAATAAAGGCCAATTTTAGCAGCAATTAAATGCCTTGCCAAGGGCCAGGCTCAAATATCAAAATCCCACCTTTTCCTTTTGGTAAAGAAGTTGGTTTGCACCACCCTTTTTAAAGAATGGAGCCAGATTTTACCAAATAGAACCTTGCAGCATAGGAGTGGTTTGTGACAGGTCTATTTTCAGGACTTCTGGCTGGCCCCAGCTTTTCTGTTTCTCAGTTGTGCTAGTAGGGTCTCATGGGGTACCAGAATCATATTTTTAGAAAATTAACTCTAAAAAAGTTTTTTTGCAACTTTGCGGGGGATGGGGGTGGCAAGCTCAAGCATTAAAGGCAGCATTAAAAAAAAAAACAAAAAAAAAAACTCTCAGACACTTGACTCAAGTAAATCAAAGATTTTAAAAATAAACCAAAACAAAAATGTACCCAAAGAAGAAGATAGAAAAGGAAAGGTAAACAATGATAAAAGAAGCAACAACAGGAAGAGTCAGGGAGTGAGGTTCTGTAAGAAGTGAACTTCAATGGTTCTAAGCAAGAAATCACAGGGTGAACTCTACTTAGAAAATAAGCAATTGCCTACAAAATACATAGTGGTCAGTTTTCACATAGCTTCATAATTAGTCAAAGACAATTAAATCATGAAACTACCAAATACAAATAAACCCCACTCTGTTCAGCAGACCCAGACTTCCTCCTGTCACATCCTTTGCCAGTTCTCCTCCCCCTTCCCTGGCCCATCTGTCTTTCTTTCCTTCCTTCTTTTCCCTCCCAGTCCCGGTCAGCACCTTCCCCATTCTATGTAATACCCTACCAGTTGGGGTATCCCAGAGGCAAGGCACTAGGTTAGATAATTAAGGATTCTGTGGCTTATCCAATGATTCCACCTCTACCCAGTTGTCCCTCTAAATGTGCTGCCACATTCTGAAAATCCCTCCATATCCCTGTCCCTATCAGCTGGACCAGCTTGAATCACATATAACCCTACTTCTTTCCTACCACCTCCCCACATGCTCATCAATTATGTCAGCAGGGAAGAACCAAAGCTAGGCTGTGAAAAGACATCTGAGAAAACAAACTCACCAACAACACATGAGAAAGAATTGTTTCAACATGAACTAAAGGTCTCCACAATCCCACTATTGACATTTCAAAGAAATTGAGTGAATGCACAGACTTGATCGACAATAGATTAAAAACAATCTGCTCTTTCAGTGATGTCACAAATCATTTACAGGGAGAAATGGAATAAATGCTAAGATTAGTTTGGTGAATCAAATCTTTAAAAAATTAATATGCTATCATTTTTCCCATATCTTTAACAGTAAAACTTGATTTTTTTAAAAATGTGCCAAAGAGGACATTTTACAGAATTTCTAAAGTCTGAACTTGACAAATTCAAATTGAGCAAATTCCTTATTATGTAACACCCCTGTTCAGCAGCTGCCACCCTAGTGTTTTGCTACAGATAGGCATTATAGAAAATTAATGATAATTTCCAGTTTTTGAAAGACAAAAAGAACCATAGTGACATCTGTACTTATATTTAATTAAAAGCTGCCAGAAAATTCTGAATCCAGGAAATGCTTAAATCCTAAAAAAAAAAAAAATGCCTTTTCTAATCCCACAATAAGGCCATAACTCCAAATGTATTGTGCTGTGTCAAAATCTATGTAAAAATATACTATGTTTTGAGACTGCAATTTTTGCTAACTACATCTGCAATTTTCAAAGAATATTCCTGAAGTTACTTTTACCTCCTCATGAAAAATGACTACCTTACACAAAAACAGCCAGTTCTTGGAGAAAGCAATTTTCTGAGCACTGCAATGCTCTGGTGAGCACATAACAGAGGCAGGAGTCAGTGTGAGATGGCGCAGGAGGGGGTCAGCATGAGGCAGGGCACATGGCCTGGCCGATTCTCATCTCTGACCTCTGAGAGCTCATGAAGCAGCCTCCTCCAGTGGATGCCTCCAGCAAGGCAGCCCCCAAGACCTCCCAGAAAACACTTCCTAGAGCCCAGGTAACTCTACAGGTAAGGAAGTGACATCCAGCAAGGAAAGAAGCCCAAGAAGGTGTGTTTGTTGTCCCATTTCAAGAGGAAATATTCAGAACTAATATTCAGAATCAAATAACTTTTCTGTGAGAATGACCCAAGCATTAATGTAAATGTTTCTGTGTTAGCCTCTCATTGTTGTGACAAAAATATGTGACATAAACAACTTAAAGGAGGAAACATTCATTTTGGCTCACAATTTCAGAGGTTTCAGTCCATGGCTGGCTGACTCCAAGGCAGAAACAAGGAAGGGCGTGGCAGAAGAAAGCTGCTCAGCTCATAGGGCAGGAAGCAAAAGGGCCAGGGATAAGATGTAGTTCCCAAGGGCATGCCCCCCAGTGACCAACTTCCTCCAACTGCCTACAGTTCGCACCACCAGTAGTCCATCCAAACTGCTAATCTATCAAATCAATTAATCCCTCCTGTTGAGGTTAAAGCCCTCTCACCCAATCATTTCCTAAATGCTCCACCTTTGCACATTACAGCTTTGGAGACTAGACATCAACCTTCTACACACGAGACTGTGGAACACTAGCTCCAAACCATATAGTTTCTGAACTCCTCTGCAAAGATTATCTATTTTTTACTCACTACAGCACATCAGCAACTTATACAAACTCGGAACAGTTTAATATCTTCAATTCAAACCAACAGCCTTAAATTGGATCACAGTCTTGCTTTCTAAAAAATGGATGACAAAGTCAGAACCCCACACATGAATGTTGAATGATCACTTATCATGTATTAACTGTACTGCTAAATATCCCAAAGTGGGAGAAGGCATGCACAAACCCACCTTTCCCAAACTGTTCCTTTGTATACACACAAGCCTTACCTGCAGCAGAAGAATCAAACCTAAGACTCTCAGGTCAGCAACATTCTGGAGGTAACAAGGAACCAGAGCCAGGACACCCTACAAGGGACCTAGAAAAGTCTGCTATCCTAACAATGAAACAGGATCCAATGACCTGCTAAGCTCTAGGTAGTTTGGGCTTGCCTTTTCTTACTCCGCTTCTTAATCCAGACACAGAGCAATTACATGTCACAAGATCCAAAAAGCTCTTTCTCCTCTGTTGCTTATATCAGTGACTAAGAAAGCAATTTCTCAAATTTCATGGGAGAAAATCCTCTTACTATGCACATTCAATGGTATCTCCCTTCTAAGGAAACAAATTACATGGGATTCTTATGTTAATATAAGATATAAAACACTTTCTGAAAGGTATTATAAACTTATTTTCTACTCTTTCTTGTAAACTTGATGTTGCCACCTCCTATGGTATAAGTAAATGAAAATAAGTCTCTACTGGGAAGGTAAAAAAAAAAAAAAAAAATCACTGTTTTGCTAAATGCCCAAACAAACCTTTCATGTGGGACCACACACCAGTCAGGCAAAATACTTTCCACCTCTATTCAGAAAGCAAAGAAGTGTGAAAAGGTTTTTCAAAGGGGGAGCTGGAAAACAAATTCTGCATTGTAAGGTTTTCTCCATGTAAGACTCCTAGAAGTTGCAAAAGGCAAACCAACAAGTCTACTGGAAAGAAATGATGTCAGTCAGCATGCATACCTACAATGCGGAGAAGAGAAAAAAGAGGAAAAAGAGGAGGGAAAGAGAAGAGAGAAAGAAAAGAAAGATCCGTATTTGACTTTAGAGTGAGACCCTGGCAGGAGTCCCATATAAATCTGTGCTTCATACATCAGTTGAAACCCCTGGCACTCAATAAATTACACTAATAAATTACATCAGAGGAGCTAATAATTACCAAGGTCAGCAGGCCAAAGTAGTCAGTTATTATTTTTCTTCTTATTTAAACAAAAGGCATCCCTCTGACTGAACAATTCTAGAGAATGGTAGATCACATATGGAATCTACAGCTTTGCTTTCTGGTCCCAGTTCTTACTTGAAACCTTGATTTAATTTCATTTTCAAAAGCTCAACACATTCCAAGAAACTGCCAGTTCAAAAGGTTAAAAATACAATCTAGAAGTTAACAATGATGCTTCTAAATTGTATGCTCCACAAAAGGACTAAACAAACATGTTTATTTTGTTGCCACACTATCTAAGGGCATGATCAAGACACTGCGGACTCAACACTCTACTACACCCCCTCAGAGACAGTGAAAAACTCAACTGTGAAGAACATGAGTGAACCAATGACACCCTTGGGTGACAGAAATGCCCTCCACACATTCTGCCCTTACAGAGATCAAATTTGTAATTAACATTTAACTTTTACTTTTTAACTTTATTTGTAGAATGAAATGTTTGGATTCTCTTGAGTTCCAGTTTTCTGTTTTTTAAATTTACAAAGTTATTCAAAGATCCCTAATGTGCAGAAAGGTCAATGAGACAAGCCCCATGTATCAAAGAAAGTCTCAAGTAAACTCCAAATGCTGTATCTGAAAAAGAGAAGAACCAATTTAAAAAATAATAATAATCCTCTACAGAAATTTCTGCTAAATCATCAGTTAACGTGAACTTCAATGGTCCACAAGCAGGCCACTCCTGTAGCATTTTCTAACTGGATGTCTTTACTACGTAACACTGAGGCTATTGACTGTTCAGTTTCAATAGTGAGCAATATATTCAGCATATTATACTCTTGGCCTTGGTCTTTTTTTTTTATTCCAGTTACTTTTAGTTCAGGAAAATAAGTGTTTCAGATTTTGAAATATATTCTATCAGAAAAATAAAGGCTATTTTCAATTTAATAATAGTCATCATATGTAGCTAATACATTTATAACAAAAAGCCAAAAAATGTCAGCTCTTAGAGAAATCTCACTTTAGAGAGATCATCAGCAATAAATTGACTCATTGGCCACCAATATTCCACCAAGTCTCTGGGCAACCACCCCTGAGCATTATTTCTCAGTTTGAGAAAATACCTGCAATTTCTGGGTCATTTTTTATTGAGCATGTGCCCATAATATCCCAGAAAGAAAATATACAAGGCAAAAATAATCAGCCAGATCCACACTATAAGACAGTCTCTTATAATCCAATCAAACCAAATGAACAAATTCATTAAGCCACTTTACAAAACCACAGTTCACAAATCATTTGGATTGCAGTTTTCTCCCAAAGATCTGTACACACACTGAGCAGCAGACCATCTCCCTTCTTCTTGCTGGCACGTCATGAGGCAGTGCACGTGCTCACAGAGGCTGGTTTGTGTCTGTGTCTGTTTTATACTTAGAATACAGCTTCAGGGCTGCCGACACCACTAGGAACGAAAACCTTAATTCACAATAATTTATGCTATTATGCTGCTCTCCAATGTATATGTAATTTTTTAAAAAAAAAATCACATTCTCTTTTTATTTCTTATAAATCCCATGAATAATCTAAATTTTAGACATTTCATTGTATATTGTGTTGCTTATAAGAACTGGAGTGGGAATGGAGAAAGGAGATGAATATTCATTTGAGAATTCTACAAAGTGGAGGATGGGTAGGAGACTGCACTGGGGAGAAGGGGGACAAAAAAAGGAAAATCAGAAGGAAAGATGCCTTATATTTCGCTGCTACACATAACCCTCTCTAGCAAAAATAAATAGTTTAATGCCCAGATCTCTGGTTCCTCATAATAATGAGGGTTTTTTCTTTTTTGTATATGTTTTTATGGATTCATTTTTTTAAAAATTTAAGACAGGGAATTAAGGAAAGGTTGTCTGATAAAAACATTTTCTTAGAGTCAAAGAATAAAATCACAAAATTTTTAAGTTTTATATAATAATTTCACATTTTAAAATGTTTAAGATGTTTTTTAAAAGAAAGGAAAAAAAAGGGAGAAACAAACTCAAGTTGGCTTTCAGAGTACCCCAGCTGTCCTGCTGCAAATATATAACAAGTGGCACTCAACACAGTATTATGGGGGAGAGGGGGTCAACCAACAGCAAGTGTGTCTGTAAGGATATGAAAAAAGAATACCTGGAAACTGGATGAACAGCAAACATCACATATGCACTGCAAGCATAGAGTTCTCTAAGAATCAAAGGAGAGAAGTTGAAATGTAGATGATGCAGAGTGAAAGCACACACAAATAAGCCCAGCCAGCACACAGACCCAAAAGCGACTATGATAAGAATCAAGAAAAAATAATGGAAAAAATATTTATCTGTTACTTTTGAGTGAAAAGATAAGAAACCACAGCAACTAACTTTTTTTTTTCAGAGCAACAACTTTTGAATAAAAATAAAGATTTATCACTGTCAAAATGTGACTGGGTTTGTTGATTTTTCTGGAGAGATTTTTAATACTACACAGTAAGGAAGCCCATTTTAAGTCAAAAGCTTAAATTACTGTCAGCTTCCAGTCATATCCTGTATTCACCCGCTTTAACCCTTCTCTTTCTTAAAAGTTTAAAGAAAGGGGCTGGGACTGTAGCATAGTGGCAGATCACTTGTCTAGCATGTGAGAGGCACTAGGTTCAATCCTTGGCACTACATAAAAATAAACACAAAATAGGGGCATTCTGTCCATCTATAACTACAAAAAATTTCAAAAAAAAAAAGTTTAAAGGGAAAAATTTTAAAGTCATTACCACCTCATTTCAGGGTCAGCCAATCATAAATGAACACCCATTATGTTTGTGTGCTGAAAAAATTGATAATCTAGCTTACGTTGGAAGACACAAACAGAATACTTTAGGAAGTTTATTAAAGAAATACCAATAAACCAAATACCTATTTTAGAACTAACAATGAATTCTTTTAAAATGGAGCAGGAAGCAAAGGAAAGGGGAAAACACCATCCCAGTAGAATGTTCCTCCTTCAGGAGAACATCTTTTCATCCTTCTCTCCATCCACCCAATGCTAGGTACTACACCAAGGGCTGAGAAGGAGAGCCATTGAGCAAGCCCCAGGCCCTACCCTGAAGGAGCCCAATAAGGAGGAGACATTTCCACGGCACAGAATGACACTACAAATCCCTGGTTCTGGATGGAGGAAAACAGAGGAGAACCAGGGCAGCTTGCTGGAGGTGACACCTGAATTACATAACCAGGTGAGCAAAACGCGGAAGAAAGAACTGAACCGCAGGCAGGCAGAGGGAACTATATGTGCAAAAAGCACAGAAGATGCAGAAAAGAGAAGGAAGAAAGTTATACAGACACATCACAGAGGTCCAGGGGAAAGCTCCAAGGACAAGAAATAAGTTATTATGGACAACACATGTATAGAATTTACTGTCTCAAAAGTGTCCTTTCCTCTCAGCACCTAGGAGACATTTTCAGGAGCCATGCCCTTCACATACAGGCTGCTCTACTTGGGGACCTCAAGTAAGACAGAGACCAGTCTGTTTCTCCTTCCATACATTGTTAGAACAGATAGAGACCTTTAAAATCAGAGAGCAAATCTTGATGCCCCTCCAAAAGAGCAGAATTTGTGTTAAATAACCAATTAACACATACCCGATTTGATCAAAAAAAATATATTTGGTTATTTAAATTTTTTTTTTTTAGTAATCAAATTCTCCTAAAAATGAAGGTCAATTAGCTGATACTTTAAAAATAAGCATATGCACCATGTATAACATGAAGTATATAAAAATATTGACATATATGGATCATAAATGGAGGTAGGTGTGTGAGAAAACAAAGAAAAGAATATTAGCATCATGGGTGATTTTTCTTCCCTCTTCCAAAATTTTTTTTAATATTCTTTATATATGCTTTCAGCATACAGCTTTTTAAATTAATACCATATTACCTGAATGCAAATGTTCTACCTTTAAAAAAAATTTCATTTACAAATTTTTCAGTGAAGGAACGCTATATAATTAGTGTTAAAAATTAATGTTAACATCTAAAAATTATAAGAATTCATGATATATAACTTGAAACTAGTTTAACCTAGAAGAAACTGGGATAAAAAATTTTTTACAAATCCAATGGAAGAGGGTGTGATTTGTGTAATTATCATGATGCTGTTCAAATGGATAAAAATACCCAATTAGAGCAGAGAAAGATTCACTTAGACTGAGTTAAAGGACTACAGAAAGCTCTTCTCCCAAGGGAGCTGAGCTCTATTGTCCGAATTGGATGTGAGTGGAGGTAACCGGAAAAACAGGGGCAGGCATCCTCCAACCCTTTCCTTGGCCTCAGGCAAGAGAAGAAAGGGAAATGTAAACAGGTGGAGCCATCAAAAGGGGAGGTGCTGCTCCACAGGACTGTCAGCCTATACTGCAGCCCACTTCATCCCTGGTCCAGTGGGGACTACACCAGCATTTCTAGTTAAAAATCACAACTCTTGTACTTAATGCCAGACCTGAAGAATTATACCTTTCTGGTCATTATCAAAAGTTATTACTGCAAAAGGGAGAGAGGGTGGGGAGGGCACATGGAAGCAGGAAAGATGGCAGAATGAGATGGACATCATTACCCTAGGTATAGATATGACTGCATGTGTGGTATGATGCTATGTGTGGTATGATGCTATATGTAACAACCACTGAAATAAAAAGTTGTGCTACAATTGTGTACGATTAATCAAAATGCACTCTGCTGTTATATATACCTAATTAAAATAAATAAATAAATTTTCAAAAGTTATCACTGATAACGACATGGCCTCAGAGTGCAGTGTGTCCAGTCTTAGAAAGCCCTTTTACAAGCTTAAGATGTATCTACAGTTTTGAGAAGCAGAATATGCATGAACTTTAGAATTTGAGATCCAGACTCAAATTCCTGAACTTCAAAATCCATTACAGTCATGTGCATCCTCACACTAAATCTCTCAAGGTCTCAGCCTCCCTGCCTCCATCACCTCCTCCAGGACTGCAATGGAGCACCTAGCCTGTGGCAGCCACACAGGCTTTTAGTATGCCTCTCAAGCCATGACTGCCCCAGGAGGTTCTTTATGCCTGCCTCCTAGCTGCAAACTATACGTGAGCCAGAAAACCCAGTGAGGGAAGGGCCCTCCACTCTGTCCTCCTCACCAAGAGAGAAGCAACTCTCCAGGGCATCTGCACAATGGAGGAGCAGATTTACAAATAACACAATACAGAGTCTGCATGCTCTGCTCTCCCAAACAGGATTTCCAACTAATAAATCCAAAACATGAGCTCTGACGGTCATGGGGGTGGCATATAAATTATTAAAGTGATGAAGATTTGTGTCTTCTTTTTCATCTGAGGGGGAAAAGTTACTTGCATTGTCTTTTAATATTTAAAATAGTAGTACATGAGCAGACAAGTATTATGAGACAATAATTCAATTGAAGGGCATTCTGGTGTGTGTAAACCACTCAAGTTTCACCCTGTGTAGTTTATTACATTATCAGAATCTGCTGATTGAATTACTTCCCTGCAGTGCTTCAGGTCTCTGCTTTTTCCCCATATAACATCTAATATTGATTATCAAGATGCTGTATTTGTCCTCTGGTATTTCACCATCTGATATCTTAGGATGTCTGTTTGCTAAGAATGTTTTTCAGAAACCCTGGGTCATATGCAGCTCCCAACATATGTCACTGAAAATATTTCACTGCCATCACAGGAAGGTTAAAACTGTAACACATAAAGCTATGCCAGCTTTCAGAAGGGTCTACATCAACTGAATTTCATGAAAGCCTTGAAGTTCTCATCTGGTCTAAGTTAACACTCAGTATAAGCAAACAAAGGCAGTTTTCCTGGACAGTTGTTGGCCTGTACTTTTTAGATTAGCTGAATGAGTGCCATTACTGGAACAACTTGTACAAAGTACTGTGAGCAAGGAGACAGAAGCTGTGAAGTTCTTTCCCCTTAATCAATACTAACAGGAAGATCAAGAGACAGAAAGAGAAAACTCCACATGTAGTAGCATTAGTCTCCAGGCAGATCCCAGGCTTTACTGGAGAGGGAAAACCCTCACAGCTCTTTCTCCAGGCTATGGGTCAAATTGAAATCCCTAAGTTATCACCACCAACAAAGACAAAGGCAAGACTTCAAGGGCTGTGCCATACTGTGCAATCACAGAGCTGTTCTGTCGGGGAAGAATAACTCAATAAATCATCTTGGAAACTAGGAGAATAAACTTTGAATTCCTCTACATGATCAAGGCAGGTCTTTCTTGAAGTATTAATTCAACTGTAATAACATTCAGAAAAATAAGAAGGCAGATATTATGAGGATTAGTTTTTATTCCCTGGAAAACATACATTTAATAATGTTTAAACATACAATACAAAAACACAATAAAAAAAGCAAACTTTTTTCCCAAAAAGTTAATCTCGGCTGTGAATATAAGAAAAAAAACTTTTTTGTAACCTTGCCAGTAACTTCATTAAAGGTGGGAAGCTTTGTGTCATGTGTTTAATGAGAATACCCAGGATGCAAGTATTTGGCTAAAAAAAAGGTAATTAAAATAGTGCAAAACTGTTCCTGAACCTATACAGTAAAGGCAGGATCTAAGAACCACTGTGTTGGAGTCGGAAAGGCCTAAGTTCAAATCAGAGCTTAGTCATATGTCAGTCCAGGGATCTGGACAGGTTTCTCAGGCACCATGACTCAGTTTCCTCACTTGGAGTGATAAGTGATGGCATCCACTTCCCTTATAGTACAGAGAAGTCAACACTCTGCACAGGACCTGGCTGAGAGAAAGCTCTCAAGGAAGGACAGATGCCATCATCATGACCTGTGTGAGCCAGCCCTCTAGGCACCTCCAAGAGGAAGCAGAATCAGGCCACTAAGGAGCAACTCTAACTGGAATTCCCTCATTTCAGTAGGAAAATAAATTAAAAAGCTCAGATCCTAATACTTCCTCTCTAATGACGATTTTAAACTCAGGAAGCTTCACTTCAATTCAAAAGTGAGTGGCACACCACAAGATAAGGCAGAGGTTGAGCAGAGTACACGGCCAGGGCAAGCAAATGGCAAAAACGAGAAATTTTCTCCGTTATATCATCAGAGGGCTGGTCTGGGGGTGAGACAGCAGGCCCACATGTCCCACACTACTGCTATAACAGCTCAGCAATAGAGAGCGAAGGCAGTGGAGACCTGCAACAGAGGAAAGAACCTGCCCTAGACCAAAATGATGGTCTGCACAAAGAGCACAAGAATTTGCTGACACCCTGATCCTACTTCATCTCCTTCCCAATTTCAACCACGAGCAAAATTCCTCATGTTCCAAAAGCCCTTTGCCTTCATAACTACTGTTTTATAAAAATCCAGGTCACCCTTCAAAATTCTGCTCAAAGCCTGCTGCCCTGGGAAATCCTTTCCAATCTCCCAGCAATATACACGCCTCCCACCTTCACCTGGTAGAAGGAATCAGCTTCAGAGTCACACAGATTACCTTTCAACCAGGCTCTGCCACCCACAAGTGGAATGAACTTGGACAAGTCACTAAGCTTGAGCCTCACTGCCCACATAACAAAAAACAGTTCCTGGAACAACAACATAAAACACCTAACACAACCTGGCACACAGTGTTCCCAGAATAGCGGCTCCCTCTAACCATCCTTCCTCTGTTCCAGCCACAATTTATTGCTCCACATTTCCTCATATGACATGTGAGTTCTGGCACCCCTGGTCCCCTAATCATCATTATGAAGCAGCAACAGCATCACCTAGCACAAACCGAGTGGCTCATGTTTGGTGAACATGTTTAGACTGCTCAATTTCTGGATGTACAGTGGATTCCGTTTTTAATTAGACATACCCATTCACAACCGACGATATAGTCCCAAAAGTCTTACCATAGTTGTTTTAAAATCTAAAAGATTATGAAAGCTTCAAACTTTCAAAATATGTGATTTGGAAGTTTAATTTATCATTTTTTAAATTTTTATTTTTATTTTTTTAGTTGTATATGGACTTGGTACCTTTATTTGTTTTCACGTGGTGCCAAGACAGAACTCAGTGCCTCACACTTGTGAGGCAAGTGCCCTACCACTGAGTTACACACTCCATCCCTGGAAGTTTAACACATAGTTGATCGATTTTAAAGGCAAAGTCTGGATTTTGCATTTCTCACTCTCTCTGATTAAAAATGAAAAATTTCCCCATTGGAAAGGTTTAGAAGCTACATTTGTCTCATCAGCTAACTACAAGAGGAGTCCCTTTTCTTTCTATGGTGACATGTCCAGTTTGGAAGGAGGTGGTGACTCCCATGACTGCAGGTACTTCCACCCATGATGCTGTGCAGATGGCTGGCAGCAGCATTGCTAGGACACCTGGCTTCTGTGAACAGAGTATACTGGCCCACCCAAAACTGGGAGCACCAGAGCAATCTTCTGCCTTTGCTTACTTCTTAACTGACACAAAACTGTTCTCCATTTCAAGCATGAGACATGTGAAGTACTTCAGGAGCTATCCTACATTCTTACTGCCTGCAGTCACAGACAGGTACAACCAATATAAATGAGCTTTTCATCCTGTCATTTAACCACCTGACTGCAGTATTAAAACATTCTTTGGTCTACTTGGCACCCTATACCTGCAGAATGCTGATATAGATTACTTCCCCTACTCAAATTTCTGCTAGTTCTATTATTTCATGTCAGGTGACCTTTAATAGCCTGAAAATCTGTGTCATGCACTTAGCTGTCCTGGGTGAAAGCTGCTTATGTGGGAGTCTCCCAGAATCAGGGTTCTCAGCTCAGCTGGGCTATTCAACTGCTCAGTGAATTGTGGGAGACTGTACTGATTATGGAGGGGGAATGCACGGAAACCTGCAGGTGACTTGCATGTGATAAAATCACTCCACAAATGCTTTTGTCAGCCAAGACTTTCAAACCACACAGTACATGTTTGGAATAACTCATCCAAAAGGCTGAAAATGTGCATATTAAAGTAATTAATAATCTGAAAGAAGCAAAAAAAATTCAATAAGAAATGAGTAATTTATTTCATGTTAGAGTTGTCAAATCTGACCACAGAACCATTTGCATACATAGTATTCTGGTGTTTTGTCTACTACAATATAACAAATCTCCTGTAAACAAGTGTTTTAAAACAACTGCTGCTTATCTGCTCATGATGCTTTCATTTGGGTAGAGGGTGGTGGAAAGAGCTCATCTTTGTTCTGTATGATATGGGTTCGCAGCTTGATGGGCCAAAGGACCCATGATGGTTTCAATCACAGGTCTGCTGCCTCAGCTGAGATGGCTGGAATGGCTGTGGGATGGAAGAACTTCTCCTCCCCTTTTATAATCTCTCATCTGCCAGAGCAACTACCTTCAGCAAGGTAGTCAGACTTTTGTGATAAGTCAGCTGCCCTCTAACAGAACATTTTGGTCTGAACTGTAACCCCTTAAAATTCTTATTAAGTATTAACTCTCAGAAAACCAAAGTTAAAATGAGGTAACATGGGAAGGTCCTAATCCAGTATAACTAGTGTTATAAGAAAAGAGGCACCAGATATGCATGCACAGTGAAAAGGCCATGTAAGGACACAGTGAGAAAGTGGTCATCTGTGAGCCAAGGGCAGAGGTCTCAGGTGCCTGCTGACACCTTAATCTTGAAATGCACCCTCCAAAACTGTGAGAAAATAAGTTTCTGTTGTTGAAGCCCCCAGCAAGTGGTATTTTATTATGGATATGGAGGGCAAAGACAGGCTACAACATCCCTTAAGGCAACACCCAGAAGCCACACAGAATCACTTGTGCCAAGTGGAGGGATCAATGCAATTTCAGAACCAGACCTGTTTCAAAGAGAGGATTCTTCTGATGGGAGGTCTGGAATGCATACACAGGGATAGGAAGAACTCTCAGTGGCTGGGAAAAACATGAGATGAAGTAAAAAACCTGAATTGCCTATATGATCTCCAACCATCTACAACAACACCAAATAGAAAAACTGGGTAATCTCCACCTTAGTAACTCAGCCTTTATTACAATTCTTTCACAGATGGCTTGAAGGGTCAAACAACTGAATGCTTACCAAGTGAAAATAGTTTGAATGTGTGAAAAACTATCTTGAGAAGTATAAGAATCTAGTCTGCATAATTTTCTGGGATCTGGTGTGAAAGCATATATTCCTTTGTGTCTATGGTCCTTGTACAGAAATGACCTTTACTCAAAGTAATCAATCAAGTGCCTCAGGAAAATTTAATTGCACACCTATCACAAGTTCTCACTACAATGAGAGTGTTCTACAAATGAGGAGCAGGAAGCGGGAGAAGCAGGTACAAATGAGGAGGGAGGAAGAGCCGCCCAGGCTCCTCAGAAGCACTTGGCAATAGTAAACCCCGTTTCCTACCAATAGTCTAGAAACTAAACATACAACCGCCTGCTGTGGTTGGATTCTGTTAAACTGGTACTAATTAGAATGGAAGTACAAAGCTTGAAATAATGATTTCTTATCCTAAAAACAGATTCTGCATGAGCAGAAAAGCAGGGAATAAGCAGAGTTAAGTGTTTGAGAGTGAGAAGCATTATGTGGATGGCTGCAAAGAAAACCTCAATCGAGACTTAAACCCACTGCTGAAAATACCCGATGCATATTTATTAGGTTTGTCATCTAAGAGTCTTGTATGCCACAGTATCTCCAGCCATCATTAACAGGCATTAATGGCCACAGCCTTTCAATGCCACCGTGGCACTGCAATGCAGTTCACAGCAGCTGGTGGAATTAGAACAGATGGCCCACTTCCCTTCAAGGCAGAACTTTCTGCAGGTGACAAAATGACTGTTAGGTAACTCATGAAAAGAAAAACAAACAGAAGTTGAAATTGGAATAGATGATGTCAGTAAAGTAGCTTAGTATCTTGAGGAATCTTTAACGTGAGCCCTATAGGCTGGCAGGATTATTCATAGAACCGCAACTGTACTACAGAAGCAGTGTTCCTTCCAAATTAAGAAACATCTATTAAACCTGGTGTCACTTGTGTCAAGCAGGGTGCTGGGGTGTGTCCCTAAAAATCCATTTCCTAAAGACATCCATGAATGCTCACTGTGTGCCAGAAAGGTGTGCCCACAATCCACAGAGGGTGGAGTCAGGCAGGCATCCCTGACCCCAAGGGCAAACTCCAAGGGAAGACAGTTTCAATGAACTCTGGTGGAATGTAACTATCACTCTGGGCTGGTGGCAGGTGGCACTATGCACTGAACCATGTCTATGTGGAGGAACAGTAACTATCTGTCCTTACATCTGTTTGTTCTTCTATATTCCCTTTGTAAACTGCTTATACATTTTGCTTCTTAACTAATGGAATATTCAGTATCTTTTGGCTGTAAGAGCAGAACCCCATCTAAGTGGCTGAACCAGAAAAAAAAAAGTGTAAATGAACACTGAAAAAGACGGAGACTCCCAAAAGACACAGGATTATTTCCTTAGGAACGCTTTTCCTGATAATTCTATTTAAAAGCACCGCAACCTTATCACTACCACTTTACCCTGCTAGTCCCCTCAGCCCTTCCCATCAGCTTTCCTTCTCCCTATCTTGCTGTATTTTCTTCACAGCACTCTCTGAAATTCCACTTTCTATCTACCTGCTGGCTTGCCATCTCTCCCAATAAAGGTGAGATAAATGAAGGCAGGCAGGGACAGTGCCTGTAACCCAGCATCAGGATCAGAGAACAGGACTGATCCCCAGCCAGCACTTTCTGGTAAACCACACAAAACATGGCACAAGAGAGGCAACTCAGTCTCAAGAGGGACAGGCAGTAGGACCTGGAAGCCAGATAGCCGCCTCTGGCTCACTCCATTCTTTGCTTTGGTGGGCTCCAGCCCCAGTTCCTCCCTCCATCTCCACTGTGTCCTCTTGGTTGAAGGCTTTGCCTGCACCCCTCTCACTTCTGAAAACCTTGTGATAGTCTCCCACACCCTTAGAATGAAGTTCAAAACCCTTCCAATAGTTTATAAGCCCCTCCTCACCTACCTCCGTCTCATCTTTCCCATTATTTTATTCAACAACACTTTTCTAGCATTCAGGGCTCCTCCCTGCTTTTTAAAGGAGCTACATGCAGCAGCTTGCCCATAGGTCTTAGCATACTCTTTCTAGAGCTCTCTTGCCCATGAAACTGCATGTGGGCCACCCCCTTTGCATTCAGGCAGAGGTTATGTGAGCCTACTGACATACCAGGATCACAGCCTTTCGCTCTCCCCAACTAGGCTGTAAATTCCACAGTGGCTGTAACCATGCCTGTCTGTGTATCCCTTAATGCCAAACCTGACAAACATTTATATATACTGAATATTTGGGTAATACATACACACTATACATCAGCAGTTGCTCACTTAAGGGTTATGACAAGAACATCTAGCAATTCACCAGAGCAGTGAATCCGTCTGCCTTGTCCCAGCTGTATTCCCCGAACCTAGAAGATACCCAGTGAATATATGCTGAATGAATAAATTTCTAGCTTGCCTACTGTGACTCCACCCCTTCTCTCCCACTTGAGAAAACATCAGAATGCATGTAGGTAAAAATGCCATTACTAAAACATCCCTGAATCATTTGAAAGATCCATACTTTATTACATGTCATAAATTACTGGCTACATACCTCAAGACTGATCATGAGATGGCTGAGATAGTGGTTGAGAACAGCTGGTTTAGACAATGCTAAGAAATATGAAGCACTTTCTGCTCTTATTATTTTATTTTCCAGAAGATGGTGACAATAAGCTCAGTAAGAACTAATAACTGAATCATTCAAACCTTCACTTTTCTTTTTGTAAAGTAGATTACTGCACACCCCAGGAGAAACCTTCAATAACTCAAAGATGTTAGAAATTCCTTCTCACAGTTATTTTTCTCCCATACCAATGAGGTCCACCAGTTGCTGTTGTCTCCATTCAAAAGCCAACTACAGCCTCACATACTCTTTTCAGGGAGGCCACACTGCCACCCCTGCACAGCAGTCACAGAACAATGGCTCCAGGTCCAAAACATCAGTGTCACCCCAATACAGCAACTGCTATGTTTTATTCTGTTCTGGTCTTCTGTGTCTGCATTTTATCTTTCAGGTAAAATGTCTGGTCAAGCTGTTAGAACTTGAATCAAGCTGCTTTTATTTGTTTATAAAAAGCATCCCCACATGATGAAATATGACCCAAAGTGAAAAGTCCTAATAAAAATTCCAGCGTTGTTGTGTTAAAGAACCAAATAAATCTGAGAAAGTCAGACCAGAAGCCACAAAGTCACACAGAGAGCAACATATTCCAAACAAGGCTAAAGTTAGTAAAGAAAAATATAGCAACCTAAAGTCAGTAACATCATAACCCTTAATAGCCCTACAGAATGAGACACTATGTCCACATAAACAGATCTGAACTCTTCAGATCACCCCACATGCTAAGTGACAAAAAAGATTTTGTTTTATTAAAAAAAAAAAAACAGTTCAAAGGCTTTTAAGTCTATAAAAGATACTAGTGTTTGAAGTCTATGTGCCCAAATTAGAGTGGAGGATCAGAAAATAAGAAGTGTCAGGATACATTTTAAGGTTCCTTATTATCACCAAAGGGAGGCAGAATCAAGGCAAAGTCCCTACAGAACAACAGAAAAACATATAAAAATTGGAGACCACCTTTTAAAAAGAAAGACACATAACTTCTTCAAGCAATAGTCCTTTTTGTTTTATTTAACAGGCAACTGCATGATCCAAAGGAAACAAGGCAGGTATCTCCCCTCTTTAGTAATACTTAATATTTCCATTAAGATACTTAACTTCTTTTTTCAGTAATATTTATAAACTTAATTTGTAAAGGATCTTAAGTTCTTTTTGTGCCAAGGATCTCTTTGGTAGTCTGATGAAGCCTATTCAACTCTGCTCAGACAAATGGGTTTTTTCAATGTATAAAACAGAATACCAAAGAAATCAGTTACACCGAGTTATCCAAGTAGTTTTAAATTGTAAAAAATCATACATGTACTTCTATGTTGAGGCATTAAATGACAAGTCTAGCAGTAGACCTTTTTGTCTCATATGCTGATAATAAAGCAAAATGCTACATACATCTGAATACAATGTCTGAATTAATAAATTCAATGAAAATAAAGATGTGTTTTTCTCCTATTCACATGTGTAGATTCCCTGAATTCCATCTGTGGACCCTCAGTTAGGAACCCTTGGTTGAGATATATTTTGTGAAGCATCTAATGAAAATGTATTACAAAATGTATTATCCATTCAACTGTGAGGTGAGGGGAACTAAGCATTATTTTTCCAAAAACCATGATGGGCCATTAGTCAGCAAGAGAGCCGCATGCTTCAAATTGAATCCAAAAAGGGTACTTTGAGGGGCTGATAGCACTGGGAAACAGTATATACAGTGACCCAGCTCAGATAGGAAGAAGTAGGAACTCGAAAAAAATTTCCTTTCCAAATCCCCAGTTTGTGAATAATAAAAGGGCTGAATATATACCAATACCTCTTAGGCCCGTTCCAGTCCTAAATTCTACCATTAGATTATCTCCTCCTTATGCTAGAATTTCAATCTATTTAGCTTGACTTCAAACCATCTTTGCCTTTCTTAAATTTGAGACAGCAAGTTTTACCCAATTTGAATGTTCTCATGCATAACCTACCACCAAGAAATCAAGTATATGTGTAATATTACTTTTTTAAGCCTGTTTTATGTATGTCTACTTCATAAAAAACAAACATAGCATTAGCCTTTCTGCTACAGATGCAGGATGTGGGCCTATTCGAATTCTAGTACCATCACTTTAATACATAAAAATCAACAAATGTCAAGCAATTTGGACAATGTAACTTAACTATACATTTTCTACATTTGAGCCAATGACAAAATTCCAGAGTACAGACCAAGGGTTTTTGATGAAAATCTAATCCAATCATATTTTGTTATTGCTAAAAAAACAGGGAGGAAGTAAGTCAAAATCACAAAGCCACTTGACAAGAATGCAGGACTTGAATCAGGTTCCCTAACTGTGAATGTATGCTGTTCCCACCCCACTCAACTGCCTCTCAAATCCTAAGCCACTTCCCCAACCTTAAAATGTTAGTCAAGTTTAAAATTAAGAGCAAGAAAGACCCAATGAGTAGACATTTTCCTGCACATTCAATTAATTAGTGGGCACAACAAAAAAGTGTGGCTGTGATACATTAACTGGTTGGAATTATGAAAAAATTTAAATTTCACTAATCTGACAAAAAGTTATAACCCAATAAAATCCTAACTGCATAGGATTAATTAATATTGTAACATATGAAAAGATGCAGAATACTATATAAAGATATAGATATCTATCAACCTTTCGGCCTGACCTCTAGAATTTCCTGGTAAGATTTTACTATTAAATTCAGAAGACAGCATAGAGGGACAGTCACAACAACTTTTAGAAAATGCAAACAAAAAACAATATACTGTATAAGCAAAGAATTCCATCAATATAAAACACTAAGCATTTTTTAACCTCAAAAATAACAAGAAAATCTAATAGACTATTTACACACACACACACACACACACACACATATATATATATATATCCTAGAAGATCAGACATGCAATGGTGATAGTGATTGTTCTTTGAATGTTATTGTTGTTTTAAAAGGGAAGACACTGTCTCAAGTCCTGAGATTAGGATATAATTCAATAAGAGCCTCTTTAAAATACCCACTTATTCACTATTTTACCTTTTCTGTAAAGTTTAATATTGCTAGAGTCAGAAACCTACTCTCAAACAAAGACAATTCAAGTTATATAAAAAACAACTAGCATCTTCTACTCACACTTTACTTTCTCCGAAAGACCTTCCCTGACTTAACTGAAGAAAGCAAAACCCAGCAGTCACTCTTTAACCAATTTTCTGTTGAGAATTTGGCAACACCTGAAGTTGTCATTTATTAATTTATTCACTTTTTTTTTTTTGGTCCTGTTTATGCCTGTCACTCCACACTAAACTGAAAGTTCCTGGTTCACTGCTGGATCCTCAATGCCTAAACAAAGAGCTGGCACAAATAGGTGCACAAATAACTTCTGCCTGTCTGACCCCAACTGTCAGGTAAACAGCAGCAATGTCAGACTTAATGTCTCTTGGAAAGCATTAGTAAAAGGCAGTTCATATGCAACTAGCAATGGATTTACATAGCCTACTTTGGAATAAGCCTATGACACCAGGACAATCCAGAATATAAATCCTTCTGTTGGCTTTGGAATGCCCTTCACTTCCAACTATGAACACAAAATCTCCTCCAGGCCCACTCACTGCTGTTCTGAAACATCTCAACAATGATTGCCTCAAAAGGAAATAATGAAATAAAGTTCTGGCATAAGTTAATCTTCCATGTCAAGTTCACAGTGTTAAACATACTTTGAAGCCAGCCACACAAATAAATCCAAACTTCACAAAATTAGGTTGGGTTGAAGTTACATAAGACAGACCAAACTGTGGCTTTTTCTCTGTCACTCCTCCTTCTGTCTAGAGAACCCTGATATCTGTCTTTTTAAGTGCAATTACTATGCAGGTGTGAAAAACGCTTAGCTGCAGACAGTTTCGAGACCAGTAATGGGATTTCCAGCACTATCCCATTTACTACTCTAGCAACAAAGTGAGGAAGAGTAGGCAGCTGTGTCTGGGAGCTTCTCTTTAAAATTATCTTTAAGTTGGCATTTACTTCAAGTTATCAAGACACGTTTCTCCAAGTCCCATAAGTCTTTCCATAGCTAGGACTCCTCACATGTGTGCTAAACCCACCTATCAGCACTCACGGTGCTCTGAATACAAGTCTTTCAACAGAGGAAGACAAAAGCGCGGGTTCCCAGGAGCGGCACATCCAAAGGGAAAAATAATCCTTTCTCCTCCAACACTAAAGCCAAGCTGCTCCTTCTCCCGAGTTTCCTGCACTTTTCTCCTCCCCCTTCCACTCCCCTTTCACTGCCCACTTTATCCTGCTTTAATCCCGCGAAGCCTCTCTCCTGGTTTATTAAGGGTAAACAATAGAAATGTCACAAGGAAAATCAGGAAGTAGATGAAGTCTCTAATTGCTGCCGTTTAACGATTGTAGATAATTACTATCTTCAAAATGTGGTTTTCACCAGCGGAGAAGGAGCAGAGGCGGCTGGCTCGCTCCCTGCCGCTGCCCAGCCGCCAGGAGGGCATCCACGAGGCCGAGGCCCTGGGCCGGGGGCTGGAGGAGTGCGGTCCCGCGCCCGGTGTCCAGGCCCCTCAAGGCAGCGTCCCTGCTCGTCCCCTCCCTACTCTGAGAAGCCAGGGCTAGCCTGCTAGCCTGGGTCACAGACAGTTCACCGCCCGCGGCGGTCACCATAACAATATGCAAAACGCAGCCCCACTGTCCGCGGCGGCGCGAGCCCACAGCCCGCACTCGGGGTTCCGAAGACGGGTGCTCGGGGCCAACGGTCCTCGGGAGATTAAGAACCCCCAGGGGCCGCGACGGCTGGCTCCCCAGCTTAGGGAAGCGACTCCACGAGGTGCCCGAGCTCCTGCTCACCCTCCCCGGTCCCTGAGAGGGCAGCCACAGGGCGAGAAGTCAAGCCCCGGCCCCCGCGGAACCGCCGAGGACTGGGTCCGGGAGCGCCAGACAGTGCCCAGCGGGGTCGCCAGAGTCGCTTCCGCGGGCGCCGCACATCCCGGCGCCCGCCGCAGTGTCCCGCGCGCGCGGACCAAAGCATCCCGGCCTCCGGCGAGCCGCTCCCGCCGCCTCAACGGTCCCCAGAGAGCGCCCGAGCCACCCCGCGGCCCCACTCGGGGACGCTCGCCGCCCGCCCGTCTGCCCGGACTCACCCCAGTACCACCAGCTCCCCGTATTTCACCGGCTCCTTATTGGGGGCGCTGGGCTCCTCCTGGCCCGGGGAAAACATGGAGCCCCGCTCGGCCGCCGCCGCCGCCGCCTCCGCCGCGATCCCCGCCGAGTCCGCGCCGCCGCTACAATCCCATCCCGAGAAGGGGGTGAGCGCGCCGGGGAAGGGCACCGCGGCGAAGGGGGCGCGGGGCGGCCAGTCCCGCGGCTGCTCCGTCGTGGCTGCGCGTTTGCCCGCCTGGCTCCCCGGAGCTCCGCGCGCCGCGGCCGCCCCGAGCCAGACCCGGCAACAAATGGGACCGGGCAGCAGGGGGACCTGCCCGCGCCGAGCGCCTAGCGTCGCCGCCACTGCAGCCGCCGCCGCCGAAGCCCCGCGGGAGGGAGGGAGGGAGCGAGCGAGCGCGAGAGGCGGGGTGGGCGGGGGCCAGAGCGCGGAGCCGCCCCGCCGGCGCGGGCAGGTGGGGGGCCCCGCCCTCGCGAGCGCCGACGCCCCCCCGCCCTCCGACCCCGCCCCCAGCGCGTGGGGCCGCCCGCGCCCCCTCCCTGCCCCCACGGGCGGCCCGGGACTGGCCCCGTGTTATGTAAACATAGAGTAAAAGGGAAGGGGAGTTCTTAAAGGAGCAGCTCTGTTTTTCCCCTTACTTCCTTCTCTAAAGTTAGAGAGCGGGGTCCTCAGCCCTCGCCGCCCCGGACTTCAGCGGCTGAGGGCTGCGCAGGAGATGCGGGAACCTTGTAGTCAGGATTACCAAGCCTAGCGGACGTTTTCCCAGGATTAGACGGAAATAAAGAACTTCCTTGCTGTGTCAGAGCATTGGCTTTCTGCGTGTCACTGCGACCCGGCTTACATCTGGAAGTGTCGCACACACTCACCTCCTTTCCAAAGAAGTTTTTTTTTTTTTTTTTAAATCCATTTTCTATGCACTTTCCTATGATTCCCAAAGGAATTTAGGAGGAAATTACCTAGGTGGATTTTTTTTTTTTTGGTGACTCTAAATATTCCTTTTTATTATGGTTTAGTCAATGCACTGTTTGCTTTTTATATTTTTAAATAGTTACTACTATGGCATTAAAATATTGTAGGCTATAACAGTTTTACTGACTGCTGTTTTTCATCATAGGGAATTTTATTAAATATTTTAACATTTATTAAACACTCATAACATGCTAGAAACTCTATAGACTATTGTCAGTCACTGCCTCTCAAAACTGTTAAATATTTAAAGAAATAAATAGTGCAGAAGCTACCCTGTGTGTAAACAGCGACTGATTGGCTATGACCTAGAGAAGAAATAATTGCATCTGTAACCTTCCATTCTGCTGTTCAACACCCTTCCTGTAACATTCTCTGACAGGTTATTACTGTAGTAACAATGAAGCTTTTGATGGTTTTATTTCAGTTAGTAACTGATTTTTTTTAAATTGAGGCTTTAGGAATAAATCATTCCAAAGTGACACAAGCTGCACCATCAATAAGCCAAAAATAAATTTTATTAAACAGTTAACTTATTTCCACTAATTACTGGAATCCTGTACCTAAACTGAATATGTCTATCCTGCATGTTTTACATACTTTTTATATTTTTATGTTATAAAGAGTTTGTTATGATTTTAACAAACCATCATTCACTGAAGGGTTGAGTTCTTTCTCCTCACACCAGTGTTGGTGTGATTTCTACCTAAATTTCTGCTTGATTTCTGCTTGTTTTCATCTATCCTATGCTCCAACTTACCATGTAGATGTATAACTATCAAAGATCCGTCAGAATCATGCTGCAGTTTTGCAGTCCCCATCACTACAGTACCTGGAGCTGTCATCCTAACTACTAGAGGTCTATTCTAGTGCATCTACTGATCTCTAGGCTACAATTACCTCCTTCTCTCTTGGCATGCTGTGCTTTTGTGCATTGCATTACATGTTCTGGCTCCATTTCTTCCTTGCTGTGCTCTGCATCTGCTGTTAGGAAGATGGAAACAAATATTTATTAACCTCCTACTAAGTTCCAAATACTAAACTGTGAGCATCCCACAGTCTGTCCCAATCTTCCTTGAAAGCCCTGTCCATTCTAACTACCTGCATAGGGCACCCATGACTTCCAGAGGGGCATCTTTCTTATCCCCCAGAGAGTCTTTGAGCATTTTTATAGTGCTTCATCAGGTTTGTCTTTATCAGAGTTACTTACAGGTAGTGTTGCTTTGAACGAATTTTTCTCTCAATGGAAGCTTTTTATCAGAGGCAGCTCAGAGCTTATGAGTAGACCTTTTCTGTCAAGTCTCTCTGAACGATGAAAGCTTCCTACTGGTAAGAGCAAGCCTATTGATCAGGGTTTAGGAATACATACAGACTCCATGCATGAAAATCCAAATGAGATAATGAACTGAGTGAAAACTGTGGTATACTGGTGGTCTGTGGCAATGACAGCTTACCCTTGATAGATTTAATCTTGTTTAAGAACTCCAAATCCTGATTATGCCAAAATTTCTCAATTTTGAACTGTCAGCAACACATTTAAGCTCCCCACCACCAACCACAGTACACACACCTTTAAATATCTCATAGGCCCACCAAAACCATGTCAAGTTTCTAAGTTGTACCCAAAATCTCCAAATTGACTTTCTCTGATTTCAAGGAAACATGTAAGTACAAGTAAAAGAACACTTCTCAAGTGGCATCAAATAGGAGGACTGGGGCCATGGCAGTAAACTTGATTTTCTCAGAGTTAATGGCTTATGTCCCTAAAGAAGCCAGCTTGCACCTCTCTTGGCCCATCCTTTATTCATTATCTGCTCACAACCCAAACCAATTGAAACATGACCCCCACCATCCCAGCTAATATTAGGAATCTGTAGCATGAATTTATCCTCTCTTGAATGTAATTGTTTTAGTTAGTAGCTCCAGGCTGGTGGGACAATCTGGCTGTGCCATCTGCCAATCCACTGAAAGCCATGGTGGGTTTGGCTGTCCTTGCTGCCAGGACAGACCCTTCCCTACTCTTCCTGTTGGTCATGCCATTAACGTCCCTGCAGACCACTCTCCTGAAGAGGATGCACATAGTATCCCACAGGGACCCAATGATATTTCCTTGGGCTACCAGAAGCCATATGTTTACTATACAAACAATGTAATGCTCTCTCTTGCTTTCTCTCCTGATATGCCTATCTCTTTTGCTTTAGAATTCAAAGATTTAGTAAAAAAGTTTGTTTATTTTAACCAACTTAAGTAAAATACCTCCAAGTATTTCTAGCATGAAGAGTTTAATTTTTGGTCACTGTACATTTTATCTCCTATATTTGTGTTTGCAAAGAGTAAAGAGTAAATACAGTTTGAAAAATATAGATTTGATCAGGATATAATATATTTTTCTGTGAAACCTTATATTACTCTTTCAATCAGGAAACAAACAAAAAGATGGAAAAATCTTTTTTGTTTGTTTCCTGATTGAAAGAGTAATATAAGTTCTTTGTCAAAAGTTTGGGAAACATGGGAAAAGGATTTTTTAAAACCCTTGTCTTAAACCATCCATAACCTCCTTACTCAGAAATACCCCCCTTTTTTTTCATTTCTGTGTATTTTCTACATCTTTTTCTCTTTCTTTGACAACGTGGTGATAATACTATGTGTAAATATCTCTTATGAAGTTTTTTATCCTAGCTTTTTCCACTTAGTGTTATGCTGTAAAAAGTTTTCTGTTGTCACTAAAACCTCATAAACTTTTAAAATAGTAATTATCAACATTTATTAACCATGTTCCTTTTATGGGACATTTGGAGTAATTTTAAATTTTGCTATTATAAATAATAAACGTATTTATATTTGCTGTTATTTCTTAAAAGCAGATTTCTACAAGTAAAATTTTTACATCAAAGGGTATAAACATTTTTAAGACCTTTTGATGTGTACTTCCAAAGTGTTTTTCAAAACGGTTGTGCCTGCCAATTTATCCTGTAACTTGCACTAAATGAGAACCTGCCTGAGGGAACTCTCACCAGCATTTTAAAATTCTTACTAATTTGACAGGTGATAATTTTTTATTTGCATTTCTGTGATTATTATTGTGCAGGGCATTCACTATTTTTATTGTGGTAAAGAAAATACAGAATCTGAGACCTACCCTCTTAATAGATTTTTAAGTGTACACTGCAGTTTTGTTAATTATCAACACCATAGTCTGTGGCAGATTCTAGAACTTTTTCATCTTGCATGACTGAATCTTTATACCCTTTGAACAACAACTCTCCTTTTCTCCCTCCCTCTAGCCCCTGGCAACCACTATTCTACTTTCTACTTTGATGAGTTTGATTATTTTAAATACCTCATATACGTGAATCACACAGTATTTGTCCTTCTGGGGATAGGTTATTTTACTGAGCACATGGCTTCCACGTTCATGTTGAAACATATGACAGGATTTCCTCCTCCTCATGGCTGAATAGTATTTCATAGTATGTATACACCACATTTTCTTTATCCATTCATCTTTGATGTACATTTAGGATGGTTTTTGTAAATAATGCTGCAATGAATATGGGAGTACACATATCTCCTTGAGATCTTGATTTCAATTATTTTTTGATAAAAACTCAAAAAGTGAGGATTCTGGCTCATATGGTAGTTACATTTTTAATTTTTTGAGGAACCTCCGTACTGTTTTCCATAGTAGATAAACCATTTTACATTTTTACAAGCAGTGTACAAGGGTTCAAATTTTTCCACATCCTTAAGAAAATTTATTATCTGTTATGTTTTATTTTATAAGGCCATCTGAACAGATTTGAGGTGATATCTCATTGTGGATTTTTGGTGGGGGGCAGTGATACTGGAGACTTAACCCAAGAGCAATTTACCACTAACCTACATCCCCCAGACTCTTTTTTTTTCCTTTCTTTTTTTGTTTTTTTGAGACAGGGTCTCACTAAGTTTCTGAGGCTGGTCCCAAACCTGTCATCTGCCTGATTCATCCTCCCAAGCCGCTGTGATTTCAGGCATGCACCCCATGCCAGGCTTCACCTCACTGTGTTTTTGTATATATTTCCCTGATGATTAAAGATATTGAGCATTTTTTGATATATCTATTTTCTATATGTCTTCCTCAAAGAAATATTTATTAAGTCCTTTGCCTATTTTTCAATCAGGTTTTTTTGGGAGGGGTTTTGGTGGAGTTTGTTTCTATTGAATTGTAGAAGTTTCTTATATATTTTGGAAATTAACCCCTTCCAGATATATAGATTGCAAAAATTTTCTCCCAGAAGTTTTTTAGTTTGATAGAGTTTCACTTGCCTATTATTGCTTTTGTTGCCTGTACTTTTGGTGTCAAAATCCAGGAAATCATTGGCAAGATGAATGCTATGAAAATTTCCCACTTTTTCCTTCTGAGAATTTTACAGTTTGAGATCTTTCAAGTCTTTAATCCTTTTTGAGTTGATTTTTGTAAATGGTGTAAGATAAGAAGTCCAGTTTCATTCCTTTGAATTTCTATATCCAGTTTTTCAAACACCATTTGTTGAAGAGACTGTCCTTTCCCTAGAATGTATTCTTAGCACCCTTGTCAAAAATTAGCTGACCAAATACATATGGTCCACATTATGTATTTATCTGTTTTCCATTTCTGTATCAAAATACATGAACTAGATAATTTGTAAAGAAAAGAGTCTTATCGTTCAGTTCTGGAGATCCCGGAGCTTGACACCAGCTTCTCCTTAGTCCTGGCGATATGACATTACAATAGTGTAAACATGTGCAAGAGGAAAAGATCACATGGTGAGATAGGAAGTCAGAAAGTAGTGAAAAATCAATCTTGCTCTTTTTATAACAGCCCACCACCCCATGAGGACTTTCTTTGAAAGAACAGCATTAATCTATTCTGAGGATCCTGTAAGCCTTCCCACTCAAAGATTCTATCACCTCTGAGTGGAGACTGAGCTTCCAACACATGCACCTTTGGGGGACACATACCATATCTAACCATAACACATGGGTTTACTTCTGGGCTTTTTTTCTGTTTCATTGGTCTATGTGTCAATCTTTATGCCTGTACCATATTGTTTTGAATATGTTTTGAGACCAGGAATTGTGAGACCTCAAGATTTGTTCTTGTTTCTCAAAACGGATTGGGCTATTCAGGGTCCTTTGTGGTTCCATATAAATTTTTGCATTTTGCATTGTTATTTTCTATTTAACGATCATTGATATTTTGATAGGCATTTCACTGAATCTGTGTCTTCGGTAATACAGACATTTTAACAAAGTTAAATCCTCCAATCCGTGAATATGAGATATCTTTTGTTTCTGTAATTTTATTCAGTGACTTCATAGTTTTTAGCGTACAAGTGTTTCTCCTCTTTGATTAAGTTTATTCCTAAGGTTTTTACTTTACTGAATTAATTTATTAGCTGTTTTTGTGGCATCCTTAATATTTGCTATGTGTAAAGTTATGTCATCCATGAACAGAGATAATTTTACTACTTTCCATTTACTATTTTCTTATTTATAGCTTCAGATGGTTTCCTCGTATTCCAAGTTTGTTGAATGTTTTCATCATGAAAGGGTGTTGACTTTTTTCATATTTTTGCATATATTGAGATGATCATATGATTTTTGTCTTGTATTCTGTAACATAATGTATTCTGTAACACAATTCTGAAACAATATTTTTATATGTTGAAAAAACCTTGCATCTCATAGGTAAATCCTACTTGATCATGATGTATGATTCTTTTAATGTACTATTGAATTCAATTTGCTAGTATTTTGTTGAGAATTTTTTCATGTATATACACCAGCGATATTGGCCTATAGTTTGTTTGTTTGTTTGCTTTTTCTTATATGCTTTTCTGGCTCTGCTATCAGGGTAAAGCTGTCCTCATAAAATGAGTTTGGAAGTATTTTTTCCTCTTCAATTTTTTGGAAAGGGTTGGCATTGGTTCATAAATTATTTGGTAAAATTCACCAGTGAAGCCTATGATGGTGTATTTTTCTTTGTTGGGAGGTTTTGGATTATTCAGTCTCCTTACTTTAGTTGTACGTCTGTTCAGATTTTATATTTCCTTATGACTCAGTCATGGTAGAGATTATATGTTTCTACAAATTTGGCTATTTCTTCTAGGTCATCTGCTTTAGTCAGCTTTTTTTGTGCTGTAACTACAAGACCTGATGAGCTCAATTGTAGAGGAGGAAAAGTTTAGGGGTTATGGTGTCAGAGATCTCAATTCATAGACAGCAGACTTCATTCCTTGGGGCTCATTATGGTAACAGAGAGAGAGAGAGAGAGAGAGAGAGAGAGAGAGGAAGAGAGAGGAAGAGAGAGAGAGTGCGCAAGAGAGAGAGATAATATATATCTCCCATAGCCATGGTTCTTTGGGGGAAAGAACCACATCCTCCAGCCATACCCCACCTGCCTCCAGTTACCACTCACTTGATTCCATTAGGGATTAATTCACTATTTAGGATAAGGTTATAACCAGTCATTTCTCCTCCAAACCTTCTTGTATTGTCTCACATGTGAGCTTTCAGGGGATTCCACATCTAAACCATAAGATTGTGAAATAGTCGGTGTACAGGTATTCATAGTAGGCTCTTACAACCCTTTTCATTTCTATGGCACCAGTTGTAATGTCTCCTCTTTCATTTCTGATTTTATTTGAATCTTCTTTTTTTTTCCTTAGAAAAATTTAGCTATCAATTTATTGATTTTTTCAATAACTAACTCTGTTTTATTTCCCCCCACTTTTTAGTAGTCTCTATTTTATTAAGTTCTGCTCCAATTTCATTATTTCCTTCTTCCTGCTAACTTTGGGTTCATTCTTCTTTTTTTAGTTCCATGAGATTTAGAGTCAGGTTGCTTATCTAAGAACCTTATATTTAAATGTAGGTTTTTACTGCTATAAACTTCATTCCTAGTGCTGCTTTTGCTGTATACGATAAGTCTTGTATGTTGTGTTTTCAGTTTTATTTGTCCCAAAATATTTTCTAATTTCTCTTTTGGTTTCTTCTTGACCCCTTGGTTGTTCAAGGGTGCGTTGTTTAATACATGTTTATTTGTGAATTTTCCAACTTTCCTTCTGCTGTTGATTTTTAGTGTGTCCCCATTGTGTTTGGGGAAGATATTTGGCATTATTTTAAATTATAAATTTGTAGCCAGGCGTGGTGGCACATGGATAATCCCAGCGGCTCTGGAGGCTGAGCAGGAGGATCACAAGTCCAAAGCCAGCCTCAGCAAAAGTGAGGCAGGTGCTAAGCAACTCAGTGAGATCCTGTCTCTAAATAAAATAGGGATAGGGATGTGGCTCAGTGGTTGAGTGCTCCTGATTTCAATCCCTGGTACAAAATATATATATTTAAAATTTTTTGTTAAAACTTGTTTTGTGACCTAAACATGTGATCTCTCCTATAGATAGTTCTGTGTGCACTTGAAAAGAACATGTATGCTGCTGGTGCTGATACATTCAACACAGTGAAGTGGTTGGGTTAATAAAATATTAGTTTAATTTAAATGAATAGCTTTTAAACATGATCTATCTTACTAGATCTTACACAGTTGAATTATTGAATCTAAGTGAAATATTAAACATTTATTCTTCTTCTATTTCCAATTTTTGAGTCTCAGACAAACCGATGAATTTTTCTTTATTCTTTTAAAGATGTTTTAGTCATCTCAGTAGCTAGTGCATACAGATGATAAGCAATTCAAATAAGACAAAAGAGTAAAAATACCTATTCTTACTTTCATCCTATGGTTCTCCTCCGTAGTAAAACCACTGTTCTTTCTTGTGTATTTTTCCAGCAATATTCTCCATGTATGTGTATATGTTTGTATAACGAACATTTAAGAAAAGATACAGACATGGAAGCACACTGTTATGTTCCTAGCATTTTGCACTCAACAAGGAGACTGGGAAGGTTTTTCCAAGGATGCCTTTGAGCAGATGAGAAAATGATACAACAGAGTTACTTGTGCAAGATCTGATGGACTACAGACATTCCATACAGAAAGCACAGCCAGTACAAATGCCCTGAGACTGGAACAAGCTTGGCATATATTTTATAAAGAAAAAAATTCATGTTGCTGAAGTTCACTGAATGAGCAGGAAAGAAACATAGGATAAAGTTGGAGAAGTGGGTAGGAGCCAGACCAGACAGAGCCTTCAGGGTAATGATGTGCCAACTCAATTTGTTTCCCTTTTGTATTGGAAATCACTGAAGGGTTGTGTATAGTTATTTAAACACTAAAAAAAATCATCTAACAATTTTACCTACATAGATATCATGAAAAACCATAAAATGCTTCTGCTGAAATCAGGGTACACATTTTAGAAGCTACATAATAAACTATCTTTAATAAAGGAATTCATTCTTATGTTCTTAGCCCAAGGCCAAAATTACCACCAATAAGGAAACAAACTTGTAACAGTGAGATGGTACTGAGAGAAGCTTTCCTTATCTTCACCACTGAGAAAGGCACCCTAATAAAGGGAAGAGAGGCTTGGCTTCAGAGTCAGAGACTCAGTTCTAATCACTTAATCTCCTTATGCCTGCCTCAGTTATCCCATCTGTGAAATAGTAGTAATATAGCTCACTGGGTTTTAGAGGAAATCAAATAAGATAATGCATGTGATGGTAATTTTTGAACTGCAAAGTGTTAAAGTGTATATTATTATTGTTGTTTAATAAAATTATATGAACAACATTATGGGAAAGAATATGTGGGACTATTAAACAATAACATTTTAGTAAATATGTGTTGAAAATTTCTTGTACTGATAATGAGTAGCCCTATAATAATAAGCAAACTTAATACATGTTTATTCAGTGTCTATGATGTTGGAGGCACAGTGATAGTTACATCAACAATACAGCTGCAAATAAGACAGCTGTTATCTAGGAGTCCCAAGGGCTTATATTTTTGAGGTCATTTACATTTTGAAATAATTTAATTTTCTCTGGCTGGCAGAATCCACACAATCTTGTAGTTTTCCTGCTAGTTGTGAAAATGTTCCAGAATCAAAGAAAGTAATGAATCCAAATGAGAATACTTTCTAATCTGTGAGGTGAAATACAATAGTATGATGAGGAAGTACTGAGAGATCAACTTATATCAGGAAACTAGAGCTAAAATTTTGATTCAATACATCGGTCATCTCCACCTAGCTAATAAACGTCCATTTGACCTTAAATGATGCTGTATCCAATCATTTTATTCTTACATTTCTATAATCTTTTCAATTCAACCACTACTATGCACATGTGAAGCCAGTGGGTGTGTTTAGCTGCAAAACCAACATACCAACCAGAGTGACCTAATCTCCATTCCCATGTGCCAGTTCACATTAAAAAAAAAAAATCCAAGGGCACATTGACACACGCAGCTCAGCACAGATGGAACTGACCCCTATGGTCAACCATTAAAGTAGGAATGAGCACCAGATAACAGGTAGAAGGTATAACTACTCCCTTAAGATAAATAGTAAGACAAAATGACATTTTCATTCTTTTTGAAAGTACTTAAGCCAAGATTGAAGCTTAACCACAATAATGGGAAAATTAAACACTTTAACATCCACAAAATCAAAACTGTCAATTCACAAAACATCCACTTGCCTGGTAAATTTTAATTCCTATTAAAATTCCTATTGCCTTTCTTCTCACTTGGCAACTAGTCAATTGTCTGAGGAGACTTTCCCCTCCTATGTTCTATTCTTGTGTCATGATTGGCTAAAGTCAATATGCCAGAAAGATTTGCTGTTGACAAAAAACAAGTTACAAATATGCAACAAGGAAGGGGAAATCTCTTAACTGAGCTCCAAGACTTAAGAGAGATTCATTTCTGAAAGAAAAGAGCTAATCTATTTCTTTTATGAAATGATGAGCATTTTATTAAATGTTAAACATTTTATTAGCTCTATCCTCTTCTGCATCCAGAAAAACAAATGCTAAAAGCCAGTTTAAAAAAAAAAAAACTTAAAAACTCAAACTTAAAAACTCAAAACTTGCCCCCTCTCTCTCCTCTTCTAGGCATTTTAAAATTCACAATCTTTCTGTGCTTATCACAGACCTACCATATGTTTTGTACTATAGATCATATTCAGCAGAGAAAGTTCTTGCAATAATCTTTTCACAATAAAATCATATGGATATTAAGTTGAAATATGCTGTAAGTAAATTTTTATTCACAGTTAGATTTCATTAAGCAACTTTTGAGGATAATGACTACATCAATTATTTATTACTGCAGACAAAACTCTCCAAATTAAAACAAAATCCATTTATTTCTTCATGAGAGACTGAGTCAGAAATGTGGACCAAGCTCAGCTGGTTGGTTGATCTGCTCCCATCCTTTGTGGATGCTCACTCTTGCATTTACAGTCAAGTGCTGGTCAACTGGGTACTGGATGTCCCAGATGCCACTCACATGTCCAGAGCCTCAGCTGGATTGGCTAGAAGAGGTCACTGGTGGGACTTTTTTCTCTCTCAGTGTGGTCTCTCTTTCCACAAGATGGTTCAGCCTCAAGGGCACTTACTGGGCTTCTTTATAAGGTAACAGTTTTCCAAAAGGGTGAGCCATGAAGTTCCAAGTTCAAGAGTGAGATAAGATATTGATATCTGTAAGTGGGGTGCTGCCAAAATAAACGTTTAAAGCTCATGGCTTTGGAACTGGACTGAAGACAAAATCTAGGAGGACAGAAGGAAGAGGCTGTTGGGAGGAGGCTGTTAGTGGAGGCTAGAATAGCAATGAGGAAAGTACTCTTCGAGGATGGAAGAAAGGACAAAACAGCATCATGCAGTGGCAGCAACACTTCACAAAAACATTGCCAAGGAAACTTGGAAGACTAAAAACAAACAAACAAAAAATGTACCTAATGAACTTGTGCATCTAGCCAAGGAAGTTTCCAGCCAGAATGTTAAAAGTATCATTTGGTTTCTTTTAGTTGCATGTGATTATTTACAGGAAGAAAGATATGAACATTTTGCATATCTGAAGGTCACAAATATTTTCTCCTTGATGTCCTTCTGGAGGTATAACAATTTCAACTTTCATATTTATGTCTCCAATCCACGACAAGTTAATTTTTTATATGGTATGAGGTAAGGGTTAATGTTTGTTCCTCCCATTCGGATATCTAGTTGATCTGAAATATTTTGTTGAAAAGGCTTCCCCCGCCCTCCATTTACATACCATTTTTGTCCAAAAATGAATTGCTCCTGTATGCATGTGTCCTTATTTAGACTATTTTTCCATTGACCTGTATGTCTGTTTTTTGCCAATACTAAGCTGTCTTGATTAACTAAAGAGTAAGTCATAAAATTAGATAGGAAAAGTTTTCCAGATAAAAATTACTTTGATTTATTTTATATCTTTTGTATTCTATATACATTTTAGAATTACCCTGTTAATTTCTACAAAATATCCTATTGAAATATTGGTTGGTATCCTGTTAAACCTGTATAGTTCAATTTGCAATCTATAGACATGATTCTTTTTCTATTTCTTGAGATTTATTTCTTCAGCAATGTTTTCATTTGAGCACTATTTTCTGTTAGTTAGATTTAAAAAAAAAAATTCCCAGGCACTGTAAGGGTCTTTTCAGCACAACTGTTAATAAGATTTTCTAAAATTTTTTAATATTTGAGAATGAAATTTGTTTTAAAAAATATTACATAATGACTTTTGAACTTGTTACACTTTCTTATCAGTGCTAATAGTTGTTTTATAGTCTCTGAATTTTTCTGTGTAAACAATATCATCTACCATTGGGACAATTTTACTTCTTCCTTTTTAATCTTTATGCCTTTTATTTCTTTTCCTTGACTGATTGAAATGGCAATGACATTAAGAAAATGTACGGTTGAAGTGATGAAAGCAGGCATCTTTACCTTGTTCATGACCTCAAGAGAAAAAAGTTGGACCTTTCACAATCAAATATAATGTTAGCTGAAGTTTTTTGTTAGGTGCCCATTATCAGTTTTAATAAGTTCCCTATTATTCCTAATTTTGGGGGGAGTTTTTTTTAAAGTACAGCATTGAATTTTATCAACTGCCTTTTCTGCATCTATTGAGATGATTTTATGGTTTTTCTTTTTTATTTTATACTAGTTACACTGGTTGATTTTCCAAATGTTAAATTAAATTTGATTGTATGCAATAAGTCCCACTTGGTTATATTATTATTTTTATATATAATTGAATGTAATCTGCTGATATTTTGTTACATATCTGTTCGACTATATTAATGAGAAATTGGTCTGTAATTCTGTTTCAGGAATGTCTCTATCAGACTTTTAATTAGGCTATGATGATTGCATTAAACAGATTATACAGTGATCCCACATCTATTTTTTTTTAAGTTGGTGTAGAATTGATGCTGTTTTGTTCCAAAGTATCTGATGAAAATCACTGATAAAGTCATCTGGGCATATACCTGTCTTTTGGGATTAAGTTTGTTTTTGATAACAAATTTATTTATTTATTGTTTGACATAGAACTACTGGAATTTTGTATTTCTTCTCATGTCAACTTTGTTATGATATTTTTGTCTGAGCCATGAATTATTTATAATAAATAATTAAAATTTTTATTTTTCAAATATTCAGGGTTTTCCTTAATATGTATTTACTAAGGTCTAATTTAATGTTGTAGTAGTTTGAGAAAGCACTTTCTATTATTTTGTTCTTTTAAGTATATTGAGACTTATTGTTCTTATTTTATTGCTCTATGCATGTTCTATTTGGAGAATGTATTGTGTACTTTGAAAGAATGTATATGAAATTACTAGATGCAGTAGTCAATTAAGTTTATTTTTTTTGGTAGTAGGAAGAAATAAGATAAATTACATTATTCTTCTATTCACTATAGTCTTTTTTAAAAGGTTTTTAGTGACTAGTATCAGAAAACTACCAGGGGGGATTTACCACTGACCTACATCCCTAGCAATTTTTATTTTTTATTTGGAGACAGAGTGTTGCTAAATTGCTGAGAGTCTCGTTAAATTGCTGAGGCTGGCTTCGAACTCAAGATCCTCCTGCTTCAGCCCTCTGAGTTTCTGGGATTATAATCATGGGCCACCATATCAAGCTCAATAGTTTTGATACTGTTGTTTATATTAATATTTGTCTAGTTCTCGACTACTCAAAGAATACTGTTAAAATCTACTATAATTATTACTGTAATTGTAGGGTTGTCTAGTTCCCTTTAATATTGTCATTTTTCTTCATGTGTTCTGTTATTGGGTGCATATACCTTTGAATTATATTTTCCTGATGGATTGTCATGTTTATCATTATAAGGGGTCTGTTTTGATATGCTATAAAGGGCACTGAAGTTGGAACACTTTTTGTTTTGTATCTTTTTTGATATTAAAGTACTTGCCCAAGTCTTCAAATGCTTCTGTTTGCACACTGTAATCTTCTCCATTCATTTACTTTCAACTTGTCTTTATATAAAAGTATGTCTATTGTATGCAGCAATAGTATTGTCTTCTTATACCATTCTGTCAATTTCTGCTTTTAAATAGAACTACTTAGTCTCACTGTCTAATACAGTTACCATTATCTCCATGAATCCAGTTAAATGAAAAAGAATTATATTTAAATAAAATTAAAAATTCAGTAGTTTAGTTATAGTAGCTGCATTGCAAGTGATTGATAGCTGCTTGTGATCAGTGGCTACTGTTCTGAAGATCTTGCATACTAGGCTTGCTCTTGGAGTGCTTCCACTAGCATGAGAGGAAGCTTGACCTAGCTTACTGAAGGATGAGCACCCACAAAAACAAACTGAGGCACCCAGGCAACAGCCAATACCAACACCAGTCATGCAAGTGCAGCCCTCTACAACAGTCAGATGCCAGCAACTGTATGAAATTTCCCTGGTAAGACCATCAGAATCCTGCTGATCTCAGCACTATTTGTTGATCTACAGAATTATTTCTCTTCTTCTCCTTCTTCTTTCTCAGTGTTGAGGATAGAACCCAGAGTCTTGTGTATGCTCTACCACTGAGCTACACCCCTAGTCTCAGAACTGTTTTCTATATGCAAACTTTTGGGGTGATTTATAACCCAGTAACAGAAGAAACAAGATAAGTTACATTATCCTTCTATTTACTATAGTCTTTTTTAAGGGTCTTTGGTGACTAGTATCAGAAAACTACCTATTTAGCCAATCTTAAATAAAGACATAGAAAACTCCACATCATGTACAACTACAAGAATGGGATCCTAATTAGAATAAGTTATACTCCATGTGTGTATAATATGTCAAAATACACTCTACTGTCATATACATTTAAGAAGAATAAATTTAAAAAGAGAAAAAAATTAAACATAGAATTTATAACAAGGTTATGTAGATAGTTTACAGAAAATAAGGGCAGAAGCGAAGTTGGGCATCCTCGGGGATGGAATCAGAAAATGAAAAATCTGACCAGCAACGAAGGCAGCTAATTTCTGTCTTCTTCTGAGACTGACTGCATGAATTTTCTTTCTTTTTCTTTTTCTTTTTCTCTTATCTCTGTTCAGTCACCTTTCTCTGTTTCTCCACTTACCTGACAGAGGATGGCTGCCTTACCTTATACTTCCAGGGTTACATGACCTTATCTCCTGTGATGAAGAAAGACTGCTTAGTTCCTCTCATATCCTATTCCAGATTCTAGGAGGAGAGAATTTGATTGGCCTAGCATGGCCCAAGTGGTCATTCCTGGTCCCATTAGCTAGGGTTAAGCGTCATGGTCATGCAGTTCAAACATAGCTACCATGAGAGCAATTTTTAGAGAAGACCATATGTGACTGGGAAAACACCTCTAAGTTGTCCACTCCAACTATAATTCCAATGGAAAGAAAGCAGAATATTGAAGTATGGATATTGAAATGTTAAAGCATAGGAGTTATATTTAGTACTATGTGAAGGATAAAGATAGGTAAGAAGAACATGGTCAGAGAAGATTCATTCACTGAAGTAAGTAAACAATGGTGAAGGGCTAGCCACCAAAAGAACTGAAACATAGGAAGAATGGTTGACTTTGAAGAAGAAGGGTCATGTGGAAGCTTTCTGAGGCAAGAGCAAATTTGACATTCGTTCATGTCAAATGAAGACTCCTCGAGTATCCACTATGTGCCAGGTCCCTGTGATGAGCCCTGGGATTATTTAACTGGAACTTCTAGAGCATGTGCATGTTATGTGCTGCCTGGAGGATGGGTGGGGTGGGGCAAAGGATTCCAGGGCTGCATGTTACTGAGACAGTAACATGTTACTGCAGAGAACACCAGCAAAGTCAGAACCACACAGCGACACGGAAATAGACACATCAGAGAGACACATCTCACTTTTCATTCTCTTAGTTTTCTCACCTGGAACTGAGGATAAAGTGTGGGTCCACATTGCATTTCCTTCAAGATGCATGCAAAGCTTGGTTTTTATAGTAGTGTCTTAAAAAAAAGAACCAGTGTCAAACAGAATTTAAATTCCTCCTAACCTTGCAGGGGACCACCACATGACCTTCAACAAGTGTATCTCTATGCCGCATTCAGGTAACAAGGATTGAACTCAGGGGCACTCGACCACTGAGCCACATCCCCATTTTGTATTTTATTTAGAGACAGGGTCTCACTGAGTTGCTTGGTGCCTCACTTTTGCTGAGGCTGGCTTTGAACTCAGGATCCTCCTGCCTCAGACTCCTGAGCCACTGGGATTACAGGTGTATGCCACTGTACCCAGCTCTATACCTCGTTCTTGAAGTGCAGTAAATAATAACATCTCTAACACCGAATATTTATATTTATTTATTTATTTACTATGAGAAATTGAACCCAGGGGCCACTTAGCAACTAAGCCACATCCTCCAGCCCTTTTAAAAAAATTTTATTTAGAGACAGATTCTCACTGAGTTGCTTAGGGCCTTGTTGGTGAAGCTGGCTTTGAACTCAAAATCCTCCTGCCTCAGTCTCCTGAGCCACTGGGATTACAGGCATGTGCCGCCGTGCCCAGCTCTGAATATTTATTATGTACCAGCCATGTACATATCTCACACAAAAACTACATGTATCCTTACAATAACTGAATGCAGTATTGGCTATTGTTATTATTGCCCCCATTACAGAGAAGAAGAAATTGAGGCATAGAGAGTTTAAGTGTCCTGCTAAAAGTTACACAGCTAATAAGTTGATAGTACTCAGCATTAGGCCCAACATGTCTGGTTCCAGAATTCATGCCTTTTGTAACAATATGCTATGGCACCTCTTAAAAACTTTTTGTATTTTTACTTGATACCTATTGGCAATATTTTCTGCATGTTCTTTATATGTTTACAATAGTCATCAGTTTTTGTCATAATACACTAGCAGGAAGGATTGTTAAACCAACTTACTGTATCTCCCTGCTCCAAAGCAACAAAAATCACAGGGCCTCTGATGTTGGTTTGAAGGCACTGTAAGGGGGAATCATAGTCTGTGCTGGTCAACCCTCCAGTGAATTTCAAGTTCCTGAGGCCAGATTAAGCATCCAATACTCTCCCTGAGCTCACCAGCAGCCATCCCTCTCCTGAGAAAGGCATGATTCAAAGTTCCATCTCTGCTCATTATTCTGCTGCCTCAGCAACATACATATGTGTGTACACATGCACACACACACAGAGAGTGTAAAAGTCATTCGCTCTCCTTACTGTCACAGCTTCATTCCCAGATAACCTCCAGCCCAGGTACTAAAGTTGACTCTGCTATATGCAAGGTGACTAAAAAACTTTCTTCAACTTTGCCCTTCCAATTCCTCTCACTGAGGACCAGAGTTCCTGGCCTTCCTGAGGAATCACCCTCCTTGTTCAGAGAGAGGAAATGCCACCCAAATTATCCCCCAAATAATTCTCAATAGACCCTGGACTGGAATGGACCTCCAAGTGACACAGGTTGGGTGTGTGTTCTCTGTTGATGAGGCCCTAGACCACAGCTAGACTTGCCTACACTAGTACTGGGGAGGGAGAGAGACAAACTTGACCCAAGAAAGCAAGCCAATATGCAAATATTTTCATCTCTGCTAACTCCAAATTTGCTCAAATTTCATTATTGGGAGGATCCATGTCAGTTTCCTAAATGTCAAATTATTGAGTTCCATTGCCTAATGCAAATTGGGAGCCCCTAGCCTTCATAATGAGCCCCGGATAAGATGGTGTTGAAGTTAGGTCTTTTGAATTATAAGGGACAGAGATACTCAAGAGAGTTGTAGAAAACAGAGGTTTTGCTGCAAGTCTCCACCTGCATTAAAACATGAACTGTACTAGGGCTGCTCCAGGGACCAGCGGGCTGTCCATCTCTTAAAAGAGATTACATCACTAAGAAGTTGTTTTTCTCTCTTTCTAGGTGGGCTTCCTCTGTTGATTCATTTTTTCTTCTCTGTTTGGCTTTTGCATAGCCCAATGGAAATCAAATCTCTACATACCATAATGGGCCACCTTTTGCTCTTAATAATATTTCCTAGACTTCTTCTGTTGTCATTTATTCACATTTTTGAGAGAATCTGATTGGCTCAATGCCTATATATATATAGGCTAGCCTTGGGCTGGGCTCGCTCTCCTTGTCCAATCATCAGGGGGTGAGGAAGAGTTGAGCATGGAAACATGGCTGCCGACTGTGCGCCCTTGTCCCCTCGCACATGCGCTCTCATTCTCTCAATAGAGCTCACCTCGCTAGGGGCTGCAAACATGTCAAGCTTGGTAAATTTGGGGTACAACTGAAGCAAAATCTTGGTAATAGGGTATTTACATTATTAGTTTTAAACATCAAATTAAATCAAATCAAGACCATTAAAGTTTTTTAAAAATTCAATTGCCATTCATTTATAGCCATCTTTATTTAAATTGTTAAGATATAAGATTACCCATACTTTTCAAAGTTCATTTTTCAATAAATTTATGCATTGTTTTGAAGAAAGCAGATTTCTACATGAGTAAATTATCAAAAAAAGGTTGAGGCTACTTACAATCTCTTTCATCTTCTTAAGCTTCAAAAGTATTCCCAGTTTTTCAGATCTTTTCCCTGGAGTTTGATTTCTACTTTCCCCAACCTCACTTTAATTTAGGGCAAATAGTCATTACAAATGAAGCTACCAGAAGCAACAAGAAATGTTCAAAGGATTTATCCTTATTGTTTGGCTTCTAATATAAGACGTTCAGGTCAAGGTTCACAATATTATCCTCTTAAAGATAATTTTGGAGAGAGAACTAGAAGATTCATAGATAAAGAGGTAGTTTAGCAATAAAAAATGAGGTAGTATTAGGTACAAAGATTGAAACTAATTTTCATTATTTTTATTTTAAATGTTTTCATGATGATTAATCTACTCAAAATCACCTTCTAGCAAAGATAGATTTATATGGTAATTTTTGAAGATTTGTCCATCATTTCCTCTTGCCAACACTCTTTAATTGAAAACTTTTCCTGCTAAGAACCCTGCCTGAAAAAGGTTTAACTTGTCCCATTGGTAATTAGACCAAAAGTGGACCTGTAAGTCAATTGAGTCATTCGAATCCTAACTCCCAGAAAATATGGAAGTTGAAACATAGAGATTGAATAAATCAGTGAATAGAATTCGTACAAGTTGAGCCTCCCAAATTCAAAAATCCAAAATTTGAAATGCTCTAAAGTCTGAAATTTTGGATGCCAACATGAGGCCACATAGAGAGTCTCCCACCATAAAACTTTGTTTCATGAACAAAATTATTAAAAATATTTCCTAAAATTGCATTCAGCCTGTATTTATAAGTTGTATATAAAATATAAGTGAATATCATACTTACACTTGGGTTCCCTCTTCAAGCTATTTCATTATATAGATGTGAAATTTTTTTTTTTAAAGCTCAAACCCAAAACATTTCTCAAGTATTTTGGATAACATATTCAATCTGTATTAGAATTGGCTTTAGAGCACCCCAAAGTTAAATGTAGCTGAAGGTACAGGGAAGCAGCCCCTAAAAACAAACAAACAAACAAAAATAAACAAACTTTTTCCCCCAGGGAAGATGGAGGCGACTTGCAAAGAGATTGAAGACTCTATAGTGAGAAGGACCAAGATAAATTATCTGCTCCAATATGTTTGAGTTCCCATAAATCCTAGCTATATGTTAGTCATAGGATTCCAGACCCTAACATGGATTCTTCTTTACTAGTTTGAGTTTTTTCTTTGTGCTGTTATGAGATTAAGATAATTCTTTTCTTGTGTGCATATTTTTAATCCAGGATTAAAAACTACATTTAGCAGGCCTTAAAAGGTCAAAAGGCTAGCCTCCAACCCCTTGCAGTATTCTCTGAAGAAAAAACTGAAGGCAAGCAAGGAAGCATGCATATCATAAGTATTTGCAAAGAACAGCAGTTTCATCCAGAATAGGACTCAATGAGCAGCTTCTGCCACTGAAATGGGCCTTGATAGCAAAGCTTTTCCCAATGAGATGGATGTTTCAGTCATTGTAATCACTCAGCAAATTATATTGAGTGTCCATTACATGAGCCAGGTACTGTGAATAGCTCTGGAGCCCTCAAGGAGATTAGATGAGTTATAACTAAAGTTTTTCAGGAGGACAATGAGTACATCACAGCTATTGTATAATACATTTTAGCTCCCTGAATGCTAAGGATGATTTAAAACAAAAAGCACTGAACTGGAAAGTTGGGAGGTTTGAATCACACATGAAAAATTCAATTCTTTCTTCCTTGAACTTCTCTGACAATAGATTCCAAGTTAAACAAAGTGCTGTGCACAAGTTTCTGAGACAATTCTGAACAAGTCAACAGACATTTACTAAAAACTGTGTCCTAGGCATTGTACATACACTAAGATGAAAAAGGCTTTACTCTTTGTCAAAGAGCTTTTGTTCCAGAAAGTGAACTAAGGTAAACGCATCCAAATAGCTTTTATATTCTGATAAGAGAGATCACTCACTCCCTAGCTTCCTGTTTGTATTGATGCCTGACTACTGTGTTGGTAGATTCTGCAGCTGTCTAAGACCTTTGTGACTCTCCCTGATCTCCCATCATTAGTTAAATTCTGCCCCATTAGGAATAGCTGTGGTTGCAAATAATGCCATTATAACTTGGAAAGAATATTAATAATTGAAAACCCTCAATTTGTGGACAGAGTCTAGGAAAGTTTGCTTAATCTTCATAATGATAGAACCCATTTTGGTTGTCAAAGAAAAAGGGCAAGGGGGTTCAGTCCTCTGAATCCACAGGTCACGAGCAAGTTAAAACCTCAGTCATTGGCACAGGAAGGAAGTTGAAAGAGAACTATCTGACACTAGAGCTGAATCTGTCAGTCACATTAATGAAAAAAAAAAAGTAAAATATACAAATATCTTTGAATTCCCAAATCCAATTGCCTCTTTTTTCCATGGCAGCTCAAGGATCTTTCTCAAAATGGGTTAAAAACATGAGCACAGTTGAGATTAAAGACTTTAGAGGGTGAAGCACAAGATATATATAGAAAGCATCTTGTAGATGCACAGTTCTAAGTGCTTCATAATCATGATGTTATGGTTGAGTGCCTATCAAATTAAAGCTGAAGCCCAAGTAAAATAAAGACCTCTTCAGAGGAGT